>NW_028249431.1:0-412354 GCF_964263255.1 Lissotriton vulgaris
TATATATATAATATATATATATATATATATATATATATATATATATATATATATATATATATATACCGTCTTGTCTGCCCATGCAGCCTGAGATATATAGGCAGTACAGTCCACCCGCTAAAGATCAGGATACTTGAACACCAAAGGGCGATTGAAAAGGTAGATCCATCATACCCAGTCTCAGGACACTTCAATGAGATACACAACCAGGTTAGAAGTAAATTACAATACTTTGAACTGGACAGCATCCCGGCTAACACACGGGGGGGAGACAGGCTAAAACAGCTGAGACGTCTGGAATCCAGATACATAATAGATCTGATGACAAAAGCACCCCGAGGTCTAAACAGCGGGGAAGAACTAGCTGTACACTTAGGAAGATAGACAACACATGGTACGAATCAGGATCTTTGTAATACTTTTTTGGTTAGATGGAATGTAATATGTCCTCCTAAGATAGGAGGTCAAATCATAGATGAACCTGGAACATATCCGCTAACTAATTTTGACTGCCAACTTTTGGAAATTTTGTACGAAATTTTGCACTAAGCAATATGAATTGATATTATGGCCAACTTGATTTTGACTGATACCTAATTAATTATAACATATCTTTAGTTAGCTTGATTTAACAGTTTATGGGCTCATGAACTCTATAGCTTTAACAGGAGGTGAACCTGGCCTTCTGCTAATATTTGAATAATTGTATGTTTTTTGTTGCACTTTTTCTTGAACCAAGAGAGCACTATATATGAAATGCACTATTGATATATAATCTGTTATGCATCAAACCTTTTGCAAATGTGGAACGGGGAGGACTATGATTTACAAGTTTAATGGAGTAGTATATTCTCTGAATATGGTCTCACATTGTTACTCGCCCTCGTAGGTGGTTCCTTCGGGGGCATTCAGCTGATCTACGGCAGTATTCTTGGTATGGGACAATATATTGTGAAACAAGGAAGTATTTTATCCACATACGATCCAACATGATTCACATAATGTTATAATCGACATTCCCATTAATCACATATGAGACCACATAGGCCCCCGATGTAATCCAAATCTGGGGTAACATGCCGATACACGGCAACACAACGTTAATCTCCATTTGTGCCATTTCTGGGGAAGCAAGCATTAGTAAGGTGACAATTTCACTTTGTCTTTCTGGTATGGTTCGTCCACTCAAAGACGGCCCCTGCATATGACTTGTGAATGGCAATGCAGTCCGTTCTCTATGTTTTATGTTTGACGATCACAAACGTAACATGTATGGCTGAACTGTGATGTCTAATTGACACCTAGGAAGGCTTGAAGCCGAAACGCGTCTGTTTACTCTGTTCGAATAAACACGAGTGCAAGCATCAGTTCGTGTACGAGTGCTGTTTTCTTCTAAACAACGAGGAATCGGAGCTGTATTTATATATATATATATACATATATAAATATATATATATATATATATATTTTTTTTTTTTTTCCAAGGCAATCTTCATCGGATGAATCAGATTCGGGAGGCACAGCAGGGTTCAAAACATCATATTTATTTTGGACATCAGGGCATGACGCGTTTCGGAGGGTTTCCTTCATCAGACTCCCACAGTGTCCCAGTTGACGCTGTTTCCCACAATCCCCTTTCACAGTCTTATAGTCTTGCCATCACTGAAGTAGTGTGGGGTACCTTTAAAACGTGGCACGGAGTCGTCATGTTTCCACAATTGTACTACATCTCCCAGCAAGCAGTGTATCTTACTTGCTGGTGACGGTTCCGTTCTCGGCGTTCTTTTTCCATTTTCCCCATTGGAAGGCCGGTGTGCTACGTTTCCAGGTGAGGATTGGGGTGTTGATTCGGGGCGAAGATGTGTTTGTCCCGCATTTCCCAGCCTCGCGGTTTCCTTGGTTGCAGAGTCATCGGGGATACCGGTAAAGTAACGATGTCCCTCCATTTGAGCATGGACTGAATTTAACAGCTTAACTCTGCAGCCTCGGTACTGCAGGGCGGTCTAGGAGTCTCCGTACTTGCCAACGACCCCTTTTAGACCACTTAAGGGAGTGCCTGCCCAGCGCTCCGCGGCACAAGCCGTTACACGCCATAGTTTTCCAAGGCAAACTTCATCGGATGACTCAGATTCAGGAGGCACAGCAGGGTTCAAAACATCATATTTATTTTGGACATTAGGGCATGACGCGTTTCGGAGGGTTTCCTTCATCAGACGCCCACAGTGTCCCAGTTGCCGCTGTTTCCCACAATCCCCTTTCACAGTCTTATAGTCTCGCCATCACTGAAGTAGTGTGGGGTACCTTTAAAACATGGCACGGAGTCGTCATGTTTCCACAATTGTACTACATCTCCCAGCAAGCAGTGTATCTTACTTGCTGTTGACGGTTCCGTTCTCTGCGTTCTTTTTCCATTTTCCCCATTGGAAGGCCGGTGTGCTACGTTTCCAGGTGAGGATTGGGGTGTTGATTCGGGGCGAAGATGTGTTTGTCCCGCATTTCCCAGCCTCGCGGTTTCCTTGGTTGCAGAGTCATCGGGGATATATATATATATATATATATATATATATATATATATATATATATATATATATATATATATATATATATATACATATATATATATATATATATATATATATATATATATATATGAGAACAAGCAAAGTCCCGACTGCTCCTGGTAGCAGTTCAAGTGGGCGCAGACCTCCACTCCGCAAGTTGAAATGTCAAGATGTTAAATCATCATAGCCATCACGCCAGATAAGGTGTCAGCAGTGCATATTTATTGAGCAAAAGTGAAAGAGCAAGTGCCCTCCCTGACGCGTTTCGCTCCTTCAAAGGAGCTTGGTCACATGAATATATATATATATATATCTCTCTCACACAATTATACACAAATATATTTGTACAAATGGGGAGCTTGTTTGATTTTACCCCAAAGGCAACCTGAAAATAAGTATCCAAAAATATTCAAAAAACTATGTACAAATGCATTCTACAAATTAGTTCCTACAAAATAGTAATTGCTATTCATCTTGAAAAGCTTCTTTAAAAATCGTCTTCCTATGAAAACCCATATAATTCAACCCATGTTTGTACGTGGGGGAAAGCTTACATCTGTAGTGAATTGTTTAATAAGATTAAGGCATATGTATCTAAACTGCAACTTTTTTTTCATGTACTGCAGAGTGGAAACATGAGACAACTATGTAAAATAATAAGTAGCCAAGAAAACATTACTCACTTACTGGCGACATATTCTTATTGAGAGAGGCTTCTTAGCATTTTGGGCTGGAGGTGATGATCTATCTGTGATAAAACTGAGAGAAATGTACAAGTTTGAAAACCACTAATACCAATAATACATCACTGCAAATTGCATCATGTTCCATGACACTAAAACCAGATCAGAGAAATGGCCATGTGGCTTCTGACTCAAGTAAGGTTGTGTGAAAGAGATTACTTGATTTTTTCACTGTGGTCAGCTCTAACATATTTGCATTTGTGTGTGTATTTTTGTGGTATTTGTATAGTGTGAACTTAGCTTAGATGTAAGGGAGGGCAGTAGAGTGGGTGAAAATGAAGACTTAAAAGTAGGATACATGACTATAAAAGGAAGGTCATAGGTAGACATTACATTAAGGGGTGGGGAGGTTAATGATTCTGTAGAAATACTGTCCTCTACAAGTAGCATAACTCCACAATGCAGTGTTGTGAGACGCTATTGCAAACCATCTATTTCTAAACAAACAAAGACATTGAAGCACATACACTGTAGTATTTTCCTGTCCTTGATAAGAGAGTCCAATTCAGTCGTTGATGATGTTTGATTTTTCTTTAATTCATAGATGATTCTGTATATGTAACTTATGAATTAAAAGAACATTTAGCATCATCTACGACTGAATTGGACTCTCTTATCAAGGATTGGAAAAACACTACAGTGTGTGTGCAAGGGTGCCATTGTTTGTTTAGTAATAGTCAAGACTGCGCAGCAGTATGGCAAATTGCACACAAGGTGGCTAGGTGCTTTGCATGGGTCTGAGTGGCTTAGAAAATCTGGAGTAAAGCAAAGCAGCGCAAATTGTTGCATTGTCTTACTCAGCCCTGGGTGCCTCTTTCTGCACAAAACCAATCCTGCATGTGGCACATGCACCCTTGCGCCATGGTGCAAGGTGCCTGCAATGGCGCTAAGCTGCCAAAAGGGAGCCAGCACAAGGGAAAGGACAGAAATGCTTTCACTAAAATATGCTGCATTCCTGCTCTTTCCCTATCACGCAGTGGAGAGCAGCAACATGACTTTACTGGGCGGCACTACGTCACTTGTTCATAAAAGAGCCCCTATGTTTGTAATTTTGTAGTAATCACAATGGATATCGATGAGTTCAAGTGTAAATTGATCAAGGCTACAAGAGGAGAGGTAGGCATAGCCTCTCACATCAACCGCTTTCCTTGCAATTGTCATTTAACCATGTTGCTAGGTGTGATTCCATTAAGAGAATCACCACAGATGTCCTCAGTCTTCCTAAGCATGAATGGAATATAACATGTCTTCCATCTTTCCCAAACAAGGTAGTATACACATATAAAATGTAAGTATAGACTAACCATACCAATAAAGTAAAAATAAGAATATGATTGACTAAAGGAATAACGAAAAACAATATTAACATTTCTAATAATACAACTATAAAAACAGTTATCAAGAGCACATAAGGGAAAAAAAAATGAAAAAGAAAAAAAAAATGCAATAACTAACTAGTCTCTATATCTCGCAGGTCTAATAGTTCCTCTGCAACTTCGTCTGACCAAATTTGGATCTGAATGAATAGGTCTAGAAATTTCAGAAAATTGATCTGGACTAGGATGAACGTTGTCATGAACCTTGACAACTCTATAAAGATTCCACCAATTTCCCCTCGAGACTTTAGCGGCATTTCTTACAATCTTGAGAACCTGAAAAGGTTCACTAAACTTAGAAGCACCTTTCTAGGGGAACACAGGAGACTTAATTCTAACCATGTCACCAACCACAAGAGGAACCAGTTTGGTAGCTTTCTTAACATCAAACCATTTTTTGTTTCATTTGGGATTCATTTACATTTTTCTAACACAGCAGGCATTAGTTTATGGACAGCAGAATCACACTTTATCCATTTACTCATCCAACCTGGTCTAAAATTGCTATTGGCCTTCCTTCCTCTAAGCAGTTCAAAGGGACTAAATTTGGTGGAAGAATGAGGCGTGGTCCTGTAAGACCAAATCCGACTGTTAACTGCTTTCTGAACGTCATGGTTTCCAGATATAGCCCATCTTATGCACTCTCCAATCACCCTATTCATTCTTTCCACCAATCACATCATCACACAGACAAACAGGTAAGTTTGTGGACCAATCATTTTGCTGGGGGAAAGAAATTAGCCTATGGAAAATATTAAATCTAAAACGGGTCAAAATACATTTTTCGAACAAATTCATACTGTATGCTAAATACGGTTGCAATGTAAAGACAGTCTGAATAGACAATAAATGCTGAACCGAACTTTTCCCAATTTCATTTGAGAGACGGAGCTCTCCTATATGTGCTAATGAAATCTTTTTTAATTCTTTTTTGGGCAACTCAGATATAAATGACGGATTGGTAAAATATATTTCAAACCCAAGATCTTCCCAAAACATTTTTCACATAGGCTAATCATTTAATTTTGTCTGTGTTAGCTCACACTGATCCGTAGACAAGATCCTATGCCATAACATGATTGGTAGGATTCGTATGATGTCTGTTATGTAATCCAACCCTAGCTCTAAGTGACATCCATAGGTCGTAGTGCTCCTGGGGTCTACTAGTAGGTATCTTAGAAAGGTATTTTCAATCTTCTGGAGAATTTCCACTTTGGCATGCCCCTACACCCCTGAGCCATAAATTGCAACACTCGTACTTTTGGCCCTGTAGATTTTCAACATTTCTAACGGAGCTCTCTTACCAATTTTCTGTGCCAATGCCACTAGAGCAGTGGTAGCCCTCAGGCATAACAGCTTCCTTGAATTATTGGCCTGTGTCCATTTAGATTTATTATCTATTAGAATTACTAAGTAAGGATAAGATGTGGTGCATTCTAATACTGTGTTGTTAACATATATCTCCTTAATTTTCTTTGGTCGGGCCCTGCATGCATAGTGTAGGTTTTCTTTATATTTACTTTAAGATTTTAACTATTCATGAAACTACAATAATTATTTACGGTCCGCTGTAACTGAATGGGAGTTCTAGCTAGGATAAACGTGTCGTCGGCATATATTAATGCTGGAATTGGCTGACAACTAATTGTTGGGAGATCTTTACGCCCTTCCAACATGGCTACTTCTAGCCCGTTTGTGTATAGTGTGAATAGGAAGGGGGCCAGAACACAACCTTGTCTGACCCCCTCTTTATTCGGAAGGATTCAGTGAGTTCTCCCGCCATACCATGTCTTACTTTAGTTGGTGCTCCCGAATTCAGCTCGTGCATGAAATTCACCAATATAGGGTCCACTCCCATTTCTAGGATGATTGACCACAGCTTTGTATGGCTAACGCAGTCAAAAGCTACGGTCAAATCAACATACATAATGTGGAGGTACCCCCATTTAGCTTGTACATATTTTCCAATAAGAAGTGTTAAATTCAACACCTGGTCCACTGTGCCCATTCCTACGCGGAACCCGTATTGTAGGTCTGAGAATATTTTATGATCAGTAAACCAGTCACAAAGTCGCTCTAATAATATGCGACCTACAACCTTACCAAATGAATCTAAAAGTGAGATCGGTCGATAACATGTTGGGCTTTGCCGATCACCTTTTTTGAAAATTTGAACTAAAATTGAAGTGGACCAGGAATCGATTAGCCCCCCATTTTTTGCTGCTTCAAGCACTATTGTAAGAATAGGGGACCAAAGATTAAGATTATGTTTAAAAAGATCCACAGGGACCCCATCGGGCCCTGGTGCTTTTCCTGATTTCGAAGCTTTTAAGGCATTTGACACAGTCAGACTCCATGGCTTTTAACCATTCACTTTCAGAACATAAATTCAAACTAGAGACTTCTAGAGCTGCAACTAAGCAATCTTCACAATCTTCCTCTGACAGCTCATGTAAATTGACAATATCAGAAATTGTGGACCTAACTGGAAACCTGGACAAAAATTCTGCACGACTATTTTTTCCCCCTGGTACGTATTGAATATCGAACGGGTAATGAAGAAGTTTCGAAACCATGCGTACAATTCTGGGAGTTGAGCACTTACTCAAACCTCCACTCAGGATGGACACTAGAGGCTTATGGTCAGTCTGTAGTAAAAATATCTTACCCATACATGAGAGCGAAACTTCCCTATCGCCCATGTGCACGCTAATAATTTATTCTCTATGACAGAGTAGTGAAGTTCAGCAGACTTTAAAACTCTGGAAGCGAATTCGACAGTATTCTCAATACCTCTGTCAATTTGAGTTAACATGCCACCCAAACCTACCTGACTTGCATCAACCGTGATGCAACAGGGAAGAAAGTTGTCAAAAGGTTTAAGAAATGAATCCTTACCTAGTGAAGATTTAATTTTGTTAAGGGCACCCTCACATGCATCACACCAAATAAACTTGATTTTTTTTAAGAAGATTGCTGATAGGTCTAACAATAGTAGCAAAATAAGAGATCAATCTGGAATAATACTCGCGAAGACCCAACAGCAATTTAACACCAGCCTTATCTTTAGGGAAAGGAGCATTCATGATGGCTGAAAGCACTTAGGGCTCACACCATCTTTGGAAACAACATGACCTAAGTTTTCCACACTAGATTTGAGAAATTCACACTTCTCCTCTTTTAGAGGCACACCATTTTTCTCAAAGAGAGAAAGAACTTTGTCCAGCATCATGTTATGAGAATTTAAATATCTCCCAAACACTTAGGGCCTGATTCACAGAATGATCTTAAGACTAAATCCTAAACTTACTACTATTTGGTATTCACAGAATGCACCTACTACTTTCGGGATTCACAGAGTGAACTTACTACTTTCGGGATTCAAAGAATGAACTTACTACTTTCAGTATTCACAGAATAGATTTAAGACTACTAACTTTACGTCCGCACTCGGGCCGGAAATTCCGGCCCGGAGGCGGAGTTTCCGTCCCGGAGGTGGAACTTCCTGCTTGGGGCGGAGCTTGCGGCCCGGAGGCAGAAATTCCGGGCCGTAGGTGGAGCTTGCGGCTTGGAGGCAGAGCTTCCCGCTCAGAGGTGGGGATTTAGCCATGGCTGAAATCTCCACCTCTGGGCCGTAAGCTCCAACTCTGGGCCGCAAGCTCCGCCTCCAAGCTGGAAGCTCCGCCTCTGGGCCGGAAACTGCGCCTCCGGGCTAGAAACTTCGCCCCTGGGCCAGAATTTCCAGCCCGAGTGCGGACTTAAAGTTAGTAGTCTTAAATCTATTCTGTGAATACCGAAAGTAGTACGTTCATTCTGTGAATCCCGAAAGTAGTAAGTTCACTCTGTGAATCCCGAAAGTAGTAAGTGCATTCTGTGAATACCAAATAGTTGTAAGTTTAGGATTTAGTCTTAAGTTCATTCTGTGAATCGGGCCCTAATACATCGTCCGGGAACACCAAAACGTCTTCCACCTCCTTAAGCATGTTACCTATGATTCTCAGAAAAACAGAGGCAGCGGACGCCAGTCCAAAAGGCATCCGACAATACCTGAATGTACCTAAAGGAGAAACAAAAGAGGTTAAGTGACAAGACTCAGGGTCTAATTCTACCTGGTGGTATGCACTGGCTAAGTTCAACTTCGTGAAATAACACGCTCCCTTAGTGGAAGCCAGAATGTCACTAATTTTGGGTAAAGGATGTAATCTATCCAGATCTCCTTGTTTAATGATCTGAAATCAACACAAACACGAAGATCTCCACTCCTCTTCCTGACTACCAATAAGGGAGGCAACCACAGAGAGGACTCAGTGGGTTCAATGATACCCTTTGAACAAAGATTTTGTAGTTCACTTTCTAAGTCCTTTCTAACACTGAAAGGAACTCCTCTGAGCTTGTGTTTGACTGGAATTACTCCTTCCTTAACAACAATCTTATGTTTAAAGCCTTTGATTTTACCTAGTCTTTGCTCAAAACTTTAGGAAATTTGTTCTTCCATTTTCAACACTCATCATCACTACTAACAACGAGAACCTGTTCTTCCGCTACAGGTTTAAGCATCATGCCAAAAAGGCCCTGATGAAACCATCCTAGAATGTTGAGTCCTTTGACTGCAACGTAAATTTTACCTCTGATTGTTCTGTCTTCAAAGACCAGTTTGTCTTCAAAAACCCCTAAAAGATCAATCTTCTGCCCCTCATAGGACACAGGTGACCTATCAGGAGGTGATAACAATTGTGACCCTTCCCAAACATCCTCGAAAAGTCTCTGAGTTATCATCTTTATTTTAGCTCCAGAATCTACAAGAAGTTTGATAGTGTGTGAACCAACAGTAATGTCAACAATAGGATCTCTACACAAAGCTGGATCACCTTCAAGAACAACCTTGGAGTTGTTACCTTCTAAATTGTTCTCATATGTAACCGCAGATACCACTTCAGAGTCAGAGTCACTATCTGACTCAATGGAGCAAACAGCTGTTTTATTAGAGTATTTCTTTTTAAGACATACTTTGGCCAAATTTCCCACTTTCTTACAGTAATTGCACATTACTTCTAAAGCAGGACATTTGGTACCTTTCTGGTGAAAAGAACTTCCACACCTCAAACACACACTTTTATTTCCTCTAGAAAACTTAGAAGCTTGATTTTTATGGAAAGATGTGGGGTTGGAAGAGGTAGGATTGGATTTGTTGCGTGACTTTGAAAGATTGCTAACCTTTACCACACTAACAACATCATTAGGCTTATCATCAATTTCTTTGAGCGAGACAGCTGATATTTCACTACTCTTGGCAATTTTCAAAGTCTCATGTAAAGTTGGGTCAGATAAATGTAGACATTTTTGCCTAATATTTTTGTCTTTACAGTGGCACACAAATTGATCTCTGATCAATTGGTCAGTAAAATCTTTGAACTTGCAATCAGCAGCAAGTCTTCATGAAGTGGAAATATAGGTGTCAACGTCCTCAGACTCTGTTTGTTTCCTCTTAAAAAATATATGAAGTAACACCATGAGGCTGGGCTGTTTGTCAAATCTGTGTTTGAATCTTAAGACAGATTGTTGATATTCATCTTAAGTCAAAGATGGCAAATATTTAAAAATTGATCTTGCTTCGAAACCCAGAGAATGAAGCAGTAAGCATTTTTTCCTCTCAGCTGCAAAACGAGAAACTCCAATAGCACCTAATTGCATTTCAAAGGCATAGTGCCAAATTTCCGAACGAATTGGAAGATCACCTGGAGAGTCTAAAAAGTAAGATGGAGGATTAATAGATTGTGCAGATGTCATGTTAGAATAACCACAGAATTATAAGGTAAAAGTAAAAGGACACTGTAACTGTGAGTAAATATCTTAAATAGTATAATGTAACACGCATTCAAGTTTTTAGAAAAAAAAAATCCGAGCCTGGAGAAGTAATAATTAAAAAAAAGGGTGCGTATCACAGAAGAAGAGGTGTGTGTGTCACTGCAGTAACACGCTTGATATAGATAATATTAAACATCTTGAGATAACACAGTGTGCGTGTCACTAAATTCACAAGCAGAAAAAAATGTCACCTAAACATCTGTGATAAGTAACAAGTTGTTAAAAATACGATACGATAAAGTGTGCATGTCACTGAAACAACACAAATAATGCAGTGTATAAGATTTCACTCAAACAGCATCTGTTGCAAGGAACTTGATTTTGAAACGTGATACGATGAAGTGTGCGTATCACTGAACCAACACGCATATAACAAAAGTGAGCATATTACTGAAACTGTTCCAAAATGGCCTGTACGTTGACGTAGTGACGTAGAACATCAGAAGGAGGCTTAGGCAAAATCAGAACGATACTATGGATACGAGGAGAGAATGCTGGCAATGAAGAACACCAACAGATGTACAATCATTTTAAAAGAAGCTCCATCTTCCAAAGTGTAACAAAAAGTGTTGAAACACAGTGGCTTTTAAAAAAAATATATATCCTTATCCGTAAACAACAGAAAAATAAAAACATGTGAAACGCTTGAAACTTGGCAAAGTCAAACAAAGTCAGTCATACACCTTCCTCTGGACACCTTCCTCCGGACGACATGCAGAAATGCCAAAAGACAATTGAATCTTGGTCTCAGCAACAGTCATTCATTTCAAAAGAAATAACACTTGTCTTTCGGCACCTCAATAATAGCACGGAGAGAATGAAGAATCAAAATGCCTACCATCTCCAGTCGAAAATAGGAAAACACTAGGTTACTGTGTCTCCAATGAACCACAGGTATATCCCTCAGTGTTAACATGTAGACTCTTCCTCAATGATAGAAGAACATAGGGGCATATTACCAACAACTAGTGATAATTTTTGTCTCTAACTTGTTTAGAGACAAAACCTATCGCCGCACATCGGCGATTTTTATCGCAGATAAACCTTGCTATTAGCAAGGTTTATCGCAAATGCGATAAAAAATGGCTGCAATGCATGAATATCGCTGAAAAGTCAGCGATATTCATGCATTATCGAGCAAATGCTCTTAGCCATGTTATCCACCTCCCATTGGATAACATGGCTAAGAACTGCTCAGGGCAGGTGTTAGCTTTTGGAGATATTCGCGCTTAGCGCGAATATCTCCAAAAGTTGGTAATAGGAGATAGCGATGTTAGGGACTGTTTCCAGTCGCTAACATCTTGGCACGCCCACTTTGCATGTCATTAGTGATAAATATCACTGACATGCAAAGCGGGGCCCAAGATGGTCGCTATCTCCTATTAGCTGTCACTAACTGGTGTTAGCGACAGCTTGGTAATAGGGAGATAATTTTATCTCCGCTTTCTTGGCTTTTAAAGCCAAAAAAGCAGAGATAAACCCCCTTGATAATATGCCCCATACTTATTTTTTGATTGAAGTCACACGGGAGGGAGAATGTAGCCTTAAATCGTTGCCAGTAATTTTGTAGTAATCACACTCGATATCGATGAGTTCAAGTGTAGATTTATTAAGGCTACAAGAGGAGAGGTAGGCACAGCCTCTCACATCAACCACTTTCCTTGCAATTGTCATTTAACCATGTTGCTAGGAGACAGGATGATTCCATTAAGAGAATCTCCACAGAAGTCCTCAGTCATCCTAAGCATGAATGGAATATAACAGTAAGTTTAGCAGAAAAGCCACAATATCAGTGTGTGTCTGGACTCCAAAAATAAATGTTAACTAATAAAAGCGGAGGACATTCAAGAGGTATTTTATCGAGTATAGTATAAAAGTATAAATCACACTATTGCATGCATTGGAGATATGTCGGAAAGCTCCCTTTTATTTACTGTGCTGTCATTAGTCTTCCCCTCCTGAGAGGAAGTAAACACATGATTGTACTAATGGGTGCGTGCAGCTCTGTGCCCCAGTCCTAAGGGTAAGCAGGGCCATCTATAGTGCTAGTGGTGCCCAATGAGACAATTTATTTTTGAACCTCCTTACTCCACTGATACCCTCATTTCCATTCGGAACCAGTGCCCCATATCTATCCATAGCTCCTCTCTCACATACATTTCATTTGTTTTAAAGCTCTGGGTGGGTATGGCTTCACTAATACGAATGTATTTCTACCTGAAAGAACCCTTTTCAGCATAATTAGGAATTGATAATGAAATACTGAGAAAAAAGCATAACATCCTAATCTATACTATTCAGAATGCGTGCAGCTCTTTCATGACAGTTCATAAGAACCAAAGGATCTCCTGGACAAAAGCAGTGACCCACTGAACTATCCACGTAAAATACAGTTTTGTGATCTGCATAATACATGATCTTTCTGCTCTACTTTATGATGAGTCAAACTGCCACTAGACCTAACACTTATCTCTCCCTGCAGGAAAAGTGATCACCAGAGTTATCTTGACATTTTTATTGTTGCCTGAAATCTTCTTGATGCATAGGAAACTCTGCACCAGGTGCCTGTAAATCCATAAGTTACTTCTTAAACACAGAGCCCCCAAGGGCAGCGCTAGGTGCGACTGCACTCGTCGCACCACCCTAAATTCGGCCCTGAGGCAAAGAAGAGCAAACGGAAGAGCCACATCAAAAAATGTCATCGGAAAGTCAGCTAGAAGTTAGTTTATCCAAGCACTCACAAAATTGGAAACTCCAATCTGCCTGACAGTGCTCATAAAGCAAAAGACATGGGTTTGAAAAGGACAGAGTCTCCCAGGCTCTACACTGCAGCCAGTTCCAAAATAGGCAAAGTAGGCCTCAGCCTATGGGCCCCACTTCTTTCAGGGCCACAGTGACAGCTGATCAAAATATTATTGATTTGATATTGAAAGAAAATTACAATCAAGCTTTCTTAAATATTGTTTCCAAAAGATAGAAAAAAATTAATCAACTCAAAGAAGCGAAAACATTACATTAAAGACTCTATAGAGAAAATACTGTATTAGTGTAATGTACCGACTAACAACTTAGAGTACATAAACCAGAAACATCAGCTTCACATAACAATTTGTCTCTTGAAAGCTTGGCTCTGGCAGCTGTCAGTTTGTAAAAAAAATCAGGTGCATTGGGTATTAAAAGATAATTTACAAGTGGGGGCCCTGAAATTTCAACTTCCTAAGGGCCTCCACAGGGTTTAATCCGGCACTGCTCCAGCCATATAATCATCCCAGGAAGCAGCTCTCAGACATTTTGTACCTGACATAACGGCAAACGAAGATTTCAGTTTTCAGAAGGTTTCTGTACACTGTTTTGGTTAGGCCTAGGCGGTGAACTCCGCTCCGTTCGCGAATTTTGCTGAGTTTTCTGCACTTTGTGTTCCGCATAGCTCACGAGGTGCCGAAAACTCCTCTTTGCGTAGTGCAGCAGATTTTTTTTCCCCATTTGCGCTTGCCAATTGTAAGTTGGTTAGCACGAGCTGCCACTCGGGTAGAATGTTTACTCGAGGGCGCGTGGCTAAGCGCCCGAGACGGATGGACGCATCGGGGTGAGGCTCCGTCTTCACCGGGGATTTCTGGCGGTTCCAGCCTTTCCTTACCACCATGCTTCGCAGAAAACGACTTCGGAAAGCTCCGAGCATTTAAAGGACCCCACGCTGATACCAAGCTCCTCGTCCCTGCCCGGCAGCTTCACTTTTGCTCCGGTCGCGGCTCTGCTGCCGCCGCGACCGCCATTTTAGTGCTTCTCGCTCGTCTAAGGAATGCGCCTGTCACGCACATCGCCTGCAGCAGCGGGCGCACTTCACGAAAACAGCATAAAACTGCAGGGAATGACGGCGCTTCGTACCCATCTTTAAAGGTGACTTTATTTTTCTTTTGGAACTGCTCTTTTCCTTTTTATTCGCATTACAGCTCTCTCCTCAGCTTTGGCGGCCATTTTGAGCTTTCTACTAACTCAGCTGATTTACCACTTCTTATATCCCCTTGGTATTGCTCAGCCTGCGACCGTTTGTCTCTCATTTTTAGCTGGCTTGCCTTGGACTTCACCTGACCTCCTTCTATAGCTGACTCTGCTGGTTTTTCCTCATTCCTGTGGTGTTTGTCTCCTTTATACATTACTGGGGATTCCCCTTCATTGTCACTTCCATGGCGGAGGGCCCTGACAAAACCTCTAAACGCAACTTTGTTAAAAATTCAAAGCTATTTACTACGTTGGCTCAATTAGAATCATCCCTTAACATGGACGCTCTCCCTCAGACAGGAGCGAAAACCACTCCTAAGAGATTGAAACACAATCCTCCATCTCCCCCAAAGTCACCGTCAACCATTTCCATGGAACTTCTCCTTGAGGAGATACGAGCACTGCGCCCATTTATGGAGGAGACAAATTCAAAGCTGCAAATTCTAACTGACAACTGGTCATTAATGGACACCAGGGTCTCTAAGGTGGAACAGACTGTGTCATCCCTCCAAGAAGCCGCTACCAAGACGGTCCATATGGATATGCGACTTTCAACCCTCCAGAAGCAGGTGGAGGACCTTGAAAATAGGAATAGGCACAATAACCTACGTCTTTACGGCCTGAAGGAAGGTTGCGAGGGGAATGATGCCATTGCCTTTTTCAAGTCCTTCTTACCCAAGCTCCTACATCTTCCTGAAGGCACCTCTCTTAACATACAGCGCGCACATAGGCTTGGTAGACCTCCTTCCAACCCTTCTCATGAAACAAAGCCAAGAGGCGTCATAATGTACTTTCTTGAATATACAGATCTGCTGAAGGTTCTTTTTGTGGCTAAAGCAATACCTCATCTGAAATGGTCGGATTCCACTTTGTTTATTGCCCAGGATTACGCCAAAGCTACTGCCTCTCGCCGCAAAGCATTTCTTGACATGAGAGCAGAATTGCGTTCCATTGGAGCCAAATATGGACTTTTTCACTCTTGTTTATTCAAAGTCACTTATAACAACAAGACCATGACTTTTGAAGATCCTCTTAGGCTCCGCAGTTTCCTGAATTCATGTGGGCCAGCTGACATGGAATTCTCTGGCCCTTCTTCTTCATTTCCACCGTGACTCTGTTGCTAGTATTTCCTGATTTTCCTGATATTTATAATACTCTGTTGCTCATGTGACGTTATGTTCTTTTTTCCACAGGTTCCTCAGTTAATGTATAACCTGCCCGGTATCAGCCCACGCTGGCTTATTCTTGTTCTCTAATTGTTTAATCTTACGTTTCTCCTGTTACTTAGTCGTTTGCATGTTCTAATATCATTGTTTTTCTTTTTTCTCACAGATCATTTCCCTGTGTTCCGTCATATCTCTCTGGTGGGACGTCCCGTGGCCCCGTCTGCTTGTCCTCCGTTGGTTGGCCTTTCCTCCCTCCTCTTGTCTCCACTTCTCCCCTTCTGTTTCCTGCCCTTTGAACACACCCACCCCTCACCATTTTTTGTAAGTACTACCCCATGTATTCCTTTTCCATGGTTGACATGGTCCCTACTTTTCCGTTAGTTTTTGTCTTGATTGTTTCCTTGTTATTACTGGTTCTTATGAGCTCAATCTTCTTTAGGTCGATCTTGATCTGCTTTTTATTTTTACTACCACTATCCTCTTTTCTCACTTCACTTCGCACACCATTTCTATTTTTTTCGTACTCCTTTTTAGGTCTTTTCTATACATTATCTTCAACTTCTCTCTTTACTGTTTTCTCTCTTGCACATTTTCTTGTTACTTTCCCAATGCGATTTTTTTCTCTCTTCATTGACTTTTTCTATTTCATACTATCCCCTATTAGTATCTCTCTACCTATTTTCTTCCTTGCACTTTCCTGCTTTTATTCCTTTTCTTGTTTTTCCCCTATCCACTTTTATGAGGCTTACTTCCAATTTTGTTCTACATTCTCCCCTTTCCTTTATTCTTGATGTCAATCCGCATTGTTTCTTGGAACGTTAAAGGTTTACATTCGCCCATAAAGAGGCAAAAGATACTTTCTCACTTAGCTAAATTCAATGTTGACATTGCCTTTTTACAGGAAACCCATTTATCTGATAGTGAGGCTGCTAAACTCCAAAGAGGTTGGGTGGGTAAAGTTTTCTCAGTTTGTTCCTAATAAATCCCATAAGCTTTTTACTCATGCCATCTCCCAACACAAATTGATTGATGCGTGGCGACTCTGTCACCCAACCGACAAAGAATTCACGTTTTATTCCCCGGTCCATCATTCCCAGTCCCGCATTGACTACATCTTTCTCTCCCACCATATTTCCCAATCCCTCACCCATGCGGAGATTGGTCCCATTGTATTCTCTGATCACGCCCCAGTCCTAATCAACATTGATCTTTTACCTAAATCCATTGGCCCTAAAAGGTGGCGTTTCAACAATTCCCTCCTTACTGATCCAAAATTTACCGCCTCCTTTATTGAATTCACTAATGACTTTTTTATTATTAATGATACACCCTCCTTACCCACTCACACTGTCTGGGACGCTTACAAAGCAGCAGCCAGAGACTTTATTCTTAGACATGTTGCGGCAAAACGCAAATTAGCTCGTCAGCGCACTAATGATCTTTTGTCTCAGATTAAAATCCTTGAGCATTCCTATTATACCTCTCATACTCAGGAAACTTTAACAACTCTTATCACTGCGAAAATGAACTATAACAAACAGTCCACTGATGACGCTTCACTGTATCTCCTGAAATCCAGTTCGAAATTTTATGGTGGGAAAAATAAGGCGGGGAAAGTTCTTGCTAATTATTTAAAAGTCAAACAAAACAAATTGAATGTTGAGTCTGTTTTTGATGTTAATTCAATATCGCAACATAAAGATGCTGACATCCTGGAGGTATTTTCTCACTTTTACTCTACACTTTACTCTTCTGGCACTCAGCCCTCTGACCACTCTATTTCTGCTTTCTTATCCAGCATTCATCCTCCTCCCAACTTTCCTGTTGACCTGACCTCCCTTGAGACTCCCCTTACTATTCGCGAACTCCGCACTGCACTTCATTCACTTAAAAAAGATAAGGCTCCCGGTCCAGATGGCTTTACCGTCGAATTTTACCAACACTTTGCCAACCTGTTACTACCCAAATTATTCCGCCTTCTTGATGCCTTCAAGACCAACGATGCCTCCTTAGGCACTTTTTCGGATGCTTACATATGCATTATACCAAAGGAGGGCAAAGATCCCCAACATTGCAAGCACTACAGACCGATCTCCCTTGTCAACATTGACTATAAAATATATGCTAAGTCCTTAGCCATTAGACTTGATCCTTTTCTCCCAGATCTCCTTGGCCCTGAACAATCAGGATTTGTTAAAGGTCGCTTCATTTCTGACAATACCGGGCTCCTCTTTAATGTTCTATCTAAGTCCTCACGCTTCAACGGTTCCCTGGCCGCAATTGCTTTGGACGCCGAGAAGGCATTCGACAGGGTAGAATGGTCATTTCTTTTCTCCGTGTTAAAATGGTTTGGGTTTGGCCCTAATTTCATTTCCCTCATATCCCTCCTTTATGCAAATCCTAGAGCAGCGGTTTGTGCCAATGGTCTCATTTCTTCCTTTTTTCGCCTTGGTAGAGGCGTTCGACAAGGCTGCCCTCTTTCCCCTTTTCTTTTTAATCATGCCCTGGAACCTTTCTTATCTAGGATACGTCAAAACCCGAGCATTCATGGCTTCCCTCTCGCTCACTCGCAAGTTAAATTAGCTGCCTACGCAGATGACATTTTACTTTTCATTTCGAATCCGTCTGTCTCTATCCCAGCCTTCCTTGCTGAAGTTCATACCTACTCCCATCTTTCTGGATATAAGTTAAATAGCGATAAATGTGAGATCTTACCTCTCACCAAATTCACCTTTAAACCCGATTTTACTGCATCTACTTTCACTTGGAGTCCATCTCATATCAAATATCTCGGCTTACACATTACTCCTTCTGTTTCAGATACCATCTCGTTATGCCTCACTAAATGTACTCAAAAGCTGTCTGACCTTACTTCTAGATGGCATCCCCTCTACCTTTCTTGGTGGGGCCGCCTCGACACCATCAAGATGATGCTTTCCCCAATCGTCCTTTACACCATCTCTAATTTACCGATTTCCAACCCTGCCAAATTTTTCACTAAAATCAATTCCACGCTCTCCTCCTTTTTATGGTCTGGAAAGAAGCCGAGTATGTCCTTATCACGCCTCCGCCTCCCCAAATCGGAGGGTGGGGTCAACTTCCCAAATTTTCCTGCTTATCATAAAGCTTTTCTCCTGAAACAGGCTGCCGTTTGGCTTCAAGATCCTGTTGATCCTCTTCCTCTTTGGGCTGAACTCGAACGCCTTTCTCTTTCTCCCTTCTCCTTTGCTGAGTATCTATCCTTTTCTCACAAGCCCCAATTCCTATCCACTCCAATTCACAAATATACTGCAAAATTACTTTTAGCCATTACTCCGGCTCCCCCCTCTTCTATTCCAGAAATTCTCGCCACCACGATTTGGTATAATAACAGCATTCTTATCAAATTGAAACCCTTTTATTGGAAAACTTGGAGGCAGCGCGGTTTAATCTGGGTCTCCCAACTTTTCACTGGATCTGTCTTCACACCTTTTCCAATTCTTAGTCGTCTCTTCTCCCTCCCTGCCTCCTTTGTCCACAAATACACCCTACTCAAAAACGCAGTTATGTCTGCATGTGACTCTCTTTCTCACTCTAATTCGACTGTGACTTCTATTACTCCCATTTCTTCTCTTCACACCCAACTACGATCCAACCCATCAGCGCCCTCCATATACCATTCCTTTCATAACCCTCCATCACCTAGGCCTAAATCCAAAGTTGAAGACCAATGGGAATCCGATCTTGCTGTCTCTTGGCCCACATCCTTGTGGGATAAAATATGGACTAAGCTTCGCAAATCCTCCAGAGCAGCCTCTCTCACACAAACACTTTTTTTCCTTTATAATCGACTTCTTTACACGCCATCTCTCCTCCACCAACGCTTTCCTCTCACTCCGGATCTTTGCTGGTCTTGCTCCACCCCTAACGCCACACTTTTTCATATGCTTTTCATGTGTCCTCTCACGCACGCTTTCTGGACTAAAGTCTGGAATCAAATCAATTCTATCTTCCAAACCTCCATCCCCTTTTCTATCACTGACATTTTCCTTGGCTCACTTTCCTCTTCCTGGATTGATGTTGATGCAAATGTTCATATTATTGATCTGTTATTGGCTGTTGCGTTTCAGCAAATTACTGTTAACTGGAAAGACTCCAAGGGCATTACCTTTAAAGCTTGGTGGTTCAATGTATGTTATAATCATAGACTGGATACTGCATTTGTTTACCCCACTACCCTAGCCCCGAAAAGACTCGTGTTATGGCTTCCCATCACCCTTTACCTGGATGCTTGTGCCAAACGGTCTTTTCATTTATCCCCAATTCAGCAAGAGGTCTCGAAACCCCCATGAAAAACCTTTTGTTCCTTCTTTTTCATTAATGTTCATTTATCCGCATATTTGTGCACTGTTTCTCATGTTATGTAGCTTCAATGACTGTAATTTTTGATTTTTAGCCTCATTGCTATTTCCTTTCCTTTTTTCTTTTTCCTATCTTCCCTTCCCCTTCCCCTATTTTATCTTATGACACTTTTTATGATGTTCTCAATTATTATTCATACTATTCCTGCTGATTTCACTTTTTCTGTTTTTTTGTAATGCCATTACTTGTTCATCTTAATAAACTTCTATTTGAACTGAAAAAAGAATGTTTACTCGAGAGTCATGATGATCAGCGCTAACTGCAGTTCGCACTGCACACTGCCACTTATAGCTTTTTTGTCACTTTGCGGATTTCCGCATAGCAGAACTCCACAAACTACACCCAGGCCTACTTTTGGTAATAAACCTTCTCTCCATGCAATTCTTAGGAGTCCTCTGCTCGTGCAGTCAAATGCCTGGGATACCGAACATCAAGGCTGCTTGTTTTGATTCCATCACATGTCTCTCCCTTCCACCACCTCACACTTCCTGGCTCATTATATTTCTGTTCTTTTTCATTCCAGCTTTTTCTCTTTCTCACTGTTGTCATATTTTTCTCTTCCTTTTTGTGTCATTGTTTTCCGGCTTTCCTCTCATTTCCTCTGGGTCAAGGTCTGATAATGAAAAATAAGTACCACTCCCCAAAAATGAGTGCTGGTGCCCATCACCTGCACCAACCACCAAAATATAAGCACTGCAACAGACCCTTCCAGCACTGGTTAGAGGTGCATTGGCTTGAGGCATCTGCTTGATACCTGCAGGTTGCATCTTTGCAATTTATTGCTTCTGCTTAGGTTTTCGTCTTTTTTAAGGCAATAAAATGAATGTCATAGACTTGGGTAATTATAAGTAAAAGTCAATTTACACCTTCCATCTGAATTTTTGAAGATATCTTTAGGCACAGAAAACCCTCAAACGTGCTTAAATATTATAGGGAAATGTCTTCGCTCTCATTTTTCCAAATCTGTTTATATTCATTTTTTTTAGTTCAGGCGTTGCACGCAAAGGATGTATGAAACATCCATCTTGAGGATTAAGGGTGCATTTTTAACGTTTAGATGCAGGACCATTGACTCACGCTTACATTCAGGTGACACCAATAAAATTGGTTTATGTCGGTAAGTGTCCTCAGTTCCCCATTTTGATGTTAAGTTTGTAAACCGTAGAGAATTTGACACTCTGTGGTAAATACAGGAAAAGGCTGTCTCACTCTCTCAACTTACTGAGGCTAAACCAACCTGAGGCATTAAGTTACCAGGTGTTAAACCGCTATTAAGGTTCACTGTCATCAACATATTTATAGAAAATGTAGTGCCTCAGCTTTGTGTTACGTATAATTGCGGTCCACATAGGAAGTGAGGTGCAGAGATGCCATCATAGTAGCACATAGCTGTCAGGCAGTGAAATAGGGTTCCCTCCAAAACTGGATATACCACATTGTATTTATTTAATTGTAAAACCATCAATGTATCTATATAAATGTATAATACATGGGATTCTGCAATCCCTGTATAACAATGTGTCTCTAATTTCTTTACAATAGGAGTGGGAACTTGGGTTGTTGGTTGACTGGAGTGTGAGCTCTGGTCAAGCACTAGCTACAATCCCCTGCATCAGGTCCGGACTGGGAACCACAACCGGCCCAGGCAAAGTGCTCGGCTGGTCCCCCCTCCCGACTCGGGGGGTTGGAGGGACCGCCAAACTCTTTGCCAGGGCCGGTTTTCGCCCGTTTTTGGTACAGGGCCAATTTTGCAACTATGCTGCAAAAACGGCCATGTACTAAAAACGGCCCACAGGGGCCCAAAACTAGCACCAACCCGTGCGGCGCACCGGGGGATTGCCCGTGCCCGCTATAGCCAGTCCGGCCCTGCCCTGCATGGTGAACCACAAAAAGTCACTAAATCAATGTATGTCTAACCGTGGGTTGCTTGGCACAAAAAACAGTCAGGCTTAACTTAGAGGCAATTTGTAAAGTATTTATGCAGCACTCAAACAGTAATAAAGTGAAAACACAACACGAGAAAAATCAGCAACTAAGTTAGATAAATAGAGTCAATTTTAATAAAATAGTTGACACCAAAATTGCATAAATCCTCTCAGTAGAATCGGAGTTATGAATGTTTAAAGTTTTTAGTAAAAACTAGCACCTAAAAGATCAAAGTGCCAACTGCTGACATCTAGTCGCACAAGACTAAGCTGAAGTAAAAAAATATGGCTGACTGCGATAGAGAGCTTGTTGGATACAAGAAGTGGACTGGCTCAGGATGCGCTTACCTTAGTACTTAGAAGAGGTTTCACAAAAAATGTTCTGAGAAGGTAAATTTCAGCAGGACAAGGCTGCAATCAGTGTCCGAAGAGGGAGTGTTGTCGTAGGGGAGCTGCTGAATGAAGTCACAGTAAAGATTCCAGTATTTGTACGTAGTCTCTTTTTTGGAAGCTGAAAATCTCCAGCGGGATGTGGCAGGAGGCTGTAGCCGAAGACAGTGCCTGGAGCTCAGATACGCTTCCGGTGAAGGACTACTGAATAGCATTTACTGTGAAGAAAAAAAACTGTGTGGAAGTCAGGCCGAATGGTGATGCACATGGGGCGGATTGATGAGCAGGTTGGTCCAGGTCTTTCCTTGGTTCTCAGAACATCTTTTAGCCAAAGCTTTTCAGAGTCCAAAGTTATGAATTCTAGCTTTCTGGGTACCTTTAGCACCACAACCAAGGGTCCAGGTATGACTAGACACCATTTGGGGGCTCAGGACTCACTCAGGCTGAGTCCAGGTGTAGACTCAAGATCGTGGGAGCCTTTTTTGTCCCTGTGGCTCTGAACAGGAGGCCAGCAAACTAGCCCTTGGAGTTACTCTGATAGTCCGGTGTAAAGAAGCAGAACTCAAACAACTATGCTGGTCTCTAAGGGTTCAATGCAGGCTCGAGGCAGCACAGCAGTCCATACAGGAACAGCAACACAGTCTTGTGGAGCATGCAGCAGGCCGCAGCAGCAGGCAGTCCTCTGAGAGTCCTTCCGCCGGTTCAGAAAGTGACCTGAAGAGTGGGTCTGAGGGCCCTGTTTTATTATCTTGTGCCTTCTTTGAAGTTAG
This sequence comes from Lissotriton vulgaris, assembly GCF_964263255.1. Lineage (NCBI taxonomy): Eukaryota > Metazoa > Chordata > Amphibia > Caudata > Salamandridae > Lissotriton > Lissotriton vulgaris. Next base: position 23,197 of record NW_028249431.1, read on the forward strand.
GAGTAGTTTCTAGAGGTTTCACTTGAAGTTCTTGGAATTTGCTGACTCCTCTGCCTGGCTCCAAGCTGGCTGCAGAGACAATGTGGAGGCGACAAGCATTTTGTGTTAAAGCAGAGCACAGCCTTTTTAGTTGCAAGTGGGACTATGCCCAGCTCCCCCACAACCTGCAAACAGATGGCCTTTTCAGGCACACTTAATCCCTCTATTGCGTGACTATCTGGGAGGAATTCACAAAGTGTACCTGTCAGTTATACCCAGTCATGTGTCCTAAGATAGACTGCAGGCACCAACAGGCTATGGGCAACACAATGGCAACTTTTTAAAAGTGTCATTTTCAAGATAGTAATTTAAAATCTGAATTTACGATTATAGAGCCTTTTTAATTACAGTTTAAAACTGCATTCAAGCTGCAATGGCAGACCTGGGACATGTTTTAAGGGGTTGCCTAAGTGGGTGGCAAAATATATGCTGCAGGCACATTAGTAGCATTTAATTTACAGGCCCTGTTTAAATGGTATTCCACTCTACCATGTGCTTATAAGTAAATTAAATATGCCAATCAGATTAAAACCAATTTAACCATGTTTAGCGTAGTGAGAACTTTACCACTGGTTAGCAGTGGTAACATGCTCAGAGTCCCAAGGCCAACAAAAAAAAATGGAGGGTGGAGGCAAACAGTTTGGGAGTGACCCTGCACAGAGGCTCGGGTCCAGCATTAGGCAACTTGTGACACACTCACTCACCTATTAGAAAGAAATGACAGAACTGAATTGTAGTAACTTACAACTGTAATAAGGTATTACTTTTTAAAGCTGAGTTAGTACTTATTACAGTTGAGTTTGGACGCCACAATGCTGAGCCAAAAGCTGAGGGGAAAGACAGGTCAGGTCATGAAGCATAATTAAAGCAGCTGTTCAACGAACGTAAATAAAACCTTTCTTTCCTGTCTTCTGCTCTACTTTTCTACCTGAATAGGAACAAACTAAAATGAGATATTAATGGCAAAATGTTTCGCTTTTCCACTCCGTAGGTATGTATAGAAAATGTTGAATCTATAGAAAATGTATAATATTTCCTTATGGATGAGATTCCCATTACCCAGATCAAGCATAATGCCTACTTCACTAAAATCCTCAAATGGATGAAGTCCAACTGTCTAAAGCTGAACACTGAAATTGTGATCTTTGGGAAGAGCACTTCACATTAGGACCCCAACAAGGCAGAGCTTATTTCCCACCACCTGGGAACCCACAGAATTGCTGTCTTTCTGCAGATGGGGTGGGACTACGCCCCCTCCCCACCTCCCAGCATTCCGCAGTCCAGGAGGATTGGCAACCAACAAGCTAAAATCACCTTTCTGTTCCCGCTGATTGGGATGTACTTGTGTGCTTTTGCCCGGCCATGCCAGCAGAAGCTCGGCTGGGCCAGTCTCATGGCTCTGATTCCTCAGGCCAGAATACACTTAAGGTAATTCTCTACTTCAGCTTGTTTTGAGAACCATCAGGAAGGGGTGTTCCAATGGACAAATGTAAGGGGATCAGCATGCTGTGGGGGCTAAGAAAAGACAACCAACTTCTAGATCCATTACTAATTATATGTCCTCGGTGATGGGCATAATTGATTTCAAAATAAGCCATGTTGAGGCTAGGCTGGATGCGACCCTGAAATACCCTAATGTTGTTATTGTGAACCTTCGAAGGGAAGGGCATGAAATCCCTCAGGGGACCAGCATGGAAATTTCCATAACACCTGCATCCTCTCAGTAGTCTGACTCCTTGCAAATTGCTTCACATCCTAGTGTGGAGGGCATAGCGTTTTCACATGGTCATAATCTGAGTGTAATTGATGATCTGGCAAGCTTATCTATTTTTGAGATTTCAAATGTATCCAATAACCCACCTCTGAAAACATCTCAGAAGGCCATCTTGAGACCTAAGGGATCTACCACCTTGCCCCTGTTATTTTGCCATCTTCATCATGTGCTACATGAAAGAAGCCTGCTACTACAGTAGCCAGGAAGATGTCATTGTGCCTTGGTAAACTGGACAAATTAGAAGCCCTATTCAACAACTTTCACTCCACAATTCTGTCTTAGTTAAGAGTTAGGGACAATACATTTAAGCTCTTTTGTAAAGCTTCTAGGATTGCACAAACATCATTCACTAGAGCTGACCTAACGGAACCAGGTAGACAGGAACAGGTCCAATCTCTGGCACATTCAAAGGTGTGCCCCTTGACCATCCAGTCTGTAAAAATCCCCAAATAGAGTCATCTGTAAGGTGGGGGCATCATCGATTTATCAACGGGGCAAGTGAGTTACATGCACCATAAAGTCTCCATGAGTGAGGGCTCACTTAGCCCATCACGAGGCCGAGAGAGAGCTCCTGCATTAGTACTTTAACCATCCTTCCAGTTTGATCAATGTTACTAACACTTGCCCACGGATTCTGCCATAATGTACTCCGTATATTGGTGTCTCAGACAATATTCCAGCTCTTGTATACCCCAATGTAGAAACACACGCCTCACATTTCAACAAAGTTGCCCATTGGCTCAGGAAATAATGCAGATGGGCATGTAACCCCTTTGACAAGATACTTACCACCAGGAGAGTTCCTTGGGTGGAGACAAGTGTGGAAGCATCCAAAGGAGACTGTATTAATATTAATTTTAAAAATCTTTCATTCATTTGAGTCATGTTACATTGTGTTCACCCTCTGATTAATCTACAAGGTAATATCCAAGCACATTGTTTTTTTTTTTTTACCGTACACCTTATTGTGTCTCTGGATGCTTTAATGCCCTGGCACAAAGGAGTAAATATATATATATAACTAGCCGACATTTTGTAAGCCAGACATTGACAAAATAGGTTTGTGCCGCTCTCATCTTTAGATCAGCCAGACTAACGTATCAGTCCAGCTGAGGCCATGTCTGACGACAAAGGATGCCCCCAGAAGTGTGTTCCCCCTTCTGTACTACAGTTCCAGCTGTTTCTGTGGGTTTTAAACTAATTTCATGGAACGTGGCTGGCCTACGGGCTAATTTGAATAACCCAGACTGGCTGGAATTTGTTAATCAGCACAATTTTATCTGCTGCCAGGAAATCTGGGACCAGGAACCACAGCACAGTAGTGAGTACTCTACATTGTGCTGCTCTGCAACAGCATCTCCTCCTGGCAGGGCTAAGGTCGACTTTGTCACATTTCTCTCCCTCAAACTTAGCAAATTGTCTGTTATGTATTCCCTACTATCAAATATTGCTTTTTAAACTCCATAAATCCTTTGGCGTCTTGCTGATAAATTTCAATCAAAATATTTTTGATACTATAGTGACAATGGATGTGGAGTGCCCTAGGTTCCTCCTTGAACCCAACCCTCTTCAACGTCTGCATGGCCCCCCTCGCGGCCCTCGTCAATATTGTCTCCTATGCAGACGACACCCAGCTGATCATCTCCCTCACCAATGAACCCACAGCTGCAGAATCATCTTTCACAATGGAATGAAGGTCCATGCTACCTAGATGAAAGACAACTGCCTCAAGCTCAACTCGGACAAGACCGAAGTACTCATCCTGGGATCCATCCCCTCATCCTGGGAAGACTCCTGGTGGTTTGCCGAACTTGGAACCCCTCCCACCCATACGGATCATGCATGCAACCTCGGCATCATACTGCACTCCGCGCTCACATTAAACTGCCAATTCAAAGCAGTATCCTCATCCTGCTTCCAAACGTTCCACCTGCTGCGAAGGAAATTCAGATGGATCCCCACAGCATCCAGAAAGATGGTCATCCCTGCACTCATACCCTGCAGACTCAACTACGGCAAGGCACTCTATGCCGTCACCCAGAAACAGCTCAAGAAATGACAGAACGTCCAAAAAGCCACTGCCAGACTGGTCCCCAACATCATCCATCGTAGCCACATAACACAACACATCTGACAACTCCACTGGCTCCTAAGCAACAAGAGAATCACCTCCAAGCTCCTCACACAGGCCTTCAAGGCTCTCCACGACTCAGGACCAGCATATCTGAACCACCATCTCACTTTCCACACACCCGCCAGTCAACTCCGCTCCGCCCATCCCGCCCTGGCCTCCATCCCATGGATCCACAAGTCCAGAACCGAAGGAAGATCTTTCTCCTTCCTCGCCGTCAAGACCTGGAACCACCTGTCCATCCACCTCAGGCAATCCGTGTCGTTGACTCAATTCAGGACGGACCTCAAGACCTGGCTCTTTGACTAAAACATCCACACCCAGACCTATCTGCAGCCCACCCCACCCCCTCAGCCCCTTGAGACCCTCATGGGTGAGTATCCATTTTAAGACCAGGTCATTTCTAGGGGTTACAAACTGCTGCTAATGTTACTTAGCCATGTACAAGGAAATCAATGTAAATATTGCATTGTGTGTTTTGTGAGAGTTGTTTAATGGGAACGCCTACCTTGTATCTCAGTTTTGGTAAGTCATGCTAAACGAGTGGCGCTATGAAAAAAATTACTTTAGCGCTGAAAAAATGCCACGATCTGGAGTATTTGGAAACTTGTAAATTTGGCAATAAAGCAAAAGCCGCTGACACTACGCCGGCGCTAAAAAAAGAAGCCCTTTGGTCTTTTTAAGGAGACATCAGAGTGCTCAAATTTTAAAAAAATCATCTGCCATTATGTAGTATCTTTTGGTTTTGCAGAATCACTGTTTGGAATCCTGTCCCTGGAGCATACCAACAATAACATAGCCAGGGTTTATGTGATCAGGACGGGGACACTAATCTCAGAGTTTTGGGAAGGTAGTCCATGAAGCTGGACGGCTCAGTTTTTAGATAAAGATTTGGTGGTCACCATTTACCAACCTCCTGTAGGTGGCATGTTTCGAGAACTCTCCCTTCTTGTCCTAAAGTCTCTTTAAGGTTCTCATTTTCTAGACTGAGACTACTTAAGAGTGCAAATTGCTTGTTGGTATATTCAGGGCTGCTTGGGTGGGGCTGAATCCCCTTGAGGATTATATAATTCACTCACATACCTTATTTTTCTTTATGGGACCGTTGGTTGTTTTTTTTCCTCTGCAGAGTCCTTTCTTAGTTTAGTTTGGTTTTATAGAGCACATGATTACCTGTGAGGGTGTCAAGAGCTTTCACAGGTTGCCAAGACATATCTTCAGTGAATGTCTGAATCCAAGATGAGTAGAAAAAGTGCTAGTGGATAATGGCAAATAGTTTCAAGCTTCTGCTGTCCAACAGAAGAAAAAGATAGCTCCTTTCTTGAGCTTTCTTTTTAGGCAACATGGAAGCTGGGCAAAAAGTACATGAACACTGATATGTGTACCAAATGTCAAGGATACACTTTAGTCCAAGATTGTGGAGACCCTTATTACATGTACATTAACATTTGAAAACAGCGTGTTTTGTAGCTAGACAGTAGTGACATTTTTTTAAATGTGTGAAAATGGGAGAGCAGAGTTGAACTTTGAGTAGGAGAAGGGCAGTCACATTTTGGACCAATTGCAATTAAAGTATTAGATATTGGGGAAGACCCAAATAGAGTGAGTTGCAGTAGTCACGACTCAATCCAAAAAGGGCTTGAATTACAGACAAATAAATATCCACTGTCAGAAGTTGAAGAATCTTCTTTAGAAATTTTAACAAGTTAAAGAATTAGTAACCTCTGGCGGAAGTATTCCTTCAATTGCTCCCAGCTAAATTTCTCTTTTGGTGGCCATCACCTCCACTCATCAAATTGGGCAGCTTGGAGCTCTTCCATGATCTGAGTTTTTCTTCACTTTCGCCATTACCTTCACTGTTCTTTTTTTTTCAAAATACTTGCTTGACTTTCTCCACAAGCTATACATTGTCTGACTATCCCTTTACTATTCTCCTGCATTTAAGGTTGGTTTACACTTGATGTTTTGCAGTGAATATCTAGCTGTATTGAGTGTTGGCTGTACACACTGACTAGTGGTTTGGCCTTTCAGGTTGCTTATCTTTCACCTATGGTGAGGCTCTGGTCCACAGAGCCTCATATGTCATTCCAATGGAGGGATGGTGGCTTCTTGGGCAGAATCTAGAATCTAGATATCTGTTAGGCAGCCACTTGGACCTCTCTCCACAATGTTGTGTCCCATTATAGGACCTAGGTGGTCATTTGAGACCTTGCTTGGAGCTGCTATTTTGGTGACTAAGGCTGATTCATTTTATTTGATTGCATCGTTTGACCTATGTTTATGAAATCAACTTTTGTGCTGCGTGGAAGTTTGTCCTATGCATTTTTTTCCATGAATCTTGCTTCATGCAATGTTCTCAAACAAATCAACTGTGCTGAGGAAGAGGTGATTGTGTACCTGTAATCTTCATTACAAGTCCTACTCTTACTGTGACAGTTTCACATGCTGTGAGTATCGTATTATTAATGTGGTGTTTCTACTTTGTTTTTTTCAAGGCTTTTTGTGGGACGCTGATCCAGTAATACCATCCCTTTCCCTGTGTGATACGGGTTTAAAAAAGACATTTTCGGGTGAGGACACAATGGATTGTGGTGAGGAAGAGACATTAAGATTAAACAGAGCTCTTGCTGCCCAGTTCAGTGTCTTTCATAGTAGACTACATATGAGCTATTTTACACAACATATAACAGCTTGTTGGAATAAACCTTATGCCTACACACACTTTTGTCTTTTTTAACTGGTAGTTGAGTTGAAGTGGGGCGGTCCCATGAGGTGTCATGTCAGTTGAAGGTAGGTTCCCTGGAATACTTAATTTACTTGCGGTGCTAAAGAGAGTCTGAAGAGGATTATCGCCTCAATTTTCTAACATTGTTTGCATTGTGACTATGCTGTTTTAAGCTAAGCGACCCATATAAGGGGTGAGTCTACAGAAACAATGCACATGTTCCTGTAGTTTATACACAGGTAACTCCCAGCTTCAACCAAAAAAAGATGAGTTTAAGACACTTTGCAATATTGGATTTAGCCAATTACTCAGGCTAAAATCATCAAGTGTGCATTGATTAAAGAAACATACTCATGTCAAAAATGTCTCCTGCTCCCTTTAATAAAATGCTTCATTCCGTCTCCTCATAATATGCTGTAACCTCTGTGTGCTAATTATTCCTGGCATGCTAAACTCATTGCCAAAGTTAATTGTTGTTCCAGTTTAATAAATTGCTAACGTCAATAAACACAAGCTATCTATTCTATTCTTATAAAGGAATTATTTAGTCCGTTGGTAATGGTACTGCCACTTACTTTCTTCTCAACATATTGAGTATCCAAGCAGGGCTAAGCCATGGTTAGAGGCAGGTGATCCCATTAAAGTCAGTAAAGGTAAAGCCTCTTTTGGATGTTATGGATGGTTGTTATGATGGATAAGACTCAAATGAAGACACTGGAAAGCAATTGGATTCTATTTTTAATAGGTTTTTATCAGGATCCTCTTTAACAGGAATAGATGATGTTTGTTATCTTGTTTGCCTTGATTGGAGAGTGACGTGTAAGAATGGAAAGAATTCCAAAGCAAGTTACACGTTCAACATATGGACAAGTTGATAATTTCATATTTACAGTGGGCAAACCTAGCTAATAGAGCCCTGTATTTAACTCCGGGTTGTACTGGATTATGTACTTTAAAGTGCGTGAATTGATGGAAAACCGACAACTAAGAAATAACATTGGATTGAAAGCAATTCACAAATTTTATGGAAAGACAATTATAAGAAGATACAAATGAATCAAACATTAAGGGCAAAACTATTTTTTAAGGAAACAAATGGAAAATGTCAATAAAATAAAAAGTTGAAATAATTAAACAATATGATTTTATTGTATTTATAAATTCGAAAGTTAAGTAAATCTGCATTCGATCTCCATTATAGTAAATCTGTTTGGTGACGTACCCCATATCATACCGAAGTTAGAGAAAAAGGTTTTAATATGTACACACATATACACACATATATATATATATATATATATATATATATATATATATATATATATATATATATATATATATATATATATATATATATATATATATATATATATATAAATTCGTAAAAAGGGGGAGCTTGAAGGGATTTCACCGCAAAAGCAACCTGAAAATAAGTATACAAAAAACTGTGTCAAAATGCATGCTATAGATTGGTTCCTAAAAAATAGTAATTGCCATTCATCTTGAAAAGTTTCATTAAAAAGTCGTTTTCCTATGAAATCACATATAATTCAAGGCATGTTTGTACATGGGGAAGAGCACTCCACAATCCAGTATTGTGAGACGCTATTGCAAGACATCCATTTCTAAACACAAAACAAACAGTGGCACCGAATCACACACACTGTAGTATTTTTCCAACCCTTGATAAGCGAGTCCAATTTAGTCATAGAGGATGTTAGATTTTCCTTTAATTTATTGATGATTCTGTATACGGAATTTTTCAACAAGAAGCAGCCGAAAAGTGTTTCGTCCATCCAGACTTTTTCAAGGCTACATTTGTCTTTAATCACTTAGGACTCCATGCTTGGCGTCCGGGGAACAATCATGGGGGTGAGCAGGCTTGCCAAGGTCCTGTGGGTTAAACTCTTTCTGGATAAAGAGGGTTTGCCCTTTACTTTAACATACAGAGGGACGGCTGCCCTCCGGGTCATATACACCCCTTGCACTGCAGACAGAGGGCTCTTTCTGGACACATACACATTTGGGGAATGACACCTTGAGGCTGGCTGATGAGGGCTGTTAGCCCAAAACCGGTCCCAGGATGCTTGTTTCCAGTCCGGGGAAGACATGGCTTGGCACTTCGGGCTGCACTGTTCCCATGAGGCACAGGGTCAAGACTGATTTGCATATAGCTGTGTCTAAAATAGGGTGGCGCAGTGAGCTAAAGAATAATGATGTATTCAACCCAGATATGTGACTGGGGTGAGTGTCTGAAATGTTTCGGCGCTCTGTCCATCTCCTCCTTTTGTTTGCTTTGTTCGCCTCAAGTTGGCAGGGTATGCCCAGACGTGGGTCCCTTGCTCACTTTGCCATTGGATACAAGCTAGCCTGGCTGATGAGGGCTGTTAACCCGAAACCTTTCCCAGGATGCTTGTTTCCAGTCCAGGGAAGACATGGCTTGGCAGTTCAGGCTGGACTGTTTCCATGAGGCACAGGGTCAAGACTGATTTGGATATAGCTGTGTTTGAACTGGGTGGCGAAGTGAGCTAAAGAACGATAATGGATTCAACCCAGATCTGTGACTGGGGGTGAGGGTCTGAAAAGTTTCAGAACTCCGTCAATCATCTCCTTGTGTTTACCTTGAGGTTGATGACGGGCAAAGAACTGTTGAGTAATTGAAAACAAATTTAGCCTTGAAAAAGTCTGGGTGGACGAAAAACGTGTCCACTGCTTCTTGTTGGAAAATTACATATACAGTATCATCTATGAAATAAAGAAAAATCTAACATCATCTATGACTGAATTGGTATCTATTATCAAGGATTGGAAAAATACTACAGTTTGTGTGCTTCAATGCCATTGTTTGTTTAGTAATAGATCAGCAGTATGTCAAATTGCACCCAAGGTGGCTAGGTGCTGTGACAACATGAGCACCAATGCAAATAACTCTTGTCTGTTTTGCTTATTAATACTTTTAGATTTTACTGCCAAACACTATTGATGGATGTGTACACACTGGGCCATAGCCACCTACGATAGGGTTTAGTCTTTTCTAAACACTACTTGGCTTTGAGGGGGTTGTTGGTAAGCTTTTTTTTTACCTCGCCACAAGTTCAAATTTATAACTTTTCCCAAAAGGATGACCCATAGGAATCAGTAACATTGGTAACTATTGGGCTTATTTATGAGAGGGTTGTGTCAAGTTTACACCATGCAACATAGTACATGCGTGACCCAAACCTCTAAGTCAGATTTTTTAAGCCATGCAAATTCACTTTGTGTGGCTTCGAAAATCTGGAGTCATACAAAGCAGTGCAAATCTCTGCTATGCGTTACTCTGCCCTGGGTGCCCCTTAATGCACCAAACCAATCCTGCATGCAACACAGGTACCCTTGCACCATGGTGCAAGTGTCCCGGCATTGATGGTAGGCTGCCAATAGAGCACCAGTACAAGGGAAAGGACAGAAATGCGCTGTATTTACTTAAATATGGTGCATCCCTGCCCAACAAGGTGACTTTGCTCCGCTGCACTGCGTCACTTGCTAATTAATTAGCCCCTATGTTCATAAGTTCAGCAGAAAAGCCACAATACCAGTCTGTGTCTGGGCTTCAAAAATAAATCTTAACCAAATAAAGTAAAAATCCTGCTATTGCAGGCATTGGGGATATGTCGGAAAGCTCCCTTTTATTTGGTGTCCTTCCATTAGTCTTCCTCTCATAATAGGAATCAACTCTGGAATGCGATAATTGGTGCAGTTCTAAGGAGAAGGAGGGCCATCCACACCGATGGTGACGCCCAGTGTGACAATTTATTTTGGAACCACTTCCCCCCATGACCTCCTTCTCTATGAATTCCCTCACTACCACTCCCCACTAGTGCCCCTCATCTCTCCATAGCCCCTCTCTCACATGCATTTCATTTGTTTTAAAGCTAAGGTTGGGTTTTGCTTCACTAATATGAATGTATTCCTACCCAAAAGAACCCTTTTCAGATCAATTAGGAATAGTTAATAAATGTCTAGGGGAAAAATCTTAAAATCCTAACCTATACTATTCAGTTTGCATGCAGCTCTTTGATGACAATTAAAAGAACAAAAGGATCTCTGTGACAATAGCAGAAACCCACTGAGCTATCCACATAAAATACAGTTTTGTGATCTGCCTATTACGTGTTCGTTCTCCTCTACTTTACGATGAGTCAAACTGCCACTAGACATAACTTCTATTTCTATCTGCAGGAAAATTATCACCAGATGGCCCTGAGGGTAAGCAAACAAGAGCAAATGGAACAGCCAGTTCAAACAATGTCATCGGAAAGTCAGCTAGAAGTGACTTTATCCAGGTACTCACAAAAATGGAAACTCCGATAGGCCTGATAATTCTCACAATGCAAAAGAAATGGGTTGGAAAAGGACAGAGTCTCCCAGGCTCCATACTCTGATCATCCTGGGAAGCAGCTCTCAGGCCAATGCTTCATTTGTAAAAAAGAGAAATGCTAAGGCTATCGTTAAGAGTCTCCTGCAGCTTGCACCACACATTGTCCCAGCCAGCGCTGCCAATGCAGTCCCAACACAATTACTAATCATCACATCCTTAAAAGTGTGACAATTCAGCCTACTCTAGGCCCCGAAAGCTATAAGAAAGGCTTGGACAGGAATCAATAGTCATTTTTAACAGCGCCACCATGTGGCAGACTGGTGCTAGACCCGGTGTTGACCATTAAGTGCTCTGCTGAGCACCGAAAACCACAGGCTCAAATTAAGCATTGCCTCAGGTAGTTTGTACCTGACATAACGGCAAACGAAGATAACGGTTTTTGGAAGGTGTAGGTATACTGTTTTGGTAATAAACTTACGGAATGCTTAACGTGTTGAAAAAAAGTGCAGGGTCCATGCTTCTCTTAAGAGTCCTCTTGGTCAAAGTTTGATGATGAAAAATAAGTACCACTCCCCAAAAATGAGTGCTGGTCCCCATCACCTGCATCAACAAAAACAATTTAAGCCCTGCAACAGTCCTTCCAGCAATGGTTAGAGGTGCATTGGGTTGAGGCGTCTGTTTGATATCTGCAGGTTGCAACTTTGCAATCTCTTTCTTCTGCTCAGCTTTTCATCCTTTTTAGGTAAATAAAAAGAGTGTCATAGATTTGAGTAATTATAGGTAAAAGTCAATGTAAACCTATACTCGGAATTTTAAAGATATCTTTTTAGGCAAGGAAAACCCCCAACCTTGCTTAAAAATATAGAAGGCTTTCTTTGCTCTTATTTTTCCAAATCTGTTTATATTCAATTTTCTGAGTTCAGGTGTTGAACACCAAGGAGGTATGAAACTTCCATCTTGAGGCTTAAGGATGCATTTTGATCGTTTAGGCGCAGTACCAGTCACTCATGCTTACATTAAGCTGACACCAATAAAATTGGTTTATGTCGGTAAGTGTCTCCAGTTTCCCATCATTTTGAAGTTAAGTTTGCAAACCGCAGAGAATATGACGCTCTGTGGTAAATGCAGGATAACGCTGTCTCACTCTCTCAGCTTCCTGAGGCTAAACCAAACTGAGCCGTTAAGTTACTAGGTGTTAAACCACTATATAAAGTGACTAATGTATAATTTAAGGTTCATTGTCACCAACATATTTATAGAGAATTTAGTGCCTCAGCCTTGCCTTGCATATAATAGCACTCCACATAAGAAATGAAGGGCAGTGACGCGATCATAGTAACACATAGCTGTCAGGCAGTGAAATGGGATATATCACATTGTATTTATTTAATTGTAAAACCATCAATTTAGCTATATAAATGTATGATGCATGGGATTCTGCAATTCCTGAACAAAAACTTGTCTCTAATTCCTTTCTAATAGGTGTGAGAACTCGGGCTGTTGGTTGACTGGGGTGTGAGCCCTGGTCAAGCACAAGCCACAATCCCTGCAATGGTGTACTACAATAAGTCACCAAATCAACATATGCCTAACCCTGGGTAGCTTGGCACAAAAGCAGTCAGGCTTAAATTAAAGGCAATGTGTAAAGTATTTATGCAGCACTCCAACAGTAATAAAGTGAAAACACAAATCTAGAAAAGTCAACCACTACGTTAGGAAAATAGAGTACATTTTCATGAAATAGTTGACACCAAAATGACATAAATCCACTCAGTAATTCTAGAGTTATACATATTTAAAGTTTTTTGTAAAACTATCCCTAAAAGATCAAAGTGCCAACTACAGGCACCTAGTCACGCGAGACTGGGTCAAAGTTGAAAAATATGGCTGACTGTGAGGGATGGAAAAACCACAGTTAATGGACAGAATGCACTCCACACCACCCCAGTTCAGACATGGCCATGTGCAAATCAGTCTGACCCTGTGCCTCATGGGAACAGTCCAGCCCGAACTGCCAAGCCGGCCTGGAAACAAGCTTCCAAGGACCGGTTTCTGGCATTCCAGTCGTCTTCAGCCCGGCTTGCTTGAATCCAGTGGTGTGGTGAGCATACCCATCCCACTCGGGGTGACAAATGCAAAAACCACAGTTGATGGACAAAATGCAGAACAATGTCATACATTCACCCCAGTACAGGGATCTGGGCCCAAATGACTGTGAGGGAGTCCTGGTTAAATACAAGAAGTGTATTGGCCCAGGATGCGCATACCTTAGGACATAGAAGTATTTTCAAGAAAAATGTTCAGTGAAGGTAATTTCCAGCGGGACAAGGCTGCAGTGAAAATTCCTATGTTCAAACTTAGACATTTTTTGGGAAGTAGAAAATTTTCAGTGCGACAAGGCAGGAGGCTGTAGCCGAAGACAGTTCCAGGATACCCTTCTGGTGAAGGATCACTGAGCAGGAGTTACTGCACAGAAGAAGAACTTAGCGAGAGCAGCTGTGAAGTCGGGTTGACCGGTGATGCACAATGGGCAAATATGCAAGCAGGTTGGTCCAGGTCTTCCCTCGGTTCCCAGACCAGCTTTTAGCCAAAACGTTTCTAAGTCCCAAGTTATGTAATCTGGCTATCTGGGCACCTTTAGCACCACAACCAAGGGTCCAGGTCTGGTGAGACACCATTTGGGGATTTGGGACTCACTCAGGCTGGGTCCAGGTGTGAATTCAAGATGGTGGGAGCCTTTTATGCCCCTACGGCTCTGAACGGGAAGCCATCAACCTAGTCCTTGGAGTCACTCCGATAGTCCTGGGTTCAGGTGAAGAAGCAGAACTCAATCAACTGAGCTGGTCTCTAAGGGTTCATGGCAGTCTCGAGGCAACAAAGCTGTCCTTCCAGGAGCAGCAAAACAGTCTTGTGGAGCACATAGCAGGTCACAGCAGCAGGCAATCCTCTGAGAATTCTTTTGCAGGTCCAGAGAGTGAAAAGAATAGTGGGTCTGAGGGCCCTATTTTTATACCTGGTGAAGATAGAATTAGTTTCTGTTTGAAATGCTTGGAATTTTCTGACTCCCCTGCCCTGACTCCAAGCTGGCTGCAGTGACAATGTGGAGGTGACAATAAGTTTGTGTTAAGGCAGAGAATAGCCTATTTATTTGCAAGTGGGGCTGTGTCCAGTTTCACCTACATCCTGCCAACAGATGGCCCATTCAGGCATACCTAATCCCTCTATTGTGTGACTGTCTGGGAGGAATTCACAAAGTCTAACAGTCAGTTATACCCAGTCATATATACTAAGACAGTCTACAGGCAACAAATCCCTACGGGCAAGAAAATGCCAAATTTTTAAAAGTGCCATTTTCAAGTATGCAATTTAAAATCTGACTTTACCATTAAAGAGCCTTTTTTAATTATAATTTCATACTGCAATAAAGCTGCAATGGCAGACCTAGGACATGTTTTAACGGGCTACCTAAGTGGGTGGCACAATATTTGCTGCAGGCCCACTAGGAGCATTTAATTTACAGGCCCTGTATATGGTATACTACTCTACAAGGGGCTTACAAGTAAATAAATATGCCAATCAGATTTAAAACAATTTTACTACGTTTAAGGGAGTGAGCACTTTATCACTGGTTATCATTGGTAACGTGGGCAGAGTCCTAAGGCCAACCATACAAAATCAGCAAAAAAAAGGGATGTAAAGGCAAACGGTTTTGGAGTGACCCTGCAGAGAGGGCAATGTCCAACAATTGGCAACTTGTGACACATTCAGTCACCAATAAGAAAGAAATGTCAGAACTCAATTGTAATAACGTAACTTATTACTTATTACAGTTGAGTTATTACTTATTACAGTTGAATTCAGCCTGAGCAATGCCAAGCCAAAAGCTGAGGGGAAAGGTTGGTCAGGTCATGAAGCATAATTAAAGCAGCTGTTCAATGAACAAAAACAAAACCTTCCTTTTCTGTCTTCTGATCTACTTTTCTAGCTCAATAGGGACAAACAGAAACGAGATATTTAGGGCAACATGTTTAGCTTCTCTACACCATAGGTAAGTATTGAAAAGTTAGAATCTATAGAAAAGTTAAAATCTTTGCTCATGGATAGGATTCCCAATACCGAGATTTAGCATAATGCTGGCATGACTGAAATCGCTCACTAGATGAAGACCAACTGTCTAAAGCAGAACACCAAAAATGTGATCTTTGGGAATAGCAATTCATATTAGGACTCCAACAAGGCAGAGCTTGTTTCCCACAGCCCGGGAGCCCACAGAATTTCCATCTTGCCACAGCTGGGGTGGGACTATGCCCCCCAGCAGTCCACAGTCCAGGAGGAGTGGCAACCAAAGCACTAAAAGAACCTTTCAGTTCCAAAGCGCTTGAGGCCGCAGGCCTTGTTTCCTGCAGCATGGGAGCCTTCAGACTTGCCATCTTGACACAGCTGGGGTGGACTACATCCCACAGCAGTCCACTGCCCAGGAGGAGAGGCAACCAATGCACTAAAAGTGCCTTTCTGTTCCCGGTGATTTGGATGCACTCAGGTGCGTCTGTGTGACCACAGCCAGAAGAGGCTCGGCTGGGCCCGATCTCTTGGCTCTGGTTCCTCAGGCCAGACTCCACTTAAGGTAATTCTCTACTTCAGCTTGTTTTGAGAACCATCAGCAATGGACATTCCAATAGGCAAAGGTAAGGGGGAATTAGCCTGCTGTGGGGGCTTACAAAAGACAACCAACTTCTAACTCCATCATTAATTACCTGCACTCAGTGATGGGCATAATTGATTCCGAAATAAAATATGTTGAGGCCAGGCTGGATGCTAACCTGAAAGACCCTAATGTTGTTTTTGTGAACCCTCAAAGGGAAGGGCATGCAATTCCTCAGGGGTCAGCATGGAAACTTCTAAAACACCAGCATCCCTTCAGTACACTGACTCCCTACAAGTTGCTTCGCATCCTAATGTGGAGGGCATAGCTGTTACACATGCCCATAATCCGAGTGTGAATTTGAAAAATCTTTCATTCACTCGAGTCAGGTTACATTGTATTCACCCTCTGATTAATCTACAAGGGAACATCCAAGCTCATTGTTTTTTAGGTCTCGCCTACACAGCGCGAATGCGCTGTATAGGGAAAAGACCTGTTGCAATCGATTCAGTTTGGCTGCCAAAAACGTGCACGCTTTGCATTGCATTCAATGGCAACACGTGCACGTTTGGCGATTCCTTTGCGGGAGCGAGCTTTGGCATATGGTTCCTCCTCGCTCCAGCAAGGGAAATAGCCACAAGCCCCCTCCTCTCTCTCCCCTCCCCATGCTGCCTCCTCCTCTCCCATCTCGTTTTTTTTTTACTTTCAGCTCTATGCGCTCGCTGGTTCTTTTTTGGATCCATTACACAGGGAAGCAACTAAATTAAAGAAGGAAAGAGATGTTGTGAACCATTTCTTCAAGTCACAGTTTTCAGTAAGTGAGGAGCGAGGTGCACACTGGTTAGTCAAGGAGAAACACAAATTAGGCTGCACAAAGTCTCTTTTGTCTTTCCGATAATGGGGCTGTATACATAGTCACTATGGGCTCGATTCTTTGAGAGGGTAAGTGTGACATACACGTAACTTACTCTGACGTATTTCTAAATATCCAGTAAAGTAACACCTACTCATGTGAGAGTTATTTAAATTGAGCCAGGTAAGATGCTGTACAAGTAGGGCTAAGATCCGTAGAAACCACCTACTCTGGCTGCAAACACATGAGACTTTCCTCAGAGTCTTAGAGCTTCGAGTTGGATTTTGTGATCCAGGGAACCTTTTCTAACTATTTCCTTCATTAAAATACATCTCAATAATAATTTATTTCTACTTATAGTTTGCGTGTTTTTGTAAGCCAGCCACAGTGTGAATGATTGAATTCCTGTATGAACATGTCAACAAGACAAGGGGCCATATGTAGGTAGCTTAATACCGGTCGGTCATTTCCTGTTACCGATCCTTATTTAGCTTTTTCTAATGTAGGTGGCTGGATTTATGGATTGGGTAATTTACCAAATCGGTAATTTAAGGAATCGGTAAATTACTGAATTCTCAAAATACCGAATCAGTAAATTACAGAATCCTTAAATCCTATGTAGGGAGCACTCAAGTTGGTGGTAAATTTTGAATACCTTTAAAAAAGCAATTTTGTGCTTTTTTAAAAGTGCCATGTGGCAGACATACATGCCCTTAGGGCATGTATGTGCGCCACATGTGCACAAATGCACGATTTAGGGGTGCCACAGGGTGTCAATGTGACACCCTGACACCCTTGAATATGCTCCCCCTATTACCGATTCGGTATTTCCCGAATCAATAATAGTGAATGGCTTCCCATTCATTCCTATGGGCCTCTAGACCCATAGGAATGAATGGGAATTACCGAATCAGTAAATACCGAATCGGTAATACTGAATATTACCGAATAGGTAAAATTTACCGAATTTTTACCTACATACTATTTACCAATTCTTAAATACTGAATCGGTAAAATTCGGTATTTAAGAATCGGTAAATAGAGATTTCCTACATATGGCCCAAGATGTTTATGTATTTGGTGCCGTTTGGCTCCTATGGGTGGGTGTGGTAACACTTTCCCAACAGCAGGGACTGCACCCAGCTGCTTGCTTCCTTCATTGAACTGTGAAGGTAAGCAGATGTGCAAGTTTGCAATTATGGAGTACACATGATCTTTAGATATCCCTTCTAATGAGACATTAGTATGAAAGGTCTTTCAATGATAATTGGAAGTCCATGCAGAAATCTAAACAAGGTCAGCGTGATTCACGAGCATCACCTGGCTGTGCTTCTGGGTTACCCCGTCTAACTTTAAACTTGACAATTTACAACTTTGGGCAGAAAAACGAGGAGAAACAAACACAAGCTACAATAAACCCTGGTATTTGCTCACTCCTCATGGCTGAGGAGTCTTAAAATTACTGTGTCTCCCTTCCCTGCTGTAGTATTTCTTCATTACTGGTAATCGGCGTTCTGAGGTGAACGCCTTTGAGTTCAATAATGAGTCCTTCAGCTACCAACCTGAAGGAAATGAGAGACAGCAACACAAGAAGACAGTTCTGGTGAATGTTAAGGGGCAAAACTCTGACCACACATGCTTAGAACCACAAATGCCCAGACCAAGTTACAGCCGGTGCAGGGTATTTCAGGCTAGCTTTTTTTTAAGACTAACAAAATGGTTCTGCGTATAGTATGCTTCGCAGAAAACAGCTACGATTGTTTTCCTGCACAATATCATTGTGCATTGAAAAGCTCAGCAAAAGGTAAACGTACAATGAAAACTTGTGCAATCATTTGCTATTTTGAATTGAAGAGCTTTGCAAAAGGTACATTTGCAGAGAAATTGCATACATAATTTCTCAGTTTGACTGAGGTTTATTAGGGTGAAAAGGGGTAACACTGTACTTTTAAATGATCCCGCCCTGCAGAAAATAACTGCCCAGGTGGCGGAAAACCTCACAAACATCGCAAAACATGAGACTCCGACCTTGGCACAGCTCTGCTGGCAGAAAAAAATGCACACTCCTAGCACACGGTGCAGTGCGAGACTAGGGAAAATCTTTTGTTTAGTTTAGTTTTTTCTCCAAAATAGGTTGCAGAAATTTACAGACGAGTGAAGTCCAAATATGTGTATGGCTTAGCTAATTAACAGTGAATATCTACTCCATAAAACTAAGTTATACTGGTGAAAGACCGTGAAAGGCTGTCTAGGATTCTTTTGGCAATTGGAGGAATATACAAAACATCCCTCGCTGCACTTAAATGTTTAAATATGAGATCTTAAATGTTGACCTCCTGTTAAAGGTCTTTCACTGTCACTCGTGGGTAGCATATCGTTTAGGTGGCCCAGTGGCCAATTAGGTACTGCCATGTATTGACCGAGCAAGTTGTAGCAATTGGAGTTGATCAGCTGTATTCGGCTTTCTCTGGGTTTCTTTACTCCAATTCTTTGTCTGGAGCCCAAGGTTTTGAATATCATGCGAAACTGAAATGAAGACAACCTTGAAAAATATGTGATTTAGTTCATATGTTTGTAGATTGAAATACCAATATGCCCTGATGCAAAGTAGCACCTGTCTAAACTTTAATACAAGCTTTTAAAATAAAAATAATACAACTGAAAACAAAACTAAGACCAGATACCAAACTAGAGCCTGTGTTCTAAAGTGTTTTTAGGTATGTGTATAGATGATTGTGTATAAAATGCGTAGTTCTTGGCTCCTTTTAGCTCTCATTTCCTTTCTGGTTATCAATGGCTTGATTCTTCTTCTTGATGGAAGCTGAAGTAATGATGTTCATCTCTCTTTCACAGTCTGTGTACACTATTATGTCTGTAGTAAGAATTATATCTTGTTGCTTGTATATGAAATTTCCATCTCTAGGACCTAAAACTGCTCTTCAGCGTGACACAGAAAGGCCAGAGACCTTCCATGATGGGCACCACTGAAGTCCTAGACTTCTGCTGGCCAAGGGAACATTCTTTTCTGGTCTACTAAACCATTGTCTCTCTGCCCATATAGTGACTAAGAAGTGGTATAAGATGTGAAGGAAACTTTCAGGTGAGGAGGGCCTATTCTTCACAGTTCAAATTAAAAAAGACTTATAGCTGCTCTTGATCCAAAACAGAGAATGCATTGTGCCATTTTGTATGCCTGAGCATCTCTAAGGGGTTACATGATTGTGAGCTTAATCACCCACAGTACGTCTGTGGTTTGATTGGACTAGTATATAGCACATTTAGGGCCAGGTTTAATTTTTGGTGGTAAGGATACTCAATAGGAATGGAGTATCCTCACCGGCAAGAATGCAGTCCATTGACTGAATAAAGATGTTGATAGAGCGCGCAGGCACCTACTAGCTCGATTTTACCATGCTTACCTGGGCCCATATAACATTCACGCTTTGAACTAGCAGTTCTGCCTAACTTATTACTAATTTAGTCACCCTATCAGTGCCCAGATGTCTGTTTAGGACTTATACCTGTAAACTATGACTTACCAATCTTCGTCACCCTACTTTAAGTCCTGGGGATCAAAGAAAGGAGTTAAAATAAACAGGCATCAAAGAAAGGAGTTAGAATAAACAGGCAATATTTTAACACATTTATGTTTCCTGTAATAACCACAGACTCAGGGAAAGTTTTAAAACCTTTATCTATGAGAGATTTTCTGAGTCAAAACGAAAAGGGCCACAATCTCATGACCATAAATTTTACAAGCAAGAATATAACCAGTAGGACATAAAGTTTGTAAGAAAACACAGCAACACCTTTAGATATCGGTACATGGGAAGGGTGAGAAAGGGAAATAGCACAAGGACATACCACATAGATTATATTTATCTAGAACGGTGAAATGACCAATCCTGCCCATGGGCTGGGACAAAACAGGACCAGGCACCCGACTTATCAGGCGCCCATGGGACAAGACAGGTGCAGATCAGGACAGGTGACCTCCGCTAAGTGCAACGCCAGCATCACACCCTTCTCTAGCAAATTTGGTACCCCAACTGGGTAATCGATAATTTCCAACAACACCTTGATTCTTCCGGCAGAGTGCTCCGCCAGCACCTCTGCTCTCGATCGCCTATTGAGTGCTTTGGGTCAGTGACAGGTCAGCAATTCGGACAAGTCGTACAATTTCTCTATCTAAACTTACAATATTTATACCATTTCGGGGGCAATGTATCACCCCTAAATGTTGCAAATCTATTTGTTCCCCTTCAGTGATTGCTCAGAAAGATGAGGAGAGGTCATCACACCATACTAAGATGACGTCATTTCATTATTGGTTTCAGTTGATTCCGGTTCCCGCCCATAATCTATTTTTCCACCCACTTTTATTCCACCCAGCAATATTGCTATACATTTAGAATACAATGTAGTCTTTAGCTTCCTCTCTAGAGGTCAGATGAGCAGGTTCCCAGGAACATCATGGGTAAGAAGAGTGCTGGCTCCTGTTCAATGCCAATTCTTCAGCAATTTCGGAGTCAGAGTGCGCATGCGTGGCATCGCCCAAGATGGAGGATGTGAAAGTATTCAGGCACAAAGTACGAGCTATCAGCAAAGTTAAAGAGAAATGTAATAGTTAAGCAGAACGAACAAGCTTAGAATAAGCTGCAGCATAAGCATTAGCATGTTAGATTTAAAGCGGTCATTTCTGTCACTAGTGCGCAGAAGCGAGAAATTCCCTCCAAGGCAGAAAGACGTCACACCACGTGAGTGTGGCAGACGCATGCACAGTACAGTTCCCGCATTTTTGGCGGCCATATTAATTCACTTGAGATATTGTTTGTAAAAGCACATAGGTAAGCTTCCCCTATATACTAGAAATGTTGTGTAATGCAGTTATTAGTTGACAACACATATTGGTCAATATATTACAGGTTATTTTGAGAGGGCTGAATCCAAGCAAGTCTCTGCATATGTGAGACCTTGATCCATCAATCCCCTCTTTGATGATATTTTATATCATCACTGTTGGAACCTGGGATGTCAGGTCACCTAGAGTAGCCTGGCCTAGGGTAAGACACAATCACTAGAGGCACATGTGTGAAGGTTGCAAACCACCCAACAGTAAATCAACGCAATGACACCCAAAAACGACACTACACCAATGTATGGAAAAATATGAGCTGGTTTATAAAAATAATCTCTGTTCTCTTGTTTCTAGTTTTCACAGCTTAGTATGATACAGTCTGTCAGGAGAAATAATATTGCTCTTAAAGTTGCCAAATCATGTCATATAACAGTTCTCTTAACTTAACAGTTCATTACATTTTGCCAGGCATTTATTAACCTACTCAAAGATATTAGTACAATCCCCCCTTTACTGGGCTTGTCACCTTCGCATCATAGAACAATAGCTCCCATGTAGAAGAGCCTGTACTCCTCTAGAAAAGGTTACACATTTCCTTCTTCTCCACTACTGACAACAGAAGGACTGGCTATTCCAAACTAAGCAAAAATTCAATGTAGCCCCTTCAGGGATTTCTCAAGGGCGCTGCACACTTTGGGACAGATTCTTGGTTTATCTACTTGCTATGTCCCGCTCCCCTGCCCTTGTTTTAATCTCTTTATGGAAGTAACTTCCCCCTTTTGATCATCTCCTTACTTGTGGTGAAGTTGATGACTGGAGTCTTAATGCCAGAGGACTGTGGGGAAATAACCGGCAAGGCCAAGGAGCCGACTGCTGATAAGGCTCTCCAGCCTCTGAGGCTCCTCTGCTCCCCCTTCCCGCTCGAGCCAGCTCCTCCGTGTGGTGCTCGAGCGGAAAAAGGCAGATTCCGCAATACCCCCAAGCCGCTATCGGGCTCCTCAGCTCTACCCTCCCACTCGCGCCAGCTCCTCCGTGTGGCGCTCGAGCAGGGGAGAGAAGATAGAACAAAGCTTACAAGCAGCTGTTGGGTTCCCGGCGCTTCTCCTCACTTCTCCACAGCGTCAGTCGGAAGGGAAGCACTACTCTTCCTGTCCTGCGCGGAGTTCCCCCCGCAGACGCCGCCTCTTCTCAGCGCTCCGGACACTTCCCTCGGGCCCGCTTTCACTGCGCGGGCGCCAGGGAGAGATGCTACTCCCCCGCACCTCCGCGCAAAAGCGGAACTGATTCACCGCTCTCGGCGGCTTCCCTGAGCGTCTCCGCTGCCCAGCCAAGATCAGCAGAGATGAAGGCAGAGGGGGCACCCGGCAGGGGCGCGAAAGTCTCTCTCAACTGGCACTGACTCCCTACTTAGTTGACGGTAAGGAGAGAGAGTAGGGAATCGGGCTGTGTGGTGGCGCTATCCCTGAAGACGACCTGAAGCAGGATTCTCTTCCTCAAAGGTCCCCAAGCAGTTTGAATCTACTGGTGGTGATATACCAGAGGCGGGAGGGGGTTTTTGTGAGGGGGAAGGTGGGGGTTCGTTTGGAAGGGCTAGAGGGTACTTCCCTTCCTCTTAGCAACCCACAGCAGAGTCTTCACAGAGTCTTTCTCAACTGGGCAGAGGACTGTGCTCCACAGCGCTGCAGTCTCCTTCTCCTCCTTACACCCCTTGCTTCCAAACTAAGGGTTGTTCAGGCGCCCAGGGTCTCCCGCAAACCTAAACAGCGGGGACAAGTCAAGTAACCCAAGGGATGAAGGGTGGTGAATCAATAGGTCAACCCTTTGACTATCCTACCCCCACCTTCAGATACAGCCTGTCCTCCAGCTGA
Source organism: Lissotriton vulgaris (assembly GCF_964263255.1). Classification (NCBI taxonomy): domain Eukaryota; kingdom Metazoa; phylum Chordata; class Amphibia; order Caudata; family Salamandridae; genus Lissotriton; species Lissotriton vulgaris. Next base: position 46,447 of record NW_028249431.1, read on the forward strand.
CTCACTCTGGTAAGACAAAATGGCTGACCAGCATTCCGCCTTTTATAGGCTGACCCTCAGAGGTCCAGAAGGGACCAGAAGGTTCTGGAATGCCCTATTCTACTCTATGGGACAGGTTCTAGGTTTGTCAGTTGGGACAGTTGGTAGCCACCATTTTGTGACTCCAACTTTATTCCTGTCAGAAAAGGCCTCTAGGCCTGTGGTGAAAATTATGAGGGTGAAAGAACACCTATCCCCTTGACCAACACCTTGAAAAAAACTAGTGGACACAAAAATTAATAAAGGTATGAGGGGCAAAAAGGGGACAAAATAAATAATAAATTGGAGGGACTACGCAAAAAGCCAGACAGGTCTAACACGCGTCCCCCCCAGCTGAAAGTGGGGAGAACTACCCAACCCCTTGGGAGTCCTCATCACTAAGGCGGAAATACCTAGAGAGACCGTCTGCGTTGGCGTGGTCAACTCCAGGTCGATGTTCCACCTGGAAGTCCATTCCCTGTAGGGAGATGGACCACCTCAACAGCTTGGGATTTTACCCCTTCATTTGCATCAGCCAACGAAGGGGTCGGTGGTCAGTCTGAACCAGGAAGTGCGAGCCAAACAGGTATGGCCGCAGCTTCTTCAGAGCCCACACCACCGCAAAAGCTTCCCTCTCAATTGCACTCCACTTCTGTTCCCGGGGAAGCAGTCTCCTGGATAGGAAGACCACAGGCTGATCCAGGCCCTCTTCATTTAGATGCGATAACACTGCCCCAATGCCATGTTCTGATGCATCTGTCTGGACAATGAACTCCTTGGAGAAGTCTGGGGCCCTCAGGACCGGTGCTGCACACATTGCCAGCTTCAGTTTCTCAAAAGCTTGCTGACAAGCGTTCGTCCAAACTACCCGTCGAGGTTGTTTCTTAGAGGTGAGCTCTGTGAGAGGCGCTACAATAGTGCCATACCCCTTCACAAAGCGACGGTAGTAGCCTGTGAGGCCCAGGAAAGCTCGGACCTCAGTCTGTGTCTTGGGGGGTTCCCAGGCCATGATTGCCTCAATCTTTGCCTGTAGGGGCTGCACTGTCCCCCTACCCACCAAGTGTCCAAGGTACACAACCGACCCCTGCCCAATCTGGCATTTGCTGGCCTTGATGGTCAATCCAGCTTGTTTCAGGGCCTGGAGAACTGCTTGCAAATGTTGCAAATGGTCCTCCCAACTGCTACTGAAGACAGCAATGTCATCCAGGTAAGCAGCAGAGAAACTCTCCATCCCAGAGAGGACCTGGTTCACCAGCCGCTGAAATGTGGCGGGGGCACTTTTGAGCCCAAAGGGCATCACGCAAAATTGGAAGTGTCCCTCAGGTGTGGAGAAGGCTGACCTTTCCTTTGCTCCATCTGTCAAGGAGATCTGCCAGTACCCCGAAGTAAGGTCAAAGGTACTTAGGTATTGGGCAGCTCCTAGCCGGTCAATTAATTCATCCGCCCTAGGGATCGGATGAGCATCAGTCTTTGTAACTGAGTTCAGTCCCCGGTAATCCACACAGAACCTCAGTTCTGGTGTGGTGCCTGGAGGAGCGGCTTTTGGCACTAGCACCACCAGACTGGACCAAGGGCTGTTGGAAGGTTCTATAACTCCCAGCTCTAGCATCTTGGCAACCTCTCCATGGATGCTAGCCTTCACCTTGTCGGACAGCCGGTAGGTCTTTGACTTCACTGGTGGGCTGTCCCCTGTGTCCACATCATGGGTACACAGGTGAGTCCTTCCCGGGACAAGGGAGAACAACGTAGAGTACTGCTCCAGTATCTGGCGGCAGTCCTCCCGCTGCTCAGGAGTTAGAGTGGGAGAGAGAATCACTCCCTCCACTGACCCATCCTTCTCTTGAGACGAGAACAAGTCTGGTAGAGGTTCGCTTTCTGCTTCCTCTTCCCCATCAGTCACCATCATCAAAATGACCTTGGGCCTCTCATGGTGGGGTTTGAGTCGGTTGGCATGCAGCACCCGTAGGGGCTGTCGAGGGGTCTTAAGGTCCACCAGGTATGTGGCCTTACCCTTCTTCTCCAACACTTCAAATGGGCCTGTCCAGCGATCCTGGAGGGCACTAAGCTCTCCAGGTTCCATCACCCACACTTTCTGGCCAGGCTCCAATTCCACCTGGTGAGCGTTGTGGTCATACCACTCTTTCATGACTGCCTGGCTGGCCTCCAAGTTGTCAGAAGCTTGCTTCCACAACTTCGCCATTTGGCTCCTGAAGGCCAGCCTGTAGCTCACCACATCCTGGGGGGGCTTCCTGGGAGACTTCTCCCAACCATCCTTCACCAGGCTGAGAGGACCGCGTACAGGATGCCCATACAGAAGTTCAAAGGGGCTGAAGCCCACTCCCTTCTGTGGCACTTCCCTGTAAGAGAATAGCAAACAGGGTAGGAGGACCTCCCATTTCCTCCACAGGCTTTCAGGCAGACTTCTGATCATGCCCTTCAAGGTCTTGTTGAACCTCTCAACCAGTCCATTCGACTGGGGGTGATAAGGAGTGGTGAACCGGTAGGTCACTCCACACTCCTTCCACATCGCCCGCATATAAGCTGACATGAAGTTGGTCCCCCTGTCAGACACAACTTCCTTGGGGAATCCCACTCGGGTAAAGATCCCCATTAGGGCTCTAGCCACCACAGGTGCAGTGACTGTCCTCAGAGGAATTGCCTCTGGGTACCGTGTGGCATGATCCACCAGAACCAGGATGAACCTGTGACCAGCTGTTGTTGGTGGATCTAAAGGCCCTACAATGTCGATGCCCACCCTTTCAAAGGGTGTGCTAACGACTGGAAGTGGTTCCAGGGGAGCCTTCAGCTTCACCCCTGTTTTCCCACTGGCCTGGCAGGATACACATGTCCGACAGTAAGTGTTGGACGCCACTTTCATCTGAGGCCAGTAAAAGTGGAGGACAAGCCGAGCAAAGGTCTTGTCCTGACCTCAGTGTCCTGCCAAGGGTATAGCATGAGCCAATTCCAGCAGAAAGGCTCGGTATTGTTGCGGGACTACCAAGGCCCTTGATGAACCAGGTAAGGGTACCTTGGGTTCACTGTAGAGGAGTCCATCCTCCCAGTAAATATGGTAGTGTCGCGTAACATCACCTGCTGCCTGGGCTTCAGCCTGTCGCCTCAGTCCCTCAAGGGTAGGACACTCCCTCCTCCCCTTACAGAATTCCTCTCTGGTAGGACCTCCATCCACATGCCATTCAGCACGGATGGGTAAATCCTCCAGAGAGTCTACTTCCCCCTCCACGGACTCCTGGTTCACCACCGCAGGTGGCCGATCTGTCACATGGGGTGTGGAAGCCGAAGCAGGCTCTTCCTGTCTCCGGGTCTGTCCCTTTTTGGCAGCAGGTTGGGCCATTGTTCCAGGCTCCAACCCAGGCGAACTCCCTCTCCGGGCAGTCGCAGACCGTGTGCTCACACAGGCCCAGTCAGGTGTACCCAGCATCGCAGAGTGCGTCCGGTATTCCACCTCTCTCCAAGTGTTGTGCTCCATGTCATTCCCCAGCAGACAATCAACTGGCACGGCAGGGCTTACGGCAACTCGAAGTGAACCTGCAACCCCTTCCCACTCAAAGGGAACCTCAGCCACTGGATAGTGGCCCATTCTGCCGTCAGTCATCGCGGCGGCGTGGAGTACATGGGGAACCACCTGCTCTGGAGACACCAGTTGACTTCTCACCATAGTCATACTGGCTCCTGTATCTCTCAGAGCCTCTCCTCTCTGGCCATTGATGGTGACCCATTGCCCATACTTTGCAGTATTTGGGGGCACCTGGATCTTAGGAACCATCTCCCGTTCTCCCAGGGACACTAAGGTGACACCCGCCCACTCACCCCCCTTATCTAAGGGCAACTCCTCCCCGAGCGCTACACTAGCTACCCCCGGTGGTTTTCCTCCGGTGGGAGGGGGTGGTCTCTTTGGGCATCTGACATCTCCCTTATAATGTCCAACACCACCACACTCAAAACAGTGGAGAACCCTTGGCTGCTGGCTTTGGCCAGGATTAGGGTTTCTGGGCGGGTTTGCCTTAGGGGTGAAACCTGTTCCCTTTCCTTGGAAATTGTTTTGGGGACCTTTAGAAAACTCCCTCTTTTTATCTCCCCCCTCCTTCTTCTGGGGGGTGCCCTGTCTGGCCTTTTGGGAATCCCCTCCAGTCCCCTTTGAGGACACCCGGGTACTTGCCCAGATGTCCGCCTCCTCTGCAAGCTTCCGGGGATTGGTCAGCTTGCTGTCCACCAGGTGTTGGCGCAGCTCGGGAAAACATTTCTCAAGGAGGTGCTCTTTCAAAAATAGATCATACAACTCCTCATAATCCCTCACCTCACTGCCCTTGACCCAGCCCTCTAAGGCCTTTCTGGCGTAGTCAAGGAAGTCCACCCAGTTCTGGGTGCTTAATTTGTGGCTCCCCCTGAACTTCTGACGGTACCTTTCTGGGGTAAGCCCAAACTTCCTTACCAACGCCAGCTTCATGGTGGGGTAGTTGGTTTGTTCCTCTGGTTCTAGGGCCAGCAAGGTGTCCCGACCAGCAGGGGGCATGTACTTATACAAACCACCCCCCCAGTGCTTCTCCTGCACCCCATGGGCTCTTAGGGAGACCTCATAGGCAGCCAACCACTTGGCTATGTCGTCCCCCTGACTAAAGCTAGCTATAAGGTCTTTTGGTAAATAGGGTCTGGACTCCCTGGCTGTCTCTTTTGTTTCGCTGCCACCATTCATTACAGGAGAGGACCCCCGTCGTAGGTTCTGGAGTTCTAATTCCTTCAACCTGAACTCATGGGCCATCCTCCGCTCCTCCTTCTCCTGCTCCAGCTTAGCAACCTCCCATTTTAACTGTCTCATTTCCCTCCGGTCGGTGAGCTCGGCTTCAGTCAGGCTTCCCCCGGAGACACTACTGCCCCTCCGGGAATAGGACACTGGTCCTGGGAGTAGGTTTTCCCCCTCTGATGGAAATAAGCCTTCTATCTCCACAACCGTGTCCCGGTCTGTCCCTTCATCCTCCTCCTTCCCTTCTTTGTGTGCCTCCACCCAAGCCCTTAGACTGGTTTGGAGCTCCCCCTTCCTGGCACCATGCTTAAAAAATACCACCATTTGCTGGCAGAAATCTTTCAGCTGAGCCACAGAATAGGTGTCTAGTTTTTCTAATACAAACTCCATTTTGAGATAGGCAAAACCAGATTATCCACACAGGGAAATTAAAGTTGCAAGGGCAACCTAAAGCCACCTCCACCCCACCACCAGGAACAAATTTGGAAAAACAAAAGTAAAATTAGGAGGGCCGCTAGGAGAAAACTCCTGGTGTAGGCTAGTGTATTACGTTCAATTACTACTGAGTAGCTGCAACCACAGTCAGGATCCCACCGCTAGACACCAACTTGTTGGAACCTGGGATGTCAGGTCACCTAGGGTAGCCTGGCCTAGGGTAAGACACAATCACTAGAGGCACATGTGTGAAGGTTGCAAACCACCCAACAGTAAATCAACGCAATGACACCCAAAAACGACACTACACCAATGTATGGAAAAATATGAGCTGGTTTATAAAAATAATCTCTGTTCTCTTGTTTCTAGTTTTCACAGCTTAGTATGATACAGTCTGTCAGGAGAAATAATATTGCTCTTAAAGTTGCCAAATCATGTCATATAACAGTTCTCTTAACTTAACAGTTCATTACATTTCGCCAGGCATTTATTAACCTACTCAAAGATATTAGTACAATTCCCCCTTTACTGGGCTTGTAACCTTCGCATCATAGAACAATAGTTCCCATGTAGAAGAGCCTGTACTCCTCTAGAAAAGGTTACACATTTCCTTCTTCTCCACTACTGACAACAGAAGGACTGGCTATTCCAAACTAAGCAAACATTCAATGTAGCCCCTTCAGGGATTTCTCAAGGGCGCTGCACACTTTGGGACAGATTCTTGGTTTATCTACTTGCTATGTCTCGCTCCCCTGCCCTTGTTTTAATCTCTTTATGGAAGTCACTTCCCCCTTTTGGTCATCTCCTTACTTGTGGTGAAGTTGATGACTGGAGTCTTAATGCCAGAGGACGGTGGGGAAATAACCGGCAAGGCCAAGGAGTCGACTGCTGATAAGGCTCTCCAGCCTCTGAGGCTCCTCAGCTCCCCCTTCCCGCTCGAGCCAGCTCCTCCGTGTGGTGCTCGAGCGGAAAAAGGCAGATTCCGCAATACCCCAAGCCGCTATCGGGCTCCTCAGCTCTCCCCTCCCGCTCGCGCCAGCTCTTCCGTGTGGCGCTCGAGCAGGGGAGAGAAGATAGAACAAAGCTTACAAGCCGCTGTTGGGTTCCCGGCGCTTCTCCTCACTTCTCCACAGCGTCGGTCGGAAGGGAAGCACTACTCTTCCTGTCCTGCGCGGAGTTCCCCCCGCAGACGCCGCCTCTTCTCAGCGCTCCGGACACTTCCCTCGGGCCCGCTTTCACTGCGTGGGCGCCAGGGAGAGACATTACTCCCCCGTACCTCCGCGCAAAAGCGGAACTGATTCACCGCTCTCGGCGGCTTCCCTGAGCGTCTCTGCTGCCCAGCCAAGATCAGCAGAGATGAAGGCAGAGGGGGCACCCAGCAGCGGCGCGAAAGTCTCTCTCAGCTGGCACTGACTGCCTACTTAGTTGAGGGTAAGGAGAGAGAGTAGGGAATCGGGCTGTGTGGTGGCGCTCTCCCTGAAGACGACCTGAAGCAGGATTCTCTTCCTCAAAGGTCCCCAAGCAGTTTGAATCTACTGGTGGTGATATACCAGAGGAGGGAGGGGGTTTTTGTGAGGGGGAAGGTGGGGGTTGGTTTGGAAGGGCCTTCCTCTTGGCAACCCACAGCAGAGTCTTTACAGAGTCTTTCTCAACTGGGCAGAGGACTGTACTCCACAGCGCTGCAGTCTCCTTCTCCTCCTTACACCCCTTGCTTCCAAACTAAGGGTTGGTCAGGCGCTGAGGGTCTCCCGCAAACCTAAACAGCGGGGACAAGTCAAGTAACCCAAGGGAGGAAGGGTGGTGAATCAATAGGTCAACCCTTTGACTATCCTACCCCCACCTTCAGCTACAGCCTGTCCTCCAGCTGACTCACTCTGGTAAGACAAAATGGCTGACCAGCATTCCGCCTTTTATAGGCTGACCCTCAGAGGTCCAGAAGGGACCAGAAGGTTCTGGAATGCCCTATTCTACTCTATGGGACAGGTTCTAGGTTTGTCAGTTGGGACAGTTGGTAGCCACCATTTTGTGACTCCAACTTTATTCCTGTCAGAAAAGGCCTCTAGGCCTGAGGTGAAAAATTATGAGGGTGAAATAACACCTATCCCCTTGACCAACACCTTGAAAAAAACTAGTGGACACAAAAATAATAAAGGTATGAGGGGCAAAAAGGGGACAAAATAAATAATAAATTGGAGGGACTATGCAAAAAGCCAGACAGGTCTAACAATCACAAATTAAGGAACCAGATGCCAACTTCAACATTCTCCCAGTTCAATTTCTTCAATTACTTTGGGAGTTTTCTTCTCATTTTTACTTTGGTAAACTTTCATTCTCCTATATATGTCCCCCTTTAGTTCTTCCATTTGAATTTCATCAAATTTTCTTTTCTTCATTTTCTCATTCACGGTGTACCTTTTTCTATTTCTGCAGCTTTTGCACCAAATCATTATCATCAATATTATTAGTGATATTCCCATTTTTGGCATCAGCACTTTACCCACAATACTTCTACCTACATTAGAGATCCAGTTACCAGTAGAGGAGAGACCATCTGTAAGTCTCTTCCAAGCACTATCAACTTCCAGTGGTTTCAGTTCTTCTTCCAAATGAGTAATGTTCCTTACATACCTTCCAATTTCAACACTTTTATTAGGTATGTAAGTGCAACATGGGTCTTTTGAACTTTTAACCTATGTTACTTTATGTGATTTTTTAATGTTTTTAATGAAATGTTTTTTGCACTATATGTATAACAATTTTTTTTTAAAATGATTAGTTATCACTGTGATAAAATGTTTACCTTTTGAATAAATATAATATATATATATATTTTTCCAGAAAACTATGCTTTGGTTCTTCATTGTTTCTTGATTTGGACACTATGTAATTTGTGTTATTGTGGCTCAAATTTGTAACTCTTGGTGGTTTAATGATTAGAACAGTTGGCTCATGTTATGTAATCCAGCCCCTGGCCTTTAATACGTTTGTGTGATTGGTATTGCAAAACACCGAATACTTACCTGGTACCATTATTCCACTCCTTACCAATTTAGTGGTGTACTTGTGGGACAAATTTTTTTCTTACTTTATATCTCCCCTGTCCCAAAACCGACAGAGAAGGGGGCCTCCTTTTACTTTTGTTGATACATGCATGGTGAACCATGAGCATCATGTACATCACACTAGGGCTGCATTTGTCTTTTTTTTGTTTCATGTTTGGCTTGACCAGCACTTGCATATCTTTCAGGTGAGCAGGGATGTTGTTTTTCTTGGAGTCACAAAAGCATGTTTATTCTACAGTATATGTATCCCTCCTTCACTACTTCTATACCCTAAATGTATGGCCAGGGACTACCGAGCATCTCCCTCCCCTGCCTTGTGTAAACCAACATTTATTAAACTGGACATGAGAGAGGATTTCTTTGGAGGCGGGGGGTCGTCGACCCTCTGGCCGTATTTATTAAAAACACAAAAATCTAATAAAATTGAAATAAACAATATTTACACATTATTTACGCAGAAAAACGTACTGGACATTAGATTACAATTCATGTACACAGTTATCAGATGGCTAACCTTAACATATTTCTAATACAAAGTATTTCCTATACGAAACTAATATGTGAATCATAATCCACATTAATGCTTTTTCTGCGTATCCTATTGGGCCTACGGCAAGATCGCTAACTAGTGTCAGATCCTTATCAATCAGCCATGCCCTCCTGTAGGAGTGCGCATGCTCAGAGGGCCCGTTTACCGAGAGGGTCCCCCCCCCCGGTTACCACCGTACGCTCCATGAACCCCATTAACAAAAATTGGGGGGTCCTTGCACTCTACGCCATTTAGTGGTGTCATTGTGCCCGTGCGGGGTGGCTAACCAGCCTAAAAGAAAGCGTGACCCCCTCCTCCCCCGCACCCATCCAGCCAACCAGATGTACCACCCCTGGTGTTCTAGGAGAGACCACTTGTCGCTCTCTCTGGGCGACCCCATTCAAGAATAGCATCGCCCCCTAAGGACCTTAAAATGACTGCTCACCAATCATGACCTTACCGCCTGACCAAAGGAATAGCAAAAAATACGACGATTGATGACAAAATTTCTAAGGAACAAAATATTCATACAACACACCTGTTACATTGGGAAAAAGCCTTATTAACAACATTATCACACAACAATCAATATCTGCTTTTAGGGGATGGTTGGTGGGGAAAAAGATGACAGCCTCCTACGAGGCTGAGGTAGGGCAGGCCTGGGAGCACAGAAAGAAGAGAATGCCTCCCGCGCTCCCCGCCATTTTTAAACCCCCAGTGAGGCCAGACCAGTTCTAACTGGCCTGACTCCCAGCTCCCTCTTGCCCCAGAAGCAATCCAATCGCTTCCGGGTCACCTGGGAGCCTTATCACTAATTAATGGTGAGGCGCACTCACCAGGTCACGATGACGCGGTGGGCGCGCCCCACCATGGACTGTAGGTGAGGGGGAATGGGGGACCGGTACCCTGCCATACCAGCAGCGGGCCGATACCCGCCCGCCTTTCTCTATGGCCAGGGACTACCGAGCATCCCCCTCCCCCACCTTGTGTAAACCAACATTTATTAAACTGGATATAGGAGAGTATTTCTTTGGAGGCGGGGGGTCGTCAACCCCGCCGTATTTATTAAAAACATAAAAGTCAAATAAAATTGAAATAAACAATATTTACAGAGAAAAACGTACTTGACATTAGATTACAATTCATGTACACAGTTATCAGATGGCTAACCTTAACATATTTCTAATACAAAGTATTTCCTGTCCGAAACTAATATCTGAATCATAATCCACAATAATGCTTTTTCTGCGTATCCTATTGGGCCTACGGCAAGGTCGCTAACTGGTGTCAGATCCTTATCAATCAGCCAAACCCTCCCGTAGGAGTGCGCATGCGCAGAGAGCCCGTTTACCGAGAGGGTCCTCCCCCCCCCTCGGTTACCCCCGTATGCTCCATGAACCCCATTAACAAAAATTTGGGGGTCCTTGCACTCTGCGCCATTTAGTGACATCATTGTACCCATGCGAGGTGGCTAACCAGCCTAAAAGAAAGCGTGACTCCCCCCTCCCCTGCACCCATCCAGCCAACCGGATGTACCCCCCCTGGAGTTCTAGGACAGACCACTTGTCCCTCGCCCTGGAGGACCCCATTCACGAATAATGCCGCCCCCTAGGGACCTTAAATTGACTGCTCACCAATCATGACCGTACCGCCACAGGCCAGCATAGTTGCCTGACTTTCTGGCCCCCCCTATCCTCCTACACTGAAAGGTCATGCCCTGCGCCTAGCACCCCCTAGCCAAGCCATAATGTTCTCTAATAAGATCTTGTTGCCCTTCTAATCATATGGACCCCGTCCTTTAAGAAGCACGGTTCCCCCCTGATACACCCCTGCGCTATATTTTGCAGCTGAGGTGACCTAAACAATTTCTCAATTTTATTGTTTATCCTCTTTACCGAGTGATTCAACGCTATTACAGAAACACCTCCCCTCCATTTGAATCTGGGTATTATCTGAGACCAAACTATGGTGCAGCCCTGGCATATCTTAGCTAACCAGCCTACTTCAGGTATTATCTCCTCCATAAAGACCCTTCTCCCCAAATTCACCAGATCGTTCCCGCCCAAATGCAAGATCACGACTGTGGGCGCAGACTGTGTCCGTCCAACAGATCTGTCACAAACCCCCTAAACTGACTGAGGCAGAGACCCCCCTCCCCATGGAAAGATAACTTGAAACCATCCTGCTCAGCCCTCTGTCTGTAGTTACCTGCAAGAAAAATAGATTTCATGTGCCGCAAATACGAATGACCAATATCCCATACAACTTGTGCTCCATTGTCCTGAGAATGTAGCCTCCTTTGCGAAGAATCTTGCTATTGATGTGCTGACGGCAGTTTCCCTCCTGCGTGACAGGTGCAAGAAACTGAAATATAAGCAAACAAGGAGGACAAGCATCAGTCTACAGTTGTCTTCACACTCTCACAACATGTGCAGCTGCACATAGAGCTTGTAACAATTAGAAGACCATCTTCCAATTCTTTTTACACTGTTTCTGTCCAAACCTCTAGCTGTTGCCTCAGTGGCAGCCCCTATCCGAAATGAATGTGTTCCAAAGTCTTTTGGATTCAAACCAGTCCTGTCAATAGCCATGGCCAATACCCTTTTAAATTGGAACCTGTTGAGCGGGGTACCATCAGCATGTATTAATAGTGTTCCCCTTGTTGCACTAGTCCTCTGTTGGAGGAAGGCCTCTAGATGCATCACTGGGCAGCATGGGTTGTCTTGTGCCTGATGAAGTACGAACCCTTCAGCCTGGGCTTCTTGGTCAGTCTTAGATTTTGTAATGTTTATTAGCAGTTTGTTACCCTGCATCTTTGTGTATTCCAGCTGAAGCCCCCCTAGCACATCTTGTTTGTTGTGCGCCACTAGTTCACCTACTCTGAATGCCCCATAGAAAGCTAGTGTAATGGCAGCCCTGAACAATAATGCTTCTCCTGTTGAGCTGCAAATGCCATCCAGGGCAGGTAAGAGTGTTGCCAGCCGCTCTAAACCTATCGGTTGCCATGTGTCTGAGGCGACACCCTGGAGGCGCAGCCATCCTTTTAGAGCCTTCCTCACAATAAAACTTTTTGTGGGGTCCCTAGTGTCCCTCATCTATACAAAGAAAGAAACTGCTGCTACATGACGCCTAGCTGTCGCCGCAGAGCGCCCCTCTTTATTCAAGGCATCTAGATACTGGAGGAAAGCCCCTGACTTATGCCAGCTATCCACCCAACTCTGCCCCAAAAAAGTGCAGTAAGAACAGAACGCCCCTTCGTAAACTTTCCTGGTCCTAGGCGCTAGACTAGCTGCCACGAGGTTCTGTAGTTGGGGACACCAATCTGCCAGAGGGCTTCCGGGAAGTGTGTTGGTGTCGCCTCTGCAGATGATAAATGTTCCCTGAAAACCTGCATCTTGAAGCGAGAGAGTGTGTCAGCTGCATTATTTAGCACACCCGGGACAAGTTTAGCCTTAAACTGTATGTTCGGTTTCATGCACAACAGCACTATCTACTTCAACAAGCGGCGGATCATTTTACACCAGGCAGCTTGTTGATTGATACATTCTACCACTGTCTTATTGTCTGACCAGAAAATCACAGATTGGTTACGCAGCTGATGAGGCCAAACAGTCAGAGCACCCCAGATGGGAAAGAGTTCCAAGAAAACTATATTGGCTGTCAGACCACTCTCGCTCCACCAATTTGGCCAATGCTGAGCCACCCATGCACGCCTGAGTATGGCACCAAAACCCACACTGCCCGCGACGTCAGTCCATCAACCTAACTCCCCCGACGTAGTGGGTGGACCGGGCCACACTACCCTGCCGTTGAAACCCTCCAGAAATGGGATCCAAATACGCATGTCCTGGTGAACCTCAGAAAACAGTCTGGTGAAATGGTGCTTCTACTTTAGGCCCGTCATGGCCTGCGAGATAGAACGGGAGAATGGACATGCCAAAGGAATTACCCTTAGTGCAAACTTCAACTGGCCAACAATCTGCTGTAACTGGTGTAAGGTTACCTTATCTTTTGCCAAGCCTTGCTGGAGTGCGGCCCTAAATTTCTGTATTTTTTCCTCAGGTAACCTAATACATCCCTGAACCGAGTCCAATTCATTGCCTAAGAGTTCTATTGTGGTTGCTGGACCGACCGTGCCAGAGGGAACCCAAAATCCCGCATGAGCATGCAAAATTCCGGCAATGCCCAAGCACATTTTTGGGAGCCCGCCAACCCCAGAAAAAGGAAGTCATCCAGATAATGCATGACATACTGGTGTCCTGTCGCCTGTCTCAGAGCCCATTCCATGAATGAACGGAGTTTCTCAAAGTAAGCACATGAGACAGAACAACCCAATGGCATGCACATAACCATATAGAATTTGCCCTGAAATGAAAAACCCAAAAGATGGTGATCTAAAGGATGGACAGGCAGCAACCGGAAGGCGGATTCAACATCTGACTTGTACATCAAAGCCCCTGGTCCCAGTACTCTTAGCATATCCACCGCTTGGTCAAAGGAGGAATATTTCACGCTTCATATGTCTTCATTGATGGCGTCATTTAATGAATTGCCTCTAGGGGCTGATACATTATGAATTAACCTGAATTCCCCTTTCTCCTTCTTTGGGGCCACTCCCAAGGGTGTGCAAACAAAATTGGGCATGGGATGTGATCAAAAGGAACTGCTATTCTACCCAGGCACAGTTCTTTTGCAATTTTTACAGCTGCCACCCCTGGATCGGTCCTGACTGAAAGTTGATTTTCACATTCTGGAGTCCCCGCGTTGTCCCCTGCTGGAATCCTGAAGCCATATAAAAAACCTTCCTGTAACATCCTAGCAGTGGCATTATCTGCATACCTGTCTAACCAAGGAGTCATTGCCAGAACATCGATGGGGAATGTGTTACCGTTCTTTCCTTATCTTTATTCCTATTTCTTCCTCCCTCTATTTCCTGCAAATGAGTTCCCTTTCCTAAGGCATTTTTGTTTCTGGGTGAGAGGAGTGATTACAAATGGAACATGCGTGTCTGAATTTACACGTGCCTTGGGCCCTGGTGCATGTCCGCTTAATAAAGTCCCAACACACTCCTTTTCGCCCCCCCCCCGTTTCCTGCACCCAGGGTCGTGCCCCCCACTTGTGGTGGCTTAAAGGGCTGAGGTGCTTGTGAAGTGTGACTCTTGTTCCAATTTTGGACTGAATTGCCCGGCTGCCCTGGGCCAAACTGATCAAACCATGAGATTGAGTCCACCCGATCCCAGGTGAGTGAGGGGTCAAATTCCTTGGCCTTCCTGAAATTCATATCATAATCCTTCCAACCTTCCCCCCCCATATTTATCATGAGTCATAGTGACCCTGCTCTGATAACACGCCATTTCTGCTTGTAAATTAGGTGAACGTTCAGCTACTATGGCCATAAATACTGAGAATGGCCTAATCAAATTGTTCAGGGTCTCTTCGACCCTGAATCTAGACATTTTAACCCGCCATTCGCTAGGAAGCATTCAATCCTTTTGCTTCCTGGCACACTGCATTTCTCTATCGTCTACTAGCAGAGATTAAATATTGGCATAAGCCCTATACCATATCAATTCTTTCACCTCCAGTGTTACATGTCTTGCTAAATGCTCCGTCCTAGAGGGCAATATGCTCCAAGCAATGGTAGTGGTACCTCCTTACCTATTTCCCCAGCTCCTGCTGGCGCCGCCATCTTGTCTTTGTCAGCTCCACTCTCCTGGTGCGCTGATTGGGGTACAATAGGAGTACTTTGCCCTGGGCCTGGCACCGTGCTTGGGGCAGCTATACTCTTTGCCACCATTCTCTGCGCCTCTGCTAATGGGTCCTCTCCTACCTCCTTTGTGCCCACTGAAGACGGTAACATTCCCCCCTTTCCTAACCAAGGGAGAACTGGTGCTATTTGCTCTGCTAATTCCTGTGGAACCAGATTAACTGGCGCTGGTACTAACCCCGGGGTGGGGACCACTGTGTTCGGGACAGGAACCTCCGGGGATGGTATGGGGCTAGGTGGGGGCACCACTGGAGCTATGATTGGTACCACCGGGATTGACGCTGGTGGCGCCGCACTTGGTACAGGCACAGGCGGGGGAAGGGCAGGGGTCACAGGGATATTCGCTGGTGCCATTGGAACCCCTGAGGGGACATCCCCTGACGGGATGTCCCCTACCGGCTGCCTTGGTGTGGAGTCTTGGTTCTTCCCCTTCCTGGTTCTAACCCGCTTAGGGAGTGGATCCAATTCCCCTCCGGGTTTTGGGGGCACCATTGTATGCTTGGGACTGCCCGCTGGGCCACTCTGGCCATCACCCTTCTGCCTGAGCTCCGCCAAGCTATGCCCCATTTGCTCTACCTTCCCCCATCTCCTATCCATTGTCGCCATCCTACGCATCATGGATTCCAACTTATGTTCCATGCGGGATCGCTTCACACCCCGTTTGCTAGCCATAATTTTTGAGTCAACAATTTGGAAGATAACTGACACCTGACTCTGTAATAACACCACAAGCACAATGCTATTTTTTGTTGCCTAACTGAGGACCTATCCAGGTCCTTACCTGCACATGATGGGGCTACACAGGCTGGCCATAAGCACCACGCAACTGGGACCGCGCCACACCAGCTAGCCTGGGTGTTGGGCGAGCGAACTCTAGCCCGGTGGCCATCAGAAGCAGTAAAGTGTAGGCCTGCCTGTGTCCCCTTTGAGCGATGACAACTGCCCGTTCTTTTGTTGTTCCATTCTGCAGAGCACTCAATTCAAATGATCTTTATTCGGATTTAGTACATCCATAAAAGTACATACAGAATGAAAATACATTTAAAAGCATTTTAAAAACACGCATTAAAAAAAAAAAAAAAAAAAAAGTTAAAAAGAACAAATTGTCCAGTTAGGTTAAGCAGCATATGTGGCTTAAAGTGCATAATATATAAAGTGCAGAATGCATAATACAGGAGGAGCATTAATCCGTTGATGTCCATAGTTTCAAAATATAATTGTATTCTCCCACAAGGATTGGTTCAAATAAACCACATGTACAATGAATCACTATTTAGTAACTGGTACAAAGGTAAAGTACACAAATACATAGGATGGCATAGTACTACTGTCCATTAGCCGTGTTCCATACTTGCCCTCGATTTCACACAGGCTTTTATGAAACAACTAACAGAATAAATGACTTCATCAGTATGCAAAATTTGCAAAAATTGCAGTGCGAGAATGGAGTCTCGTAAATTATATTTGCGGAGGATTGGTCTTAAATATTGGCAGGTATACAATTTATAATGGCCACAAAAGAAGAAATAGTGTAATAAACTTTGTTTCCCACCTTGAAAACAGGGGCAATCCAGCTCTTCTAATTTTTTGTTGTAGCCAATAGGAAAGCTAAGCAAATAGACTATGCTTCCCTCCCGAAACCTGAATAAAAGACTCCGATTCCATCTTCCTATAGGAATTGACAGGTATCTTATGGAGTTATTTGAATTATCAACACCTAAATCAATAGTGCGCAAGTATCTACTGACCACTGGTTTAATGGATTCTGATCTCATCCTTTCCTCATTATATAGGTCCATGAATGCCCGTTTGATACTATTCTTGTGAGCGGGTACAATAGAATCAGGGGAGCTAAATAAAGATCCTTGTCCCACACACTGCAAACTGTTTTTGACTGCATTTAGCCAGGGTATATGATGAGATCTGTCACTAGACAAGCAGTCAGATATAATACTGCACGTTAATGCTGCTGCTGGATTTACCCATATTTTAATCCAAAAAAGCGCAGGCCTTGACTTAATAAAATCGACAATATATGGCAGCCTTAGTTCATTGTGGCAAATCAAAGTGGGAGCACAAGGAACTCCCCCCAGCACCCTCCTACAAAATCTATTTTCCTCCACCTGGAGGGCCGAGCTGTTACAATAGCCCCATACTTCAGCTCCATAAGTCCCAGTTGGTCGGCATTGGGTGCGATAGATGGTAAGAAGGGGGTAACAACGTCAGCCAATTTTGGTTGACGAAGGGATAAGATCGAATTAATTGACTTGCCAATTTTGTTACTCGCAAGAGCAGCATGTTGCTGCCATGAGCCTGAGTTGAAAAATAACAACCCTAGATAAGGGAAAGTGCTGGTGCATTTTAGAGTGTTGTTACCAGATTTAATGGATGTAATGTTATACTTCTTTGGTCCGCAATTCATTATAAAAGATTTTTTAAAATTGGTATTTAGACCAAGGTCGGACATGAAGGTAACAAACCCAGAAATTAAAATGCGTAAAGCATTCGGTGTACGCCCCATTAATACAGCGTCATCCGCATAGAGTAGGGTAGTAATGGGGGAACCGTTTATTATTGGGACATCCTTAATGATCTCACTCAAAGCACTACTTAACCTATTGATATATAAAATAAAAAGCAGTCGGGCGAGTACGCAGCCCTGTCTAACTCCTCTGCTAATAGGGATATCGTCAGATAAATCGCCATCATTATTAATTCGTACTCGAGCTTTTAAATCCCTATGTAAATAAGAAAGAAAATACACCAGTGAGTCGTCTAAACCATAATCAAGCAAAAGTGACCACAACCTAGAACGGTTAACAAAATCAAACGCAGAACTCAAATCCATAAAACCTAAATAAAGAGGGGATTTTTTGACAAAGATATATTTAGCCATAATCATATTTAAATTTAAACATTGTTCAATAGTGCCTACTTTACTTCTGAATCCCAGTTTGCTACAATGGAGAACGTTGTTATCTTCAGCCCAGTCCCTTATCCGTTTAGCAAAATTACCCTTCCCAGGACTTTTAAAGTATTATCGATCAGTGAGATCGGGCGTAACAGGCGGGATCAGACCTGTCACCTTTCTTAAATATAGGGACGATGACACTGTTCGACCAGGATTCGGGAATTGAGCTGTCATTCAGGTTATTAAATAGGTTGCATAATAGAGGGGCCCAGAAATTAATTTCTGATTTTATCTGATCAATAGAAAGGCCATCAGGGCCTGGGGCTTTATTACTAGCACTATCAATGATAGCGTCCTCGACCTCAAGTAATGAAAAAGTCAAAGGTTCAGCGCTAAAGGGTAGAGAGACAGTATCTAGAGGGGTAGCTGATATGGCGTAGTTTTGGGAGAAATGCTCTACCCACGCCTCGCCTGTTATTTTACTATTAATTGGGTTGATGTTAGAACCAAAAGATCTTAAGGACTTAACTTCTTTCCAGAAACCCGTTGTGTCCTTCAGTGTGGCAGTACGCGTGAGGGATTCCCAGTGATTAATTACTAGGGCCTCAGATCTAATTCGTAAGGCGCTTTTATATTTTGATCTTAATGCTCTCACGAGTTGAGAGTCCCTTGGGTTGGTATTAAGGGCTGCCCTCAAGTCTCTATTGGCCTTGGAGGAAGAGGAGTCAAACCAGCGGGGACCCTGGGAGATATTCTGCCTAGCGGGTTTAGAAGATTCAGTTTTAATGGCCCTGCATAAGTCTCCAAAAGCGCCAACCACCTCATTACTAGGACTTGTGTAAGACAGGCAAATCTCGACTGTCTCGGGATGTTTTTTAATTACTCTGGAGAGAATTCCTTTATTATCAGCTCCCTTCCATACTAGTCTCAATCTATCCGTTGATAATGCTAGATTTTGAGGCCCTACCTCTTGCTTCACTGCAACCCTTGAGGTCTGGGGATTGTGTAAATTAATTCTAAGCGGGTAGTGGTCGCTATAAGCGGAACAGACGACTTCTGCATTTAAAATAATGTCACTTAATGTTGGGCATGTGAAAATATAGTCTATCGTAGAAGCACAGCCCTGACCTATGAAAGTGGGGGTTGTTATATTGTTTGCACTTGTACCTACAATTTCCATAACATTAACTAGGTCACGGGAAACTATATGATTTTTCAGTTCTTCCCCATTTTTACATATTGGGCTATGGCGATACATATGTGCATTAAAATCCCCTCCGATGCAGATACCATCAAAGGGTCCGTACTTTTGCCCCCCCATGATTTCATCTATAAAATTAAACAATAATGTAAAATTACCATTTGGACGGCTGACAAAATCATTATTATAAAAATTAATAATACATAATTTCAATCTGTTAATGTACTTCATAGCCATAAAACAACAATTACCTGGTGTAGGGATCAATTTAGTTTGCACCCCGCATTTTATTTTGGACCAGATAGATAATCCCCCACTAGGTCGACCCATATGAGACGGGGAAGCCTTGAGATTATAACAGCAGAAACCCTCAATTGTTGGTGACGTTGTACTCCACGTTTCTTGTAGCAACAATATATCACAGTTATTATCGACCCAGTTGAGCCACTCTATGATTTTCAGTTTAGATTTTAACCCTGCTATATTCCAGCTAACAAGAGATAGTTCTGAGTCCAAAGGCAAGTGAGTAAGGGTCTGGGGAGGTTCACTCAGGGTACTTTGAGGCAGGGATTCTGGAACAGTCAGGGGTTCGGATGTAGGAGTCAAAGATGGTTGGACAGAGGCAGTCGAAGGTGGTCAATCTTGCATATCCAGATCCGAAAGAGGTGCAAATCTATTATACGTTTGGAAAGGGAAATAGGGTTGCTGAAATTGCATAGGTGGTGGCCGAAAGTGCATAGGTGGTGGTTGGAAATGCATAGATGGTGGTTGGAAATGCATTGATGACGATGGGAATTGCATGAAAGGTGGGCGAGGTTGTATGGCCATTTGTCTATAAAAGTAACTCAAGGGTAACGTGGTTGCAACAGTAGAAATGGTTGAATAGTTGCTGTTTCTGTTAAGGAGGTTTCTTACGGTCCCAGGGTTTTTAAAATTAAGAACTATACAGTCACCTTCCTTATCCTTGAGTAAAGGGCCAACCCACGATACCCTACGGGCAGATATAATCTCTCTTGAGATGTCAAATCCAACGCCTTTGTGCTTGGTCAGCCAGTCTATGCTCTTATTTCGCAATTGCACCCATGATTCCCCCTGGTCCTCCCTCAGTGGCGGAACACCTGCTAGAACCAAAACAAAAGGACAAGCATCCGGTGGCAAATGTAGGGCTGGTCCTTGGTGTTTAAAAGGTTTAATAGACCCTTGAGAGCCAGTACCCACGTTGTTATTGGCAGCAGTCGGTCTTGGAGCTGCAGTTGGTTTAGTTGGGCCATTATTGCTGTTTGGAACAGGAATGTTAGAAGTAGATGGAATAGCAGCTTTTCTGGGAGCAGGTATGGGAGTTGGTTTTGTGGATAAGTTAGCTTTATTCATAGTTGGCCCTCTTTTGGTAGTTGTGGGTTTGGTTATTGATGGCGCAGTAGATGGAGATGAAGATGCAGAATTGCTCAGTACCCCACCCAAGTGCTGGCGATGTCCTGTTTCTTTGATGACAGTATATTGTTTGCAGTTTCCAATTCCTTCAAGAGGCAATCTGCTCTAACTTGGTCCAAGATGATTGACCCCTTCCTTTTTATATCTCCAGTCTTGACCAGGTTATCTAATCTGTCCAGTCTTTTAAAAATGTTATTAAACTGACTGATCATTTGCTTTTCAATCCGGTTAAAAATAGTATCGACTATGGTTTCTATTATGTTCCCATTCTGTCTAGATACATTGTAGTTATCACCCATTAATGCTGTTTGGGTCCATATGGATTTAGAATTCCCGCAAAGGTGGGTGGTAGTTGCATCGGAAATACTGTCCATATCAGCGGAGTCTTTATCCTCTGTAAGGACAATTTGTGCCCCCGAAGATTTATTTTTATTCCACAGACTTTGCAGTGTGGGCTGGTTTTTGTGGAGTAAGGGCTGTTTCCTTTTATTAGCACTTTGCTTAGTTGTGCCTCTTTTACGTTTTTCCCTTCCCGGTTTGTTACTACTAGAGTCAGTGATGTCCAGAGTAATGACATCATCCTGCGAGGCAGTTGTAATTGTAGAAACACTCTCTGTGTGGAGGGATACTGGGGATGTCACTGTCAGTATTGGCTTAGGCATTACTGCCGCTGGTGTTGTAGAGGCAGAATCTTGTGCTATGTAGGTGACAGTATTTTCATCATCCAAAATAGTGGGCACGTCAACAAAAGGATGTGACGGTTTTACCACAATTATTTCCGGGTTTATGTGTACATCTCCATTGGCACAGCTTGTACTACTTGTGAAAGTCGTTTTATTGTTAATGGAAAGGGAACCCATGGAAAACCTTTTCTCAGTCTCCACTATTTCATTAAAAGCAGAGTCTATCATTGACTCAAAGGAAGTAATGAGGGAGACAGAAGTGTCAACACCCTTGTTTTCAACATCAATGTTATTGCTATCACCCATTTTGTACTCCAAAGTAAGTGCTCACCTTTGATACAGATATTAGAGGGGTGGCCCGCCCGTCCACTGCAGTCCACTGACGGCCACAGACGGCCCGCCCTTTTCCCGGGCTTCTCCCGCGCGCGACTCGCGGGTGCGAGAGGCGTTCCCTGCTAATGAAGCGCCTCCTGGCGCGTGTCCGTCGTCACGCCCGCCGCGTCCACCCCCGGGGCAGCTGGGTGATGTAGTTCCCCAGCTGCTGCTGCACCGGGTGGATGGCGGTGGATGGCGGTATGAGCGCTGGCCGTTTCCCTCACGGCGCGGTTGTGGAGCAAAGCAGGGGTAAGTTAGCTGATCATGTTGGCCGTTCCCCTCACGGCAGGTTAGGCAGTGATAGAATGTCCCCAGAGCGCTTCGGCGCTCCCTTCTAATGAAGTGCCTCCTGGCGCGTGTCTGTCGTCACGCCCGCCGCGTCCACCCCCGGGGCAGCTGGGTGATGTAGTTCCCCAGCTGCTGCTGCACCGGGTGGATGGCGGTGGATGGCGGTATGAGCGCTGGCCGTTTCCCTCACGGCGCGGTTGTGGAGCAAAGCAGGGGTAAGTTAGCTGATCACGTTGGCCGTTCCCCTCACGGCAGGTTAGGCAGTGATAGAATGTCCCCAGATCGCTTCGGCGCTCCCTGCTAATGAAGCGCCTCCTGGCGCGTGTCCGTCGTCACGCCCGCCGCGTCCACCCCCGGGGCAGCTGGGTGATGTAGTTCCCCAGCTGCTGCTGCACCCGGTGGATGGCGGTGGATGGCGGTATGAGCGCTGGCCGTTTCCCTCACGGCGCGGTTGTGGAGCAAAGCAGGGGTAAGTTAGCTGATCACGTTGGCCGTTCCCCTCACGGCAGGTTGGGCAGTGATAGAATGTCCCCAGAGCGCTTCGGCGCTCCCTGCTAATGAAGCGCCTCCTGGCGCGTGTCCGTCGTCACGCCCGCCGCGTCCACCCCCGGGGCAGCTGGGTGATGTAGTTCCCCAGCTGCTGCTGCACCGGGTGGATGGCGGTGGATGGCGGTATGAGCGCTGGCCGTTTCCCTCACAGCGCGGTTGTGGAGCAAAGCAGGGGTAAGTTAGCTGATCACGTTGGCCGTTCCCCTCACGGCAGGTTAGGCAGTGATAGAATGTCCCCAGAGCGCTTCGGCGCTCCCTGCTAATGAAGCGCCTCCTGGCGTGTGTCCGTCGTCACGCCCGCCGCGTCCACCCCCGGGGCAGCTGGGTGATGTAGTTCCCCAGCTGCTGCTGCACCGGGTGGATGGCGGTGGATGGCGGTATGAGCGCTGGCCGTTTCCCTCACGGCGCAGTTGTGGAGCAAAGCAGGGGTAAGTTAGCTGATCACGTTGGCCGTTCCCCTCACGGCAGGTTAGGCAGTGATAGAATGTCCCCAGATCGCTTCGGCGCTCCCTGCTAATGAAGCGCCTCCTGGCGCGTGTCCGTCGTCACGCCCGCCGCGTCCACCCCCGGGGCAGCTGGGTGATGTAGTTCCCCAGCTGCTGCTGCACCGGGTGGATGGCGGTGGATGGCGGTATGAGCGCTGGCCGTTTCCCTCACGGCGCGGTTGAGGAGGAAAGCAGGGGTAAGTTAGCTGATCACGTTGGCCGTTCCCCTCATGGCAGGTTAGGCAGTGATAGAATGTCCCCAGAGCGCTTTGGCGCTCCCTGCTAATGAAGCGCCTCCTGGCGCGTGTCCGTCGTCACGCCCGCCGCGTCCACCCCCGGGGCAGCTGGGTGATGTAGTTCCCCAGCTGCTGCTGCACCGGGTGGATGGCGGTGGATGGCGGTATGAGCGCTGGCTGTTTCCCTCACGGCGCGGTTGAGGAGCAAAGCAGGGGTAAGTTAGCTGATCACGTTGGCCGTTCCCCTCACGGCAGGTTAGGCAGTGATAGAATGTCCCCAGAGCGCTTCGGCGCTCCCTGCTAATGAAGCGCCTCCTGGCGCGTGTCCGTCGTCACGCCCGCCGCGTCCACCCCCGGGGCAGCTGGGTGATGTAGTTCCCCAGCTGCTGCTGCACCGGGTGGATGGCGGTGGATGGCGGTATGAGCGCTCGCCGTTTCCCTCACGGCGCAGTTGTGGAGCAAAGCAGGGGTAACTTAGCTGATCACGTTGGCCGTTCCCCTCACGGCAGGTTAGGCAGTGATAGAATGTGATAGAAGAGTGATAGAGCACTCCTTGTGTACTCCTATGATGCAAAAACAAGATTAGCAGACACAAATGCGGTAGACTTATTTGGATCCAACGCTTTATGTAACACAAAAAACCCAACCCGAAGGTATCTGAGCTCTTTAAAGGACACTTTCAAAGGCACAGGGAGATTAAGTGATTTGCCTAAAATCACCGGATTTGGAGGCGACCTTCTTCCTCTGTATATAAAAAATTCTGGGTTGTTGCAGTGATCTCCCCCAACAAATCACCCCCAAACCGTGGGCCTCCACTACCTGAATATGCAAGATTAATTCAGTACCCGAGCCGGCTCCATAAGAAACCTGCCCCCTGAAAGTATGATTGCCCCCAGCTGCCTTATGTGCCACCTAAAGTTTTGTGGATGCCTACTTTGCACCATTATTCTTAAACTGCCGGCTTTTTTCGGATGCTCCCTCACATGCGCAGAGGGCCCGTTTAATTTGTGAATGCTACGGAATTCCTGTCTATTTGCCCAATCCTTTTACCAGTTATGATCCCACAAGCACCTCACCAGATCCGATGCGGGAGTCTAACGCGGGAAACACGTGTTCCGATTCGCTCAAACCAAGGAGACTCACTCAAGCGTACTACAACTGCTTCTGCCCCCACCAAAGCCCGCACGCTAGCGCCCCAACCGTACCTTAAAGGCGCATGTACGCCTTACCTCGGATCGCCGAATTGACCGCTCCCGACCTCGCACTTGACGCAAACAGGACCTGCAGCGGAGATAAAAAACTGAAAAAACAGTGTACGCCATCCCCTCTGATGGCCCCGTGAAGTCGGTTCACGCTCCTCACAAAAGAAACCAGGCCTGTCGACACCACAGAGACAAGTTCACGCCGGACGTCGTCCTTTCCACAAGTGCCGCTACTTCAATTGACTCGCTTCTGTCTCCGATTACCTGCAGTAAAGAAAAAAGAGAAAAATATGACAGCCTCCTACGAGGCTGAGGTAGGGCAGGCCTGGGAGCGCAGGAACAAGAGAACACCTCTTGCGCTCCCCGGCCTTTTTAAACCCCCAGTGAGGCCAGACCAGTTCTAACTGGCCTGACTCCCAGCTCCCCGTTGACCCGGAAGTGATCCAATCGCTTCCGGAGCACCCCACCATGGACTGTAGGTAAGGGGAAAGGGAGTAGCGGTGCTCCGCCATACCAGCGGCAAGCCGATACCAGCCCCCGCCTTTCTCTTCTGTAGCCTGGCATCAAGGATGATCAGGTTTTACAAACTGATCATTACATTTCTATAGCACAAAAGACTTACAGTGCTAAACTGTTTCACAGCTAAATCACAAAGAATTGCCCCTTGCATAAATGTAGCAGCTTATGATCTAATTCACCTGATGTCGCTTACACAATTTTGCACCTAGGATTGCAGGAGTTTACCCTCTGACAATGCTTTCAAGAATCACAGGCTCATAATTGTCCCCATATATTATTAGATCACGACAGTTTTGTCCAGACTAACATGTTTTTGATTAAAAGATGCAACAACAAATGCATTGCAGTACAAGTTTCAAAAAATGCACTTGATAAAGAGGAGCACATGGAGCCAGACAACTTTGAAACATTAGAATTTATCTTAAGCAGTTTAAACATAATTCTTGCTGCCGCAATTTTTATTGTCTAAAATCAGTATGTGACTTTCTTTCGGAATCCCACTGCACTAGTACAAAACAAAAACGGTTTTGGCCACAGTAACTGATGTTCTGTCATTGTCTTCCATCAAAGGTGAAGTTGGGCAAAAAAAGAAATCATACGTGATAATTCCTTATTGTTTTAACCTGCGATTCCACAGAAAAGGCAGGACCCAGAAAAATTCCAAAGTTTTTACTTAAACGAACACTGGGAGTAAAAAAAAGGAAAAGAATAATGGCTAACCGTAAATCTACAAATAGACACTGACCAAATGTAGGGACACAGGTGGTACACAACATTCGGATGTACAAAACTTGACCTCGAGGAGGAAAAAGTACTGGCAAAGTCAATAGGTTTCACCTTGGATTGGTTTTGTCAATGTTTTTATAAAAGATATGACGCAGCAATCACTTCGTCTTGTAGCCACATGCTCCATACATGCCTACAAAATAACACAATTATGTATTTATTAGCTAATTTGGGATTACAGATTCAGTAAATGAAAAAAAGGGAGCACGAAAGCATGTTTTTCTAACGCACCAGGCGGGGAACAACACAGAGAGCTGGAGTGGGGGAGATGGAAGCAACAAAACACACGGCAAGGGCAAGAAAAAGCAACTGATGAGGAATCAATGGAGGAAGTTCAGGAGGGCAAGCGCATCATGGAGGAGGCAGGAGAAACACAATTGCGACAAACAGCAGCACAGTCAATGTGGAAGGAACTACACGAGGGAGACAGCTGGAAAACACGGGCACCTGGAGTGCTAGAAAAGCAAGCAGAGAAAGCACAGAAGCAAACCAATCAAAAGAGATGGCAATTACACTGTGCTTAAAGGGACAAACACATGATTGACAAGCTGGGGCATGGATAAGAAGTAGGCAAACGAGAGTTGCAGGCAAGCTAACCAATCGTGGGTTCCAAACGCCTCCTATAAATTCTTGGTAAGCCCACAATATGTCTCGCAACAGACAGCACATGCACGGTCATCACTATTTTCTCTTCTAGGAGAGAAGCAAACAAATGGACTTCTGTAGACTTTCCATTATGTTCCTTGTCAATAGTGTCAAATGAGGCAGATTTTGAGCTTTTTGCAGGAACGTAATTGTGAGCACAGTACAGGAAGCATTAGGGTCTCATCTCGTTCTTTCTCCTTTGCTAATTCACTATCAATCTTTGTTCACATATTTGTACAAAATGCATTTTGTCATAACAATTGATAAAATATGGGGTGGAAAATGCAATTAGCCATCAATAAATTAAATTAAATTAATATTTTACTGATATAAACCATATAAAACGTACCGATAGGCTCATGTAGCTAAATTTATTTTCATTGAAAAAAAATCTGTATTATTTTACCTAATTTAGATAATACATTTAAAACCTTTATCTAGAATTGTTCTCATCAATTTGACACTACAAAACCTTATATATAGGGGCTCGCCATGACATCCACTTCCTAATTTACCCAGTCAAAGATCTTTATTCGCTACATTTCTGTAGCAGAAAGCACAGAAAAAGAAAGGAAAATTACATTCAAAAGCCTTTCCTAACAATTAATACCCCTTCCCACCCAAATCAAAGATTAATTTAAGGAATCATTAAAATAAAATCACATTAAAAAAAAGACTTCCACTGACAGTGCATTAGTGACCCAAAGCGTTGCATTGCAAGATGTCTTTAAATTCCATATACAACTGCACAGTCTTTCAGCATATTGAACATCTCCTTATTTTAAACATTTCCTTATTTTAAAAACACGCCATATAAAAAGCGCTATGGAATAACAAACCAGCGGACAGTGTAATTGTTGCAAAAACAACAGTGCTGGTATACACTGACTAAACATGAAAACCTTAAAAAGTGCCAAAATAAAATCTTTTCTAGGACCATCAAAAAAGGGGCGAAACAATAGGGAATGGTTTTTGAATATAAAATTGTCTTTTTATCTGTGCTTTTATGCTACAGAAATGTAGCGAATAAAGATCTTTGACTAACTTACTCTGTAAATTATGTAAGCTTAGCAACTTCTTTAAATCAACAGCCTTATGATTCAATAGCTCCCGCCTGAAAACTTTATTTGCAGGCTGATAGCCATAATTTATTTTCAGACATTGCTGTTCTACTTGATAGTAATGCATACTTTCTATAGGCAGCAACAGAATCCTATGTTGAGCTTACAATCCTGTAGAGGCATCACTAAGATATTTGTGATGTAATCTTTCTGCGAATAGATGGATTTTATCAGCCAGTGGTGGCTCACCTTTAGATATCTAGCACTGTGGGCCCAACAGATTCCCTGAGGTGTGACAGAGGGATTATTGCCTAATTGCCATCATATTTTTTATCAGTTGCCTTTCTATTCAAAGTAGTTGTTAACCTTTTATCATTACGCTCCACTTAAACATCCAAAAATGTCAGCTTTGTCCTACTCATGGTCAATGTAAATTTAATATCCTTTCAGCCTAATTGCCATCACTTGAAGTGCCTCATCGTGGGGTATCTGCATGTATAATGAGGTGACGCTGGTTAGCAGCAGGTGAATAACTAAGGAATGGTACCGTAAGGTTAAGGATGATCTAACTAAGTCTACTCAAGGGGTTATTTTAGGAATATTAGAACAGGGTTCGACGGAGGATTTTTGAATCGGAAAGAGTTTGAATATTTGTCAAAAAAGTTCCCAAGGATCCCAGTCTTATATTTTTTACCCAAAGAACATAAGAGATTGCATAATCCCCTGGGCAGGCCAATAGAGTCCGGGAGTGATTCTCTATTAGAGCCCATTTCCAAATACATGGCTTTTTCCTGTGGTAAATATTTGATTTACCGTCCTAATTTCTATGCAGGTAAGTACTTAAACAAAAATAACTCAATCGGAAAGAAAGACGCAGAGTCCGTGGTGTTAGAGTTCTTAGGGGTTTTATTCCTTAAAAAGGAATGGTTCTTGAACCGGATATCGGATTCCTGACACCACTGGGGTGCAGGAAGGGATAGAGCATACTTTATTGACAAGACATAACTTTTATACTTAAACCATATAATGAATACCAATACAGTAGGCGTAACAGCTGAGAGAAACAAGATAAAAACACACACGTGTTAGCAATACGTAATCAAAAGGCGTGAACTGGGCGTGAACATAGAGGTGTGTGCTAGAAACGTCACATAAAAGTGTCACAAGTGGGTGGATACATAGCAGAATCTTGCAGTGTCAGCAGAAGTCTGAGGTCTGGATGCGCGCGCAGCTGCATGACGTGTGATTGACGTGAAGCTGGAGGGTGCAGGGGACTTGACATTTACACTAGCGGAAAGAGACAGAAGTCTGGCATGTCAGATCAACTCGTACCTATATCATATCTGATATCTGATGTTTGGGAACCATATTATCTAGAGGGAAAGGTCTCTTGGGCAGAGGCTATTCTATACTGACTGTGAGTGCATGTATAAGCGTCTACGTGTCTGCATGAGATGCGAGGGGGCATGGGCCTACCATGGTAACAGAAGCTATGAATTACTTGCACGGAGACAGTGAGGCTGGGCCCTTTGCTCTGCAGCTGGAAGAATGTTTACTTGAACTAGTAGGCAGGAATGTATGTTTGAGGAGCGGAGCAGATTATTCGAAGGTTGAATACAGTCTTGGCAGGCAGCAGGCTGAGCTAAGCGCCGTTAGCCGCGCAGGGAGTAAGGCAGGGGTCACGGGTACAGAGGCAGCCCAGGCTGAGGCGTTCAGAGTCAGAAGGCAGGAAAAAGCTCGATGGCAGAATTCAGGGGCCTACTTCGCCAGAGCTGAAAAACGTGTAAAGTACACCACAAAAAGACGTTGGCATGGCATACTTAGGAACGGAATATTCAACCCGTTCAGGGTGGATCTGAAAGAGAACATGTTAACGTTGGACGCAAATGTATTTGCGTCTTCATAGCTGGCACAGGAGGGAAGTTACATGCACTTTAAGCTCGTACATGGAGACGGTGGGGTACACGCTAGGGAACATTTCTTGACCATAAAATGTATATTTCCTCATTCCCTCCTTGTTCCCTACGGACCCTTCATGATATATCGATCCTCATAAATCGATCAGTCTGTTCTTGTAACATCATTTGCTCTTCTTTCTTCTTTTCGCGTTTTGAGTGAAAACTGGTATGTGGAATACATGATGTGGCGCACAGACCACAAATCGCTGGCCTCCACTGTAGGCACAGGCAGCAACTGAATACTATGACAAGAGCAATGCCTAGGAAGGATAGGATCTTCCATCCCCAAGCGGTCAACGTTGTCCAGAACCAACCGGACCAAGTCCAGGTGCCTGGATTCTGATGTATCAAACTTGCAATTTTATGAAGACGTGTGATAGCTTTATATACTGTTGGCGCGTTTTCTGGAATGAAAACACAGCAACTTGACCCGATGACCTTACAAGCTCCGCCCCTATCTGCTAGGATGACGTCAATAACAAGACGATTTTGAAGAACAACAACCCGCATGGCAGATTGCTCCTCTGTTAAGTTGCCTAGAGCGGAGGTAGTTTCATTCACTACTGCTTCGAGGGTTCTAGTTAATTTTCGTATCAGTTTACTATTAAAGACGGTACCTAAGTAGGGGAAGAAACCTTTATTGAAGTCTGTGTATTGCTCCCATGCCGTTTCAGTATAGTCGACAATCGGGAGATCTCTTCGGAGTCTATTCTTTACTAGATTTGTATTTCTGTGGTAATCAGGAGGGGCTAGGAAAACAGGTGGCAGAAGGAATGCAATGTAACAGGTACCATCCCAATCTGGAGGTAAGCGTATGTATGCGGTATGGCCACAAACAAAGTAGGAATGACGAGTAGCTCTAAATGAAGACTTGCCTTGATCACTGAATTCGACCACAGTAGTACATTTACTATGACCTAAGTGTACTGAACCCTTCTTTCTGACACATAAATCACCTGTGACTGGTAATACTGACATAGCAGGGAGAACTGGTGCAGCTTCGGATTCAACAGTAAGAATCATGAGGTTAATTGTATAATTACCTAATCCATATACTTCATTTTCTAGATCAGTTCCTATTCTAGTGGGAAGTCCCTTCTTGTCGGGATAACAGGCGTTAAGCAGAACTAAGTTCAGGTTTCCCCAAACCCAATTTCCTTCGAAAACAGCAATATCAGGATCTAAGGAATTAATTATTCTAAACCATGCTCCACATGAGCCATTGTGAGTGAACGGGTATGGGAAAAGAGGCAGAACTCCCTTGTATTTCTGATAGGGAGGGAGTCGGCCACATATCCAACAGTTTGTAGCATTATTAGTCTGATGGGAGTGATGTAACATACTAATGAATGTGTTGTTGCCCAGCGCAAGTCTGTAAGATAACTCATGAGGGGGTAATTCACTAAAAGAATGTTCGGCAGTGACATTGTAAACAGATTGTTCACGCTTGAAGATAGGGTAATATATAGGCAGCAATGTACTGGCAGCAATAATCAAAAGACTTAGAAAAAACATAACCAATAATGTTACTATACAGTGACTACGAAGTGATTTACAATATGCACGTTTCTTGAGTTGTCTCTCTCTCTCTCTATCTCGGTCTAGGGGATACATGTCAGAAACTATTTAACCGATTCACCTAGGGGAGGACTTAAACAATTAAACTGTCTGACTTGCTAGACCGTAGTTTCGTTTTATACTCCTCTTGGGGAGTTTTCTCTCTCTTGGGAACTTTAAAGTCACTAGAATCGAGGCAGTCCTTTGAGGGGGTGGAAGAGTCAGTTTCTGGCAACAGTTCATTACATTTTTTAATATGACTCGTGTGGATCCACCCCTTTCGGCCCTCCACTTTAATTGCCGTCCTCGTGGTCAGAAGGACGATCTTCGGCTCCTTCCAGCGGGGCTCCAGCGGGCTTCTCCTGTCGAAGTTGCGGATCAATACAGTGTCACCTGGACGGACATCGTGTGGCTTTACATCAGTGTTGTCGGGAAAGGCTGCGGCAACCTGTGAACGACATGATTGGAGTGCAGACATCAAGGAGGCAAGGTAATCTGTCAGCATATTACAATCAACATCGGTTATTTTCTTAGGCATGGGCGTCCCCCACATATTTGGTGGTCGGCCAAAGACCACCTCATACGGGGATAGTCCTGATCTCGAATGGGGGACCATTCTCATATAGAACAGTGCAACTGGCAGGGCGACTATCCAGTCGACCCCTTTCTCTTTACATATTTTGGCAAGACGTGTTTTCAGTGTCTGGTTATGTCTTTCTACAAGGCCAGCTGCCTCGGGATGTCGGACGCAATGGAATTTCCACTGATATCCTAGCAGAAGTGAAACCTGCTTCATGAGCTCGGACGAGAATGGCTGTCCGTTATCTGAGTACACGATACGAGGCAAGCCGTACCGTGGGAAGAATTCACGAACCAGCTGCTTGGCAGTGGTCGGGGCAGTGTAATCTGGGACTGGATATGCTTCGGTCCAACGGGAAAGTGCACAAACAACTACGAGGACATACTTGAATCCTCGACAACGGTCCATCTGGATATAATCCATCTGGAGAACTTCAAAAGGGTGATCGGGAGGATGAAATCCACCTTGCTCTACAGGGACGCTTTTACCTGTATTGAACTGACAACAGATCATGCAAGTACGCACTTTCTGTTTTGCTGCTGCTCGTAAATGTTTGTTGTACCAGAGATTCTGTAAACTGTCTAACATAGCTTTTTCTCCTAGGTGTGCTGGACTATGTGCTGTATTTATTATGACTTGAACCATAGAGTCGGGGAGAAACCATGTAGATTTTCCCTTCGTCATCCATCCCTGATCTGTCTGGATCCCTCCTAGTTCAGTCCATTTCTTTATTTCATCTAGAGTAGCATGTGTCTGAATATCGATTACATCTAGTGTGGGATCCCTAACTGTCATACAATGTGTCGGCACTATTGTTTTTGTCACATCAGTTGTCTGGGTGTGAGTCAATGCTGTATGTTTTGCTGTTTGGTCTGCCAGGTCGTTACCCTGGGAAATGGAGTCTGTAACTTTAGTATGTGCTTTACACTTCATGATGGATATGCCTGAAGGCAGATGTATTGCTTCTAATAGTGCTTGAATGAGGGGACCGTGTTGGATTTTGGCACCGTGAGAGGTCAAGAAACCTCGTTCTTGCCATAACACTCCGAAGTCGTGTACGACTCCGAAAGCATAACGTGAATCTGTGTATATGTTAACATTTCTGTTCTTGGCTAGTATACAGGCTCGGGTCAGAGCGATGAGCTCTGCTGCTTGAGCGGACAGTGTATCAATACGATGTGTTTCTTTAACTTCAGTTTCAGTGGTCACTGCATACGCGGCCACTAATTCTCCCGTGTTTGTTCTCATACATGAACCGTCCACGTAGAGTGTCAGGTCTGGATTTGTCAGTGGAACATCTGTTAAGTCTCGTCGGGGCTTTGTTACTGCATTAATTTTATTTATTTTATTTTATGTTCTTGTATAGCGCAAGAATCGACCCCTTACGAGGTATCTCCGCGCTTTGCTCGCAGGATGGAGTAGTTGCTATAGAACAGAGAATGTGGATGAACACTGATGTTTAGGAGTATTTAGTCTTCCTGGAATAATACAGTTTTTAGTTTCTTCCTGAAAGAGAAGTGATTGTCGGTATGTCTGAGGTCAGCTGGGAGGTTGTTCCAGAGCTTGGGCCCTACCAAAGAGAATGCTCTGCCCCCTTGTCTGGTTTTTTTAACAAGAGGGGTTTTGAGTAGCAGTTGATTGCTTGACCGCAAGGCTCTGTCAGGTTTATAGACAGGTAGCTTTTGGACCAGGTAGTCAGGACCTTTCCCGAACAAGCACTTGTGGACAAGGCAGCAGATCTTGAATTTGGTGCGTTGTCTTATTGGCAGCCAGTGCAGTTCACGCAGCAGGGGTTTGGAGGGAGTTCTGGGGGGGGCATTCAGAACCAGTCTTGCTGCAGTGTTTTGGACTACTTGGAGGCGATTTATGGCACTCTCATTTGCTTGAATAAGGAGTCCATTACAGTAATCAATTTTACTGATCACCATAGTCTGCACTAGGGTCTTTCTGTAGCTGTCAGAAAGGTAGGGGAAGACTCTTCTTAATAGGCCGATGGTGTGAAAGCAAGACCCAGCAACTGCATTCACGTGTTCCTTCATGGTAAGGTCCCGATCCAGTTTCACCCCTAGATTTTTTACTGTAAGTTTAGGGGTGGGTACTGGTCCCAAGTCAAGGGGCCACCAGTCGGGGGACCACAGTAAGGATGCTTTCCCGAAAAGCATTAGCTCCGTTTTTCCAACGTTGCATTGGAGGCGGTTGACAGCCAT
Source organism: Lissotriton vulgaris (assembly GCF_964263255.1). NCBI lineage: Eukaryota > Metazoa > Chordata > Amphibia > Caudata > Salamandridae > Lissotriton > Lissotriton vulgaris. The sequence goes on from NW_028249431.1 coordinate 79,691, forward strand.
CCAATTAGAGATGGCCCTCATTCCTTCTGCAAAGTTGTCCCTGACGTTGGAGTTGAAGGAATGGAAAGGATAGAGGAGCTGGGTGTCGTCAGCGTAAGACACCGGGGTGAATCCATATTTTCTCACAATCTCAGCGAGGGGGGCCACGTACACATTGAACAATGTGGGGCTTAGGCATGAGCCCTGTGGCACCCCCTTCGTGAGCGCTCTGGAAGCAGAGCGGTATGGTCCCAGGCTGACGGATTGTGAGCGCCCGGACAGAAAACTCTCCAGCCAAGAGAGGGCTTGACCTCCTATGCCCACACCCTGTAGACGGCTCGTGAGGATCTTATGGGACACCGTATCAAATGCGGCCGACAGGTCTAACAGCACCAGAATCATTGAGCCTCCTCTATCCTGTGACATCTTGATGTTATCGGTCACAGTGAGGAGAGCAGATTCGGTGCTGTAGTTGGGCCTGAACCCAGATTGGGAGTGGTCCAGGCCCCCTGTCGCCTCAATGAACCTGGACAAGTGGATGTTAACATGTTTTTCGGCCAATTTACTCAGGAGGGGCAACAAGGAGATGGGACGGAGGTTGGAGAGTTCTGTCCATGGGGAGGCGGTATTTTTACGAATAGGATTCACCACTGCCTCTTTCCATTGTTGGGGAAGTTTGCCTTCTGTATAGGAGAGGTTCAGGACTCTCTGAATAGAGGGACTGAGATAGGTGGAGAGCATGTTCATCACTCTGGGGGGAAGAAGGTCAAGAGGGGACCCTGTTTTCGTGGTGTTTAATAAGGATTTTATCTCATCCTTAGAGATTTCCGGAATCTTAATGAAAGTTTCAGTATTGGTTTGTGGACAGGGAGCGTGAAGCGTCTCTGTGTTGTTGGGGTGTTTGGCCAGTATTTTTTTATAAATGATATCAATTTTTTCCTCGAAAAATAGGGATATTTTGTTGCACAGATCCTGCGAAAAAGTGTCAAGACTTTCGCAGGCTGTGGGGTTGGTGAAACTTCTTAGGATTTTATTTATGTATAATTATTTCTATACAATCATGCGGGGCTGAATCTGTCATAATCGAAGGTAACAATGTTGCAGGATTCAGAATGTTACAGCGTCTTATTTCTATGTGTGGCTGGAATAGCGTCAATTCATAACCTGTCAGTCGTGCTATAGTCAAGTGTTGAGTCTGGGTTCGGTTTAGAAGAACCTCTACAGAATGTGGAACTTGTACTGTCAATGGATGTCCCAATACAATTGAGTCGCTCTGTCTGATTGCTAGGGCTGTCGCTGCGACTGACTTTAAGCACGCAGGGAGTGCCTGGGCTACTGAATCCAATGTACTTGAAAAATAAGCACAAGGCTTATGTGAACCTGCTTGATCTTGAGTGAGGACAGACAATGCTGTCCCATCACGTTCTGTAACAAAAAGTGTAAAAGGTTTGCTGTAACATGGTGTCGCTAAAACTGGTGCTTGACATAAAGCTTTCTTTAATTCCTCAAAGGCCTGTGTATGTTCCTGAGTCCAAGGAAGGGCAGTCGAAGTCGCTGCCTCCTGTGTTGTCAACTGAATGAGTGGTTTAGCTAGAAATGCATACTGGGGAATCCATTGTCTGCAGTACGAGGTGAGGCCTATAAAGGCCCGCACTTCCTTTTGTGTCTGGGGTTGTGGCATGTTTACAATTAACTGGATGCGGTCAGGAGTGAGCTGTCTCCCCACTTTGGACAGCAAGTGACCCAAGTACACAACTTGCTGAACACAGAATTGTAGCTTCGAAGGAGACACCTTGTGTCCCTTGTCGGCCAGAAAATGTAAAACTGTCAGTGATGCTTGTTCACATTCGGGTTCACTTCGTGCGGTGATCAGCAGATCATCGACGTACTGTAGTAAGGCGGTGTTAACTGGCATTTGGATACAATCAAGTTGTCTTTTCAGTGCTTGGCTATAGATGCTGGGGCTTTCTGTGAATCCTTGAGGTGCGCGTGAAAATTTGAAACTTCGTCCATTTAAACTGAATCCGAAGAGGTATTGGCTCTCTGGATCAATGGGTACACTGAAGAAGGCGTTCTTGAGGTCAATTACAGTAAAGAACGTCGCTTCTGAATCAATAGCAGTCAATAAGGATGAGATGTCGGGAACCACAGGATACTGTGGAACAATGCATTTATTCAGTTCTCGTAAATCAATCACCAGCCGATATACTGGCGGTGCATTGGGATCAGTACGTTTAAGAATCGGAATGATAGGGGAATTACAGATATTGGAGTCTGTTTCTATGACCACTCCCTGGGCAATGAGCTCTTCAATGATTTCCAGTAAAGCCACTACAGCATTGGGTGGTAACTTGTATTGTCTGATTCGCGGTAAAACAATTCCTGGTTTGAGTGTAACACGGTATGGTGTGATGTGCATGCAACCTACATCGGTTGGGCCTTGTGCCCACAGGTGTTTCGGTACATTTTTCAATCTGACATCAAACTCTCGTAATACATAGTGACCCTTAAAGTCATGCAGGAAAAGTCTAACTCCTTCCGGAGAACAACATATCACTGCTCCTAGAGCCTTCAATGTTTTGATACCTAACAAGTTTTCTGGACATGATTTCGTGAGTAACAAGTCTGTAACGCGTGATAATGGACCCACAGCTAGGGGGACTGGTTTCGATACTTCATTTACAATAGGCTGTCCTGAAAAACCAAGGGAAACATTCTGTGAGCCTGAGAGGGGTGCCCCTGGGACTTCATTATGGCTGATTGTTGTGCGGCTTGCCCCTGTGTCAATTAAAAACTTTCTGTCTTTTCCCAATACTTGACTGTGTACATAAGGACCCTCTTGATCTACAGGAATCTCAATAAGAGGCAAGCCAACCTCCCTCTCTAGGCTGTTTCATGTGTATCGCTGATAATCGGGATAATCAGATTGGGCATACTGGTTCGTCTGTCGTGAAACTTGCTGCGTCGCGGCAATGGGCTGTGGCTGTGGCTGTGATACCGCTGCGGTCTGTGCTGTATGTGGTGGAGCATGCATAGGTTGTGAATTCTGTAAAGTCTGTTGCTGGACCTGGTCTTGTCTAGGCGGATGCGGTCTTTCTTTAGTTTTACCTGTTGCTATATTGTGTTTCAGGACTGGACATTCATGTACGTAGTGACCTGGCTGCTTGCAATAATTGCATGTCCCTTTAACGGGAGCTGCTGCATTACCTGTCTGGGTCGTACCCTTTCTCTGGCCGTCGACTGGAACCGACTGGGCCACTAACATTTTCATTTTCGTGTCTTTCATACGTCTCTGTTCGTGATCCTGTTCTTCTCTAATTCTGTTCTGGTGGTATTGTAACATTTGTAACATCTGGGATGGCGTATTTGCTTGCCATGTACTTTCAACTTTATATACACGGTTCTTAACTGATGTCAGGGAATTCTCGACTAACTTTGTTACAAAAAGATGCGGGTACGACTCGCTACCTGGTTTTAGGCCACTATTAATAATGAAACATTTCTCGAATCTTGAATAGAAGTCACTAGTATCTTCATCGTGTTTCTGTTTACATGCTGAGATTGCGTCCCAGTCTTCCTTTTTAGTTGTCAATAATCTTGGCAAGACCTGTACTATTAAACCTGGTAATGCTTTAGCTTTGTCCCCAAGGCCTAGCCCTGGGGTACGACCTTTTTCCTCGTCTTCTATTTCAGTCCATATAATCTTTTTATCTCCCACCTCCCATTCTTTTTCCTTGAGTTTTTCGTAAATGCCGGTGGGCAGCAGTACTTTTAACAATTTCATAATATCTGTATACGTGTAATCTCCCATGAGTAACATGTCTTTAAGTTTCGGTGAAAACCTGCAGGGTCTTTATCGTGACAGGGTACTAGTTTCTTCATTTCTAACAATTCTAACTTTGTTAAAGGTGTGTACACAAACACACGTTCCAAGGCATGATTGGCATTCATAACGGGGTGTACTTCTTGTAAAGGATTCTGCCTGTCAAAATGCTCAAAATGACACATTTTTCTTTCTGGAGGCGGAGCTGAAACATATTGTGGGCCTAAGAAAGCGTTATATTTGCGTCGTTGTTCTAGAATTATTTGAATTAATCTGGTACTTAGGTCTCTCCATCTATTCATAAGTAGTGCTTCTAATGTATCAGGTAAGGGACCTGGATCAGAATGTTGTTGTCTGTATAACGTGATGAGATGCTGAATCATGTATACACCAGCTAATTTCTGCTCGTCTGGGGAAAGGTTCAGAAATGTCTGTGCTACTGTATCATCATTGTACGTGTTAGGATTGTCAGCCCATAGCACTGCTGACCGAGCTAGTTCTTGTTCATCCATAGAATTGAGTACATGGTACCCCATTTGTTCTTGAAGAATTTTATCGGTTACCTGAAACAGATATTCAGGAGAACTTGGTTTTGATATGCCAGAGAGAAAAACTCTCTTGCTTTCTGGACGAATGCCTTTCCTAAGGTAATTTCCCTTACCTACATACGCTATCATTTCTTTAGTCGTATCTGGTTCTTCAGGTCCTTCCTCCTCGGAGGAGTCATTCCTGCCACTTTCTTTTTCTTTTTCTTTTTCGTGTATTTCTATTACTGCTTTTCTAATTTTCTTGTACATACTTGCTATACAATTCAGTTTATCATGGTTTCCGTCGGCTATATTTTGACCCCATTTGTTTAGTGCTTCCATCTCTTCCTGGTCTACTCCAGGCCTGTCTCGTTCTCTTATTAAGCAATTTATGAAGAAACGTAATATACAACCTTGAGTGTCAACTTTCTGGTGAGCCAGGGCCTCTTTAATACTTTCAGGATCTTCCCCAGTCTGGACAAAATGATATATTCTATCTAGGTGTTCGGTCATTCCTGGAATTAACACTAGGTAATCTGCAACTTTTCGTAAGCGTAGTGATGCTAACAACATTCTATCGTCTTTACCGGGTACTGGATCATATCTGCAAAATGGAAGGGGTTCTTTAAGCATGTCGAGACGGAGTGATTGGGGTGTACGTTGCTTCATTATGTCCCTAAAGTTCAATCGGTGTGTTGCTGGCGGGGTCTGGAGACCTCCTGTCGCACCTCCTGTAGCGGGGACTTGAAAATTGTATGTCTGTGGAGTCAGTATCTGTGCCTGAACTTGTCTCTTATTAGGATCAGGCGCAATCGGATTTGGTATATCAACCTTAGGTGTGGGAAGTGGTGGAAGTGGAGGAGGGGGCGGAGCAGGCTGTCGAACGGGTGAACCTTGTTGCGGCAATGGCGGGATATGGTCTTGAGGCGGGTTGCCACCTCCGTCACCGTCAGTAGGCGGGACGCGGGCACGTGGATTGGTGTAAGCGGGTGCTACATCGTCTAGATAGGAAGCAAGGAATATGTCTTTGGTGGTCCTGTGACTTACTTTAGTCGGAACCAATGGCGGCGGCAGATTTTTTGGTATTTCTGAAGTGGCTTCAGGCAAACCCTCGGCCACAAAGTACATGCCATTTACAAGATTGTTTCGCATACGGTCTACTTGTTCTGCTTTTACTCGGATCCCTTCATTAACTAATTCGTTTTCTCGGACTCTATCCGACTCTTCTCTATGTCTGTCTTCTTTGCGAAGTGCTTTTTCGGCACGTTTATGTGATTCTTTACGCCAAAATTCTATGGCGTCTTTCTGAGATTGTCTGGCTTTCTTTTTCCATAGCGCTTCTTCTACCTTCATGATGCACTCGGCATCCCATGTTCCTGTAACGGGCCATCTGTGTCTCTCGTCTAGGTGCTTGGTATAATCGGCCCATAAATCTAGATACAGTATGGCATCTAAGCCATGCTTATGGTACATAAAATTTCCAGGAGTGTCCCTAGGGGGGATAGGAATTTCTTCCTCTAGTATCCCTTTCCTAGTTCCTATCTGTCTTAATTTATTGAAAAACGGCATCTTATTACTTAGTACTGGATACTTGATACTTGTTACTTACTCTGAACACAGCTAGTTACACAAAAACACAGTAATGTACATCAAACAGTCACTCATACCACGACATTAATCACATGAAAAAACATTTTGAATATATATGACTACCTTGATACTAGATGTGCCGCTAAACAGCACAGATACACTGTCGAGAACAGTGCAAGAACTTGAATGCTTGATATACTGCTAAACAGTACAGATACACTGTCTAAAACAGTGCAGACCGCGTTTGTGTACCCAAACCCGTCTTTACCGGATACATAATAATGCACCCGTCTAGATACGTCCCAGCAATGGTACTCACCGGGAAGCACGGAACAGAAGGCCTCGGAAAACTCGACTGGACTGGACCGGACTCGGCTCGACTGGACTCGACACGTGGATACTTCGGAAACTGGTGGGCCTCTTGACACCTCGGACCTTGCTTCTTTCGGCTAGGCTCTGGTCGGGATCCTCCGCACTCCTCACCGCCTCGTCTGGGTGCTGATCGCAGTCTCCGTCACCTCCGTGGGCCAGAGGGAGATACAGGAAATCCTGTGGGTACGCGTAATTGTCCGTCTTGACTTATGGCAGGGGGCAAAGGTTGCAACGCACCAACCGGCGCGTAGGGTGGGGGAGGGGTCCCTATTCGGGCGCCAAAATAATGTGGTAAATATTTGATTTACCGTCCTAATTTCTATGCAGGTAAGTACTTAAACAAAAATAACTCAATCGGAAAGAAAGACGCAGAGTCCGTGGTGTTAGAGTTCTTAGGGGTTTTATTCCTTAAAAAGGAATGGTTCTTGAACTGGATATCGGATTCCTGACACCACTGGGGTGCAGGAAGGGATAGAGCATACTTTATTGACAAGACATAACTTTTATACTTAAACCATATAATGAATACCAATACAGTAGGCGTTACAGCTGAGAGAAACAAGATAAAAACACACACGTGTTAGCAATACGTAATCAAAAGGCGTGAACTGGGCGTGAACATAGAGGTGTGTGCTAGAAACGTCACATAAAAGTGTCACAAGTGGGTGGATACATAGCAGAATCTTGCAGTGTCAGCAGAAGTCTGAGGTCTGGATGCGCGCGCAGCTGCATGACGTGTGATTGACGTGAAGCTGGAGGGTGCAGGGGACTTGACATTTACACTAGCGGAAAGAGACAGAAGTCTGGCATGTCAGATCAACTCGTACCTATATCATATCTGATATCTGATGTTTGGGAACCATATTATCTAGAGGGAAAGGTCTCTTGGGCAGAGGCTATTCTATACTGACTGTGAGTGCATGTATAAGCGTCTACGTGTCTGCATGAGATGCGAGGGGGCATGGGCCTACCATGGTAACAGAAGCTATGAATTACTTGCACGGAGACAGTGAGGCCGGGCCCTTTGCTCTGCAGCTGGAAGAATGTTTACTTGAACTAGTAGGCAGGAATGTATGTTTGAGGAGCGGAGCAGATTATTCGAAGGTTGAATACAGTCTTGGCAGGCAGCAGGCTGAGCTAAGCGCCGTTAGCCGCGCAGGGAGTAAGGCAGGGGTCACGGGTACAGAGGCAGCCCAGGCTGAGGCGTTCAGAGTCAGAAGGCAGGAAAAAGCTCGATGGCAGAATTCAGGGGCCTACTTCGCCAGAGCTGAAAAATGTGTAAAGTACACCACAAAAAGACGTTGGCATGGCATACTTAGGAACGGAATATTCAACCCGTTCAGGGTGGATCTGAAAGAGAACATGTTAACGTTGGACGCAAATGTATTTGCGTCTTCATAGCTGGCACAGGAGGGAAGTTACTTGCACTTTAAGCTCGTACATGGAGACGGTGGGGTACACGCTAGGGAACATTTCTTGACCATAAAATTTATATTTCCTCAGACCGAGGAACCTTCTTATGTGCGGGACACGGCTGATTTTATCAATAAGATTGAAGGCCATTAATTTGATGAGTTGACCCAATGGATGGTGTCGTTTGACGTCACCTCATTATACACGCAGATACCCCAAGCTGAGACACCAAGTGATTGAGGCCTACTTGGAAGAAATACCTAGTCCCCATAGGGTACCCTCACAGTTTATTCTTCAACTACCAGAGGTCGCCTTAAAGAGAAATTATTTCAGATTTGATGATTCCTTTTTTATTCACATCAAAGGATCAGCTATGGGCTGTCCGTTTGCGCCAGAAATGGCAATTCTCTTCATGGCCAAATATGAGGATAGATTTATTTCTAACAACAATCCATTTAAAGAACATATAGCCATGATTTATTTTCAGACATTGCTGTTCTCCTTGATAGTAATGCATACTTTTAAAAGGCAGCAACAGAATCCTTCGTTGAGCTTACAATCCTGTACAGGCATCACCAAGATATTTGTGATGTAATCTTTTTGCAAATAGATGGCTTTCATCAGTCAGTGGTGGCTCACCTTTAGATATCTAGCACTCTGGGCCCAACAGATTCCCTGAGGTCTGACAGAGGGATTAAAGCTATGCATCCCCACCTTCCGAGAGCTTCAAGAGGGCGTACTACAAATGCATGTGTGACTGGCTGAGCAGCTGATATGTACAGTTTAAACTTTTTGAAACAAAAATGGAAGGAGTGCTGGTCTTAATCACACCTACCTGTAACTGCTTGGTCTGCATGTCAATCCATTGTTTTTAACCAGATTTGTCATTCTAGGCAGATTACCCATATGCCAATCAGCTCCGATATGAACAGTCCAGACCGAACTGCCAGACCACGTCTACTTCCAGACAGGAGCACAAGGAACGGCAGTCTAGTTTCACCCTTCATAGGCCTCAACAGTGATGTACAGCTGGAGTCCTCTGGTACAACAACCATGGGACCTATATCGTAAACTGCACAAACCTTTATCAGCAAAAAAGTAGAACAAAAAGGAAAATAATAACTACACGCTCTAGCTACCGCTCTTGTACAACACACCTAGACGGATAATGATGCAGGAGCTCAATCAACTAATACTGAACTGTGAGTGCGTACTCCAGAGGTTTTAATATTCAAAAGGCTGTTGCTGGGGACACAATATAATTACACACTGAAGGTCAAGCGAAGAACATTTAAACAGAAGGGGTAGTATACTTGGACCAGGTAACATTTAACAAACTGTATTGGGTGTAACAGTTTAACAGAGGTGCAGAGAATGGTCTGTCGTACTTAAAATGGTCAATTACTGTATGAAAAAATAACAGAAACTATGTTTTATAAATGTAAAAAACGTTTTCCCTTAACTATAAAAATTGAAATCCTCCTCATTAATGTGTGGCAAACGAAAGTGTAAAATGCAAACAACATTGATACAACAGACTTGCACTATAGAATCAAAACAGAGAGAACAATTTATTTTCCCTGTAAAAATTCACTTACCTATGCATCTGAAACAAAATGTCTACTTTTAAGCATAGAATCAAATTTAGCAATTTTATGAATTTGCCACATTAAAAACACTTTGACAGTCAGACTAAATACATTAACATATGTGAAAAATGTATAATGAAACTCGGTTCAAAGACAATAAGAATAAGCACTCTTACTTCCAGAAATGAGATGCTGTACACTTCCCCACCCCTTTCACAGACAACACTCTTACAACCGGTATACAATCAAAATATTGAGTTTTAAATATCGAGTTACATTAATATCAAATTAAAAATATAGAATGGCCACAATATCGAATGGGCAGAATATAGACTACAAAAATATCGAATAGAATAGCATTAATATCGAATCCAAAATGTAGAATGGACAAAATATCGAATGGTCAGAATATTGACAAGAAAATATAGAATGAACAGAATATAGACAACAAAAATATAGAATGGACAGAATATAGACAGTAGAAATATCGAATTTGAGGTAAGTAAGTTAATATCAAAGTGTTGTTTATGTTACTATATGTGTGAAAAGTGTATATTTATTTTATAATTTATTTTTAATAATTAATTTTATGGTATTTAATTTTTGCATAATATAATTCTGTAGCTGTTTGTGGGTTTATAGGGTGGGAAGTAATTTAATTATAATTAAATAAATATGTTAATTTATTGATTGGTATTTATTTTGAATTAATTGTTAATTAATTATTTATTGGTAATTATTTAAAATATAATTGGTAATTAATTTTAATTAATTGATTAATTGATAATTATGTTAATTTTATTATTTTCTTTTCAGTAGTGGGTTGTGGCTTTATAGGGGAATAGGGTGGGAAGTAATTGAATTTTGAATATTTAAACTTTTAAATTTAATTATTGGGTATTTTTGTTATAAGTTTTTATTATTTTTTAATTGGTAATTAATTTATTGTTAATTGGTAAATAATTTATATTAGTAGGTAATTTATTTAAAAATTAATTTTCATTTGTATTTGTAATTGATTAATTAATATATGATATAAAACTGTTAATTATATTAAAATATTTGTAATTGGTATTAATATTCAATTTATTTTTATTCATATATGAAGTGTTTACTTTCCCTACTGTTGCACTCTCTGGTGTGGGAATAGTAATTTTTACCCCTACGCTATCCAGCGCTTTCCCTACTGTTGCACTCACTGGAGTGGGAATAGTAATTTTCTACCCCTACGCTATCCAACGCTTTCCCTACTGTTGCACTCTCTGGAGTGGGAATAGTAATTTTTACCTCTACGCTATCCAATGTTTTCTCAACTTGTTAATATTATGTTTATATATATATAAATATATATATGTATTACATTTTTTATATTTTTTAAGTCACATTTATTATTTTTTAATTTTAAGGTTATTTAAGTATTTTAAATATGTTTAAGTTAATTATATTTATTATTATATTAATTTTAAATTACTTTTAAGATACTAAAAAAATTAAATATTTTGACTATATTTTTTACAACGATATTTTTGATTCGATATTTTTGTACTTACCTGTTTGGAGATAGGGATTCGATATTTTTATATTCTATGTTTTTTACTCGATATTTTTGTAGTTCTATAATTTTGACATCGATATTATGTCAGTGATCCCTTGCAATTATTTACATAACTTCTGTTCAAGTTATACAATTAAGGATTGATAAAACAACAAGCAACATACGTTCCCTGAAATAGGGACATTCCCTATCAACTAAATGCACGTATATACCAACAACCACTTATCATCACTCCAGTTCTTAACCTGCAGTGTTGGTTCAAAAAGAATAGTAGAGCATTTCAGACTACTGTGTTCTCTTCAGAGTGGGATCAATGAGAATACAAACAGTGTCTCTGTAAATGATGAAGACTAGCTTTAAAGATGTCGAATGAGCTTCCCCCAATGAAGTCAAGATTATATAGAAATTGTACTCTAGGTCCTCCATCTTGTTTTAGCTTTTTCCATAATATACATTTTTCAGATTTGTCCCTGCCATTTTTACAAGTTAATGGCATTCGACTAGGGCAATTTTAGTGTTCAGTGCCATTCATAAAATACTGGAGAGGGTTTCCAAACACTGCCGACGTTTGACTGCAAATGCTTCTCAACTCAAAGAAAATGTGAAGCATTCAGAAACAGATTCAATAAAGATTAAAGGACCATCACAGCAGGTAAGGTGACCCATACTGGCCAAGCAGACGGTCACCTACTGGAATCCCCCAGTGGGAAAGGGCACCTACATGGTTGTTGGGGTTCTTCTCCAAAGGGCCCCCATAGAGAGGACTTACCACACAATGATTCCACTGCAGAATGGTACAAGGAGAAGGCGTGCCAGACCCAACTTCCTTTCTGCAGTCAGGAGGAGATGCAGGGAAACGCTAGCAGTAGCCATGCTGGTAGTCAAACGGGAAACAAGGAATACATTTTGAAGATGGATGGAGTTTTCCCCAATCTAGCCAATCCTGAGTGGCGGAAGAGAAGAGGGTGGAGAATGGGAGAATTTGTTGCCAATCCGGTGTCCGGAATTGCTGGCAGGGTGGGATCAGGGGCACTCTATCATATATAAAAATTTTCTTTCAGATTCAAGAAGAGATGCTGCAGACATGACTGCTTTACTGTGCCTGCCCCAATTTCTAATTTCCAAAACCCACAGTAAATTCCACAGTACAAAAGAGGATTTTAAATCTCCCAGGAAGGTAAGCTATATCAGAGACTGCCTGAAGGTGTGTGATATTTCCACACACAAGACTGACTGGTTGTGTTGAAAATGACGCAGGAGGAGAGTTTACAATCGCCTTAATGAAGAGGTAAGGAGAATTTCAGAAGCGCATTACCAGAAATCAGAGACCGAGAAGGAGACTCCTATACCTTTTAACTGTGAAGGAACCTCAATACATTCTTTGTGTTTATTTATTTTTGAAATCTGGTCATCACAAGTTATTTTACAGCAAGCAATTCCACTATGTAAGAAATCCATCTGTAGACAAAGTACAGGTAATATCCGATAAGTTTTTAAGTTGTAGCTTCATAATTTCACCCAGTAAATTCAGCAAGGAGGTGGTGCTGTAGCAGCCACATTTGTTGTGAAATAGTTTCGGATTCTGCATCAGGACAACTTTTATTAACAGCAGCCATTACAGAAAGGGAAGGCACCAGGTCCTGATGCCCTGCCAAATGAGAAGAACTAGCGCGCTTCTTAACTTAGCTTATCAACAACATATTTGTAAATGGGTAAGAAATGCCAAAATCATGGGAGGAGGCAACAATATGCCTAATACTCAAACCAGAGAAAGACCCTAAAAGAGTTGAGCCTTATACCCCCAAATCACTACTGGACTGTGATTACAAAATATTCACACTAATTATGGCTAGAAGGCTAGGGAAAGTCGCCACACATCTGATTTACCCAGACCAAAAAGGCTTTGTCAAGGGAAGACAAATCCAGGAGCTGATGCAGGAGCTAATCGAGGCAATAGACGTAGCCTCTCAACAGAAACTTCCCCTGTCGGCGCTCACATTTGACACTGCAAAATCATTTGACAGGGTTAGTTGGCCCTTCCTGTTTAAAGTAATCGGCTGGAATAATCTAGGAGGGGCATTTTCAGGGGCAATAAAAGCTTTGTACAAAGACCCAACAGCCAATATTCTAGTTAATGGGAATCTCACAGAAAAGATATGTAAAAGAAGGGGCACCAGACGTAGTTGCCCGCTATCCCCCTTCTTTTTAATCTATACATAGAACCTTTAGCCTATGTGCTCAGACGGAATACTAGAATCACACCATTCTATTTCCAAGGATGGAAATACAAAGTTGCCTTATATGCAGACAACCTAATGGTCTTTACAAATTATCTCCCAGCTACATTCCCAACAATAATACAAGATCTTGAAGACTTTGGGAGAGTCTTTGGATACCAAGTAAATCAGCAAAAGACAGAAATTATGGAATGGAACTCCTTAGGTAACAACCCACTGGTAAAAGATAGCATAACATACCTAGGCATTCAAATAGTACAGGAAATAGACAAAATAGCCCGGGCAAATTTGAACAAACTTGTTATTGAAAAGTTACTAAAAAGCTGGAAGGACCCCCCTAACCTTTCTTGGCAAATCTAACATTTTAAAAATGTGGATTCTCCCAAAATGTACATTTATTTTTAATACTATACCATTGGAGTTCAAAAGGGACTGGTTTTAAAAACTACAAGGAGAGCTTGTACAGCTTTATATGGGCCAATAAAGGAGTTAGAATAGGCTGGGAAAAGCTTAGAAGAAAAAAAGAATGTGGAGGGATAGCCACGCCAGATTTCTATCAATTTTACAGATCACTGACATAATATCGATGTAAAAAATATAGAACTACAAAAATATCGAGTAAAAAATATAGAATACAAAAATATCGAATCCCTATCTCCCTATCGGTGGTCTCAGAAAGCAGTCCCTCTTTTCTTGGATCCAATGGGAAAGGATGGAAGGTGTCTATCAGAGTAAAGGGCCCCCAGAAAATAAAAAACAGACTCAAGATGGGACAGGGAGAAATAAGACCCCGGACAGCTCCTTTTTCCTGCTAATTGCACGAATGAGGACAAAAAAAAGATGGATCATTGAAGTTTCAACAATAAATGAACTTTTTCCCATTAGAAGACCTTTGACAGACGTTTTAGTGCTCTGGATGTACATATATAATTTACAATATATACTAAGTTGGATCTCCATGGGGCATTTTATCTTATCTGCCTGCGAGAAGGAGATGAATGGAAGACTGCCTTCCGCACCAACTACGGCCTTTACGAGTACTCTGTAATGCAGTTTGTGCTTTGTAATGCTCCTGCAGCTTTTTAGTCCTTCGTCAATGAGGTATTATGAGAAATTCTGGATGTTTGTGTCATCGTTCACATAAGCAACATCTTGATTTACTTCAAAGACACCCAAGAACATGTACGAGATGTAAATGCAGTCCGGCAAAATTGTGATAGAATCGTCTTTATGGCAAATTGGAAAAATGTGCCTTCCACAGCATACAGATAGATTTCTTAGGCTTCATAATTGCACCCACAGGGACCAGATGGATAACACAAATATAGAAGCGATTCTAAAGTGGCCAACTCCAAACAGTGTGAAAGAAGTGCAGAGCCATTTAGGATTTGCAAAATTCTACAGCAAGTTTATTACTAGGTTTATGCTCCAGAGTTACTTAAAAACTTTACGAGATTCCACAGTGTTTTGCATATCCCGACTAATAAGCTACATAAGCAGTCTCCATTTCATTGTAGTAAATGACTGCACCATTCAATCATTTGTGTCTGTTATTCATTAATAATACCTCAGAGCTATGAGGTCCACCGACATGGAGGAAAAAGCAGCCCCACTTGATGTCTTGTTTTCAATGTTAAAATAAAGCTCTTAAAGAGGAGAGGGGTGCAACCTCTTGTCTGCCGCTACCTGTACTTTGCCAACTAATGCTCAGCCTGTCATGCACACACATTCTTTTCTGACCCACTTCTTGGCGATGTGCAGTATGCCTCTTTACCTCTGAGGATGGCCTTTGTGTCAGGTTGCTGCTGTCAGATGCCTTCACCTTGTGGAGCGAGAGTGCTGAGGAGACTCCTGTCTTTCACAGCCGATAAATTGCCAGCCCCCAATCATGAGCGCATACGAAGTAACACTCAGTGAAGATCAATGTGTTGCAACAAGGATCCTGGACTAGCAACATGTGCGTGGATCAGAACAATGAGCGGAAACGTACTGAATACACTACACGCTTCTGCTTAGCATGGAAAACAGACATTTAAGTTCTCCTCAAATTGTAGACACCCCCACCCACTATGCCGGACACACGCTCAACCCAATCTTCTCCTCCAGCAAGCACATCTCCTTCAATCACGCCACAGGACTCCATTGGAGTGACCACAGCTGCGTTCACTTCAACTACAAAAAGACCACGACCCACAATCACCCACAATCAATTCCCCGCAGAAACTGGAACAAAATTACCACCGACCAGCTCTTCTCATCCCTTCACCAAAACCCTCCTGCCAAATCATTGGACCCAAACCAAGCAGCCATCAACCTCACACAATGGATCACCCACAGCGCTGACGAATTAGCACCCTTGAAAAACCATCACATCAAGCAAGGTAGCAAAAAAAAACCCTGGTTCAATGATGACCTTAAGAAATCCAAGAAGATTTGTCGCACCCTCGAGAAAGCCTGGAGAAACTACCCAACCACTGACAACCTGGCCACCTTCAAGAACGCCACCCGCAAACACCACCAACTGATCAGATCCACCAAGAAATCAGCATTCAAGGATCGACTCGACAACAACGCCCACAACAGCAAAGAACAATTCAACATCGTCAAATAGTTTACCAACCCCACCGCCGGCACCAACGACATCACTCCCTCTCAAGACCTCTGCAACTCTCTAGCCTCGTTCTTCCACAACAAAATCGCTGACATATATAACAGCTTTGGTGACCAGTCCACCCCACCCACCTCCGAACCAAATCCCCCCTCCAACAACCTTTGCGCCTGGAACCCAATCACCACTGAAGACACCATCCGCTTGATGAACTCCATCCACTCAGGATCGCCAACCGACCCATGTCCCCACCACATTTTCAACAAAGCAGACTCCATTATCGCACCCCATCTCCGAGATGTCATCAACTGCTCCCTCAACTCCGCTACCTTCCCGGAAAGCTGGAAACATGCCAAACTCAGCGCCCTCCTGAAGAAACCCACAGCAGACCCCACTGAACTTAAGAACTACCGCCCCATTTCGCCCCTCCCATTCCCTGCCAAAGTCATTGAGAAAACCGTCAACAGTCAGCTCGCCGCCTTCCTCGAATCCAACGGCTCCCTCGACCCATCACAGTCCGGCTTCCGAGCCAAACACAGCACCGAGACCGCCCTCATCGCAGCAACAGACGACATTCGAACTCTACTGGACAACGGAGAAACAGCGGCCCTCATCCTACTTGACCTCTCCGCAGCCTTTGACACAGTCTGTCATAGCACCCTTATACAACGCCTCAGCAACGTCGGAATACAAGGAAAAGCATTGAACTGGATCATCTCATTCCTCGCCAGAAGAACCCAGAGAGTCCGCCTCCCCCCTTTCAAATCGGAAGCCACTGAAGTCATCTGCGGCATTCCACTAGGATCATCACTCAGTCCCACCCTCTTCAACGTATACATGAGCCCCCTCACATCCATCGCGCCCTAACACAACCTCAACATCATCTCCTATGCAGATGACACCCAGCTGATCCTCTCCCTCACCAAAGACCCAAACACCGCCAAAACCAACCTTCACGATGGGATGAAAGAAGTGGCCGAGTGGATGAAGAACAGCCGTTTAAAACTGAACTCGGACAAAACGGAAGTCCTCATCTTAGGATCATCCCCCTCCGCTTGGGACGACTCATGGTGGCCACCGGCCCTGGGAAACGCACCCAAACCAATGGACCACGCACGTAACCTGGGCTTCATCCTGGACTCCTCCCTCTCGATGACCAGACAAGTCAACGCTGTCTCATCATCATGCTTCAACATCTTACGTATGCTCAAAAAAATCTTCCACTGGATCCCCACCGAAACAAGAAAGACGGTCACCCATGCACTGGTCACAAGCCGACTGGACTACGGAAACACCCTTTATGCCGGAACCACAGCCAAACTACAGAAAAAACTCCAACGCATCCAGAACGCCTCAGCCAGACTCATCCTAGACATCCCCCGCCAAGCTCACATTTCCGGTCACCTGAAAGACCTCCACTGGCTCCCCGTCAACAAGAGAATAACGTTCCGTCTCCTCACCCATGCACACAAAGCCCTTTACGACCTAGGACCCGAATACCTCAACATGCGCCTGACCTTTTACACCCCCACCCGCCAACTACGATCGTCCAATCAAGCCCTCGCCGCGATTCCACGCATCCAAAGATCCACCATGGGGGGAAGATCCTTCTCCTTCTTAGCAGCCAAGACCTGGAATTCTCTCCCCACCCACCTCCGCCTTACACAGAACCACCTCTCCTTCAGAAAACAACTAAAAACTTGGATGTTCGATAAGTAATGTACCCCCCCCTTCCTCAAGCGCCTTGAGACCCTCTTGGTGAGTAGTGCGCTATACAAATCTTAACTTGACTTGACTTGACCTGACAACCACTAGAAATCAAATAGTTTGTTATCTTATGGTTCAGCCTTCAAGCTTCTTGTGATAGGATGCGTGTCACCGCAGTGCCTTACTTCCATTTTGATTCACTACTCGTGAAGTAAAACCAATCCATGGATTGGCTAATAGTTTTGTATTTGTGTTCTCTGATTAGCAGGAGTGTGGACCCCCTCCCCCCCACAAAGATGGCAGGGGGTTATACTGACTACACCTTATTGTTCTCAGGATATGTCAGCCCACTGATACCAAAGATTCATCACGAAGCTTGAATGGCCCTCCTTTTTGAGTACAGTCCCAAAAATGTGAAAATCCCTGGTTGCTGGCTTTGGGCTGTTGCTACTTGCTACTTTTTTTATTAATTTCATTTGAGATTGCAATATATGCATTGTTTACATCCAGAAAATTCCTTAGACACTTTTTGGTGACATAGTTTCTTTTGAGATGAAGTGGCCCCTGGGGCGACTGGTTAGGGTTGTCTTTGGAGAAGGAAGGCTACGGAACTTAGGTGTAGCTATCGGATTTCAACTCAAAGTGCCAAATCTTAACGCATCCACATGCCAATTAGCTTTCCTTATTTGTAAGCACTGCTACCCATACCCCAGCATATTTGACAGCATATCCTTCTACTTTCCAGGCATCTAAGAGACACATGCATGCTCAGAGAGCCGTAAATAAATGCTTATTCTCTACTTTAACTCTGGGTGCTGAGAGACTGTTTTGATGTTTACGAGGCAACCATCTATATGCGATCCACCAAATGTTGTGATAGAGGTGGGCGGTAAACTCTACTACGTGGAAGTTGGCAGAGTTTTTGCCAAAATCCGTGCTCCAAACGGAGCACCGAGTGGCTAAAACACTGAGAATTTACTGCCCGCCCCTATTTATTACTCATTTTTCTGACATAGTTGCTCCAATCTCTAAGCTACTGAAGAAGAGAACCCCATTCAAATGGTCCATAGACTAAAAGAAAGATTAACATCAGCACCAATTTCAAACACTCGGACCCGACCTGACAATATTCTGTGGATGCGAGCGTTTCCCAGTTCACCATCAGGGGAGTCCTTTACCAAAGGGATGAGCGCACAGTCAATATGAGTTCAACAGGTTATTTCTCCCACAAATTATTACCAGCAGAACAAAACAACACAATTGCTGAGTGTGAACTCTTAGCTATCAAAATGACCTTCCAGGAATGGAGGCATTACAATTTAGAGTCTTGTCATACCATCAAGATATGCTCAAAATCACGGAAATCTGCATTTTTTTCACTCTGCCCAGGCCTTGGTGTCCCGTAGAGAGGCATTGGCTTTGGTCTTTTGTCAGTTTGATTTCGTGATAACATACCGACTGGGGACAAACCTGTCCAAGACCGATGCCTTGTCTTGTATCCATACTTCTAGTCCTGCAAACACTTCCATCAGCGCTTCCCCGCTATCATATTGCCTGAGAGAATATTAGGACCTAATACTGTATCTGACTTTTGGGAAAGATTGCAACAACAGTTTGACAAAATGGATACCAGGGATTGGTTATAAAAAGCCAGGCAATGCCATCTGACAGGGAGGATTCTACCATTCTGGGCAATTGTATATCACTACTCCAGACTTGCAAAAAGAAGTTATATACTGAAATCATACCACCTCCTTAGTGGGACATCCTAGGAAGCAAAAAACTAGACAGAATTACATGCGCTGGTTCTGGTGTGAGGAGATCTCCAAAGACATCACAACCTTTGTGCAACAATGCGCAACCTTTGCACAAAACAAGAGTAGTACACAAATACCTAGTTGCTTGTTACACCCATTACAAATCCCATCAGCTCCTTGCCACACGCTTGGATTTCATCACCGACATGCCTACTATAAAAGGGTGTACCACTATCCTTGTTATAGTGGATATGTTAAATAAACAAGCTCTCTTTATCACTATGGAAACTATAGTGGGACATGGAACTAGTCAATTCATTTCTGCAACATGTTATTCGTTTACATGGAATTCCTTAAATCATAATCTCAGATCATGCCCCCCCCAATGCATTGCTGAAGTTTGGTGTGGCTTGTGATCATATTTAGGGACTAACCTCCATTTCTCCTTGGCCTACCATCCTGAGACTGATGAATAGATGGAGAGAGTAAATCATTCCCTAGAACAATTCCTTCATTGCACACTACAGCCAAGAACCTCCGCCTACAAGGCCCAGGGAAGCTGCAACCTTGGTTTATAGGCCTGTTTCCAGTCGCCCAAGACCTGAACCCAGTATTTATTGAGCTGACCTTGCCTGATGAGTACCAGATACACCCAGTGTTTCATCTCTTCCTTCTCAAGCCCTATCATTCCTCTGGTTCTGGCCTTCCTCCCCCTCCTCTGGTCTTGGAGGATGATTATTTTACCTCTTCAACTGGAAAGGGTATACTGAAAATCTGTCCTGGGAACCAGCTGCCATGTCCACACCCCTCGCCTGGACCATCAGTTCCATGCCAGACACCCCACCAAGCCCCATCCTGTCAGGTTGGCCTTTAAGGAGGGAGAACTGCTGTCTTTCTCTGTGCCTGCGCTGTTTGTGATGCCTGGTTACGTCCCCTGTCACCCCAGATCCAGTCCACCCTCTTCCTCCCGTTATCTTGAACTTTCCACCTTCCCATACTCTTGTTCCTAATATACAGTGCTCCATGGCCCCCCACTACTATTGCCCTTTTAATTTTAGCCTCCTTCCCAAAGCCATTGCACTTTTAATGTTAGCCTCCTTCCTACAGCCCCTGGAAACCCTGCTTACTCACATGGCCTTGGGGAATGGCTACCATCAAGGACGAAGTCTTATATGAAAGCCACTCCCCTGCATGTGTTAACTGCTTGCCTTTCAGACTTATCAAGCAGAGAGTCTGTTTGTCCCGAGGTCCTGTTCATTTTTTCAAGATTTGACACCACTTACCTGATCTTGCGGACAGGATTCTGTTGTGGCATCTACCTTCTGTCCTAATATCCAGATTCAACATTTTCTGCTCAAGGCGATCGCCTGCGAGGAAAACAAAAGAGACATTCATTACTTGCATGGTAAGGTGAATTACCGCAAGCATGTGCTAGACTGGAAAAAGTGCTTCAACTGAAAAAAGCTGTGTTGGACAATGGTATGCTGATTTATTTTTCAGGTATTTAGGTTAGAACAGCAGCCAAATACGTTCACAACTAAAATGCAATTAAGCCAGAAGAGGAGATCTAAGAGGACACTGAAGGCAAGGCGCCCCTCTAAACTTGAATGAAACAGTGAAGAGCCCACAAAAGAAGTAACTTGGCTAATGCATGGGCATCGCTTAGGGGTTTTAGTCATTTAACTTAATAGTGGTCGCTCCCCTCACTCTGGCTAATTTAGTGACGCCCCAAATCCCTCGAGGCAAACAATGCGATTGGCCTAACCTCTTTTTAAATAAAATATCGCTTCTACCCTCACACTCGCATTATCGATTAATTGGCTAATGCTTGGATAATGCCTAGTGGCTGAATTCATTTCAATTTCCCCTCACCTTGGCTAATTTACAGACGTCCCACACCCCTCATGGTACGTAATGTGGTTTGCCTTTATTCTCTGTTGAGCTGGATACTCCCACTTTAAATATTAAGGACTACGCCCCACCAAATCAGTCCCTGATCGATTTACCATAAGTGAACTGGTTAGTCAACCCACAACATTCCGGCTCCTTAGCTAAACTAGTTCAAATTGTCCTTCTCAGGTTGACCCACCGGCTGCCCTCCAGGTCGTGATATTTCCTCCTGTCCCACCGGACCTCAATGTGAGTATTCCTTGCTCACACACGTCATTGTTTGACGTCTAAATCCCACACCTCTCTGAAAACTCTCTCCCTTCATTTCCAGACCCTTCTCTGTCTTGATAAAGACCCGCCGCGACCACCGACTGGGGCGCACCAGGGTCGAAACGTCAACGCTCAATATTGTTCAAGATACCTCCAGGAACTGCACAGCAACCTCTTGTTTCCTTGGAGTACTAACTCAAAACTCTGGGCTCCCAAAAACTCCCCCTTGTACAATTTGTATATATGTGTCACTGAATTTAATGCACTGATCACTTTGTTCACCAACAGTCACTTTTTATCACATATTTTAGCATTTATTGAAACTGTGTCGTCACGGAATGAAGTAATTCCTGTGTATTGTGATTTTTTTTAATCATATAAAGATTTGAACTTCAGTTGTTTTCAGAGAGGTTTACTTCATTGTGTAATGAGCTGATTTAGCCTTCTTTCAAAGCAATTTTTGTTGCCACCCAACAGAACCACTTTGTTTTTTAATCACGCATACCCAGGTTCTGAGGGACACAGGGTTACCCCTTTTATGTAAAACAATATTTTGCAAGTGCCGACTTGCGAGGGTCCTTTTTGTTGATTTATTCTTTCTCAAAATCACTCTCAATGTCAAAAGACCTAAGAACTTATGATGTCTGATAAAGAAACCCTTTCCTACAGTGAGGATTACATAGCGAAATCGATACAAGAGCAAGGTTCCTCCAGTTTTCTTCTAGGTGCAGATAGAACATCTGTTGATGTAACACTTAATGAAAAACTGCTCAAAATAGAAAGACTTGAAAAGAAACTAATCCGCTCCCGTCTCCATGGACACGTCCTTACCAAGTACTTGGCATCTAACATAATACCTAAAGGCTTACAAATCAGAAACGAGCCTGGTATTTTCATTGATGTGCCCAAATTCAGGGAAGGATTCAGTTTTTGGCCAACAACTGCTCCAGGCACTGGATGGTGCTAGGGGTGGCAACTGCCATAGAATACGTCGAAAATTAACACAAGAAATTGCTGACCTAAAGAAAGAAATACTTGAAGACGGGGCACTCTCAAATGCCAAAGAATCATTAGAAAAAGCTGAAAAAACATTGGCGGAATTTAACACTGTGACTCCGAACAGAAAATTGGATAAACTTACCAAAGACATCCGCAATTACGATAAAAGAGTCACCTACCCGTACCTTGCGGATGAGTATTACCAACAAGACCAACAAGGCTTCTTTACCAATAGAAGCAGGCAAGGGCCAAGGAGGTTTACAACCTTTTCCGACTCATCAGCAGGCAGTGGCTCTGAGTCTGAACACGAGGGAGCATCCACCAGCAGGCAACCCCCTCAGGCCCCACAGCAAAATATTTTAGACCAAGTTTACCTCCAACCCAACCGAGGTGGTACTGCCGACCAAGGTTGGACACCCAGAAGACCATGGAACAAGCCAAGAGGAGTTCCGAGAGGGAATGCGAGAGTGAGATTCTACCAACCCGAAGTACACGGCGAAATCTCGACCCGGAAACAAACTTACAGATGGTAACTCAAGCGATGGAAGGAAATACTGGTAGTGGCACCATCGGTATGGCAAAGGAAGAGACACATACTGTAATAAGAGACGATCCCAACATCCATGGGGAAACTAATACAGGAATGAGAGAAGAACCGATCCAACCGGTTATCATGCTTCCTGCTGAGATTGGAGAAGTCATCCATAATACCCCTGCACAGCCGTCCCGAGACCTAATACCGGAGCAACGCACAGTGCTGAATGAAACTCTTACCCTAGCAGATCCAGTCATCAATCTATCCAACCATGAGACATCACCTGCAGAAAGAAGTATTTTAAGCAAAGGTCTTTCATTTGTCCCCACCAGCAGACCAGATGAATTCACAACCAAACTAGAATTGCAAAAATTATTTTGCAAAATAAGGCTTAAATACTACTTTGGCAGAAACGAGTACACCCCCAAAATGGCAGCGACACCGTTTAAACCACCATCTACCTTCACCCCAGGATCCTATTGTATGAACCAACGGATACTGGCATTTGAACAAATAGTAATGCATGAGGTGATGATGAGTCTAGAAGAGAGACAATACATCAAATACAATATTTCAAGGGAGGAGAACCTTGCACTAAAAGAACTCAGCAATAACACCTCTATCATCGTGAAAGCGGCAGACAAAGCCGGAGCAGTGGTACTAGAAAACACTGAAGACTATGTAGCTGAAATCAAACGCCAACTTGGTGTAAGAGAAAGCTATCAGTTAACACCAAGAGACCCCACATCAAGTATCAAAACATTAATCGAGACTCTGGCAGAGGATGGTGTCAATAAGGGTTTCCTGAGTCCTCCTGAAAGAGACTTTCTAATCAAAAAAGAACCCCGTATTCCAACAATTTATACCTTACCCAAGGTGCACAAGGGGTTAGAAAATCCACCGGGAAGACCAATAATATCCGGTTGTGGATCCGTATTAGAACCTGTGAAACAATTCATTGACCACTTCCTTCAACCGTTGGTATCTGAAACGAAATCATATGTGAGGGACTCGATGCACATCATCCAATTGCTGGAAGGTCAACCATATAATGAAGCCACACAATTCATGGTGACACTCGATGTTGCCTCTTTGTATACATCTATACCCCAAGACAACGCAATCAATGTCATACACGCCATACTGGACAAACGCCCAGCGCCACACTGGATACCAACCAACTTCCTCATCAATCTCTTGGAGATCGCCAGGAAATGCAACTACTTAATCTTCAAACAGCAATTCTACCTGCAATGCAAAGGAGTAGCGATGGGTGCGACTTATGCCCCGATCCTGGCTAATTTGTACATGGACCAGTATGAGGAACAACATCTGTACACGGAAGAAAACCCATACATCAATTCGATATAGATATAGAAAAGATATATTGATGACGTGATCATGATTTGGACAGGCACAGAAGCTGATTTAAAAGACTTCTTCCTATGGTTAAAAGCAAGGTGTAATGATATTCAGTTCACCATAAGCTATGACAAAAAAAGTATTGCCTTCTTGGATCTCTTGTTTAAAGTGGAAGACGGGCTGATACTTTGCGATCTATACAGAAAGCCCACTGAAAGGAATACCCTACTTAAGTATGACTCTCACCACTCACGTAACCTACGTGACAATTTACCATTCGGTCAGTATTTGCGGATGAGGCGCAACTGTACCAAAAAAACAGACTTCTTCAGAGAAAGTGAGATACTCACTAAACGCCTACGTGAACGAGGTTATCCTCTGGGGCTGCTCAAGCGTGCTAAAAAGAGAGCTTGGTACTGCCCAAGAGAGGAGTTACTCACTCCAAAAGAAAAGAAACCTGCCACTACCAACCAAGTCTGCGTTCCCACCTTCCATTCTAGGAGCAACATCATGAAGAAAACAGTAAAGAAATACTGGAATCTGGTGGCATCAGAGCTCAATATGGATAAAAGTCCGCTGTTTGCATTTAAGAGAGGGCGCAATATAAAGGACAATGCGGTAAATGCTTTCCTAGAGCCTCCGAAGTCATTAACCTTAAGGGACCATTTGGGCTTGCCTCCTATGAAAGGACACTTCAAATGCAGCACCTGCAAAGCATGCCCCCTATGCATTGATGGACCCTCGTTCTCCCACAATAACAAAACACACACACTGCCTTCCCTTACAAATTGTAACACTTTGAATGTTATATACATCATTCTATGTCCATGTGACAAACCTTATGAGGGCCAAACGACACAGAAGGCTAAGGCGCGAATATTACCGCATATGAGCAGAATCCGTTGAAGGGTCCAGGGGGCTCCCATGGTAGACCACTTTGTCAGTCAAAATCATGATCCAGACAGTATGGGCTGGCGTATATTGGAAAAAATCAACCCGAATCCAAGAGGACGATCCATAACTTCAGCACTCAATAGAAAGGAGTGTAAATGGATCCATATTCTGAACTCTGTGAGCCATGGACTAAACGAGCACATGGAGATTTCTAAGCAAATGGGTTTACTGTAATTTTGTGAGCCTCAGTTGTGTCTCTGTTCCCTGAAACTTCCTCTGAACTGTGTCTCTGAACTGAACAAAAATGTTTCCCTGAACATGAAATTAACTCTGAACTGTGTCTCTGAATTGGCCAAATGACAAGTAACCTTAAACCTCTCCCCTTGGTACTTGTTCTGGTCACTATGCAGCATGTGACATGGACATCTTCACTGTTTAATGCTTATTTTAGACTCTGTTTTGTTTTTGCCTTCCAGTCACTAAAGTATACTTTCACTCACTGGCCACGAGATATGTACATTCTTGACCTTTACACATTCATGTAAGTGTAATTGGTCTCCTGAATGTTCTTCTTTCCAAAATAACCCCCCACGCGGCCTGCGTGATATTTGACATGCTTCATCACGGGTCTTAGCAACTTGCCTCGTCATGGCGCACTAGGCTCATCACAGCCTAACGCACCCGCGTTGCCTAGCAACCGACGTGCACAGACGTCCTCGAGGCTTCCTTATTCTCTCGTTACCTAGCAACTGATGTGTAAGAACGTCTACGAGAACCTCGCTGACAACTCAGTCGGCGTTCTCCCATTGCAGTGATCGCCCTCGGACCCACTGCTCAATCGTCGAACTACTCGGGGTAAGTTAGCTCTCCGCCCGAACCGGGCACCCGGATTTTGTAACTAGTCACAATTTGAATGTCGAGCACACGTCAGCTCCTCATCGGGCTCGATGAAATTGGCGCCTCCGGTTGATTCATTCACTTTATCCCATTGCTGTTTTTTAAATAACCTCCATTAACACACCAGCCACTACTCGGTTCGCATTATCGATTTTTTGGGCTAATGCATGGGCATTGCTTAGGGGTTAAAGGGCCAGATGTAGGTGGCCATTTACCGGCCGGTAATGGCCGATTTCGGCCGTTACCGACCAGTAAATGGGTTTTTGGGATGTAGGGCCCTTAATTTTACAGATTTGGTAAATTTACCGAATCGGTAAATTTACCGATTCTGTAAAATACCGAATCGGTAATTTTACCGATTCGGTAAAACCCAGATGTAGGTGGGACTCTTCTGAGTCCCAAAGGCCTTACAGATTCGGTATTTTACCACCCAATCTAATTGGGTGGTAAAATACCGAATCCTGGTGTGCATGCACATGTGTGCATGCTCACCTATGCCATGTGGGCCCTTAGGGCATGTCTGTGTGCCACATGGCACACATGCCTGTATTTGGGGTGCTAAAGGGTGTCAAAGTGACAACCCCTGCACCCTTGCTGGAATCGGTATTTACCGATTCTGTAAATATCGATTCGGTAATGCCCATTGATTCCTATGGGCTTCAATGCCCATAGGAATCAATGGACATTACCGAATCGGTATTTACAGAATCGGTAAATACCAAATCTTAACAATTCGATATTACAGAATCTGTAATACCTACATCTCCCCCCTTCATATTTACCGACTCCTAAATACGGAATCGGTAAAATTCGGTATTTAAGAGTCGGTAAATATGAATTACCTACATCTGGCCTCATGTCATTTAACTTAATAGTGGTCGCTCCCCTCACTCTGGCTAATTTACCGACGCCCCACATCCCTCGAGGTAAACGATGCGATTGGCCTAACCTTTTTTTAAATAAAATATCTCTTCTACCCTCACGCTCGCATTATCGATTAATTGGCTAATGCTTGGATAATGCCTAGTGGCTGAATTCATTTCAATTTCCCCTCACCTTGGCTAATTTACAGACGCCCCACACCCCTTGTGGTATGTAATGTGGTTTGCCTTTATTCTCTGTTGAGCTGGATACTCCCACTTTAAATAGTAAGGACTACACCCCACCAAATAAGTCCCTGATCGATTTACCATAAGTGAACTGGTTAAATCAACCCACAACATTCCGGCTCCTTAGCTAAACTAGTTCAAATTGTCCTTCTCAGGTTGACCCACCGGCTGCCCTCCAGGTTGTGATTTTTCCTCCTGTTCCACCAGACCTCAATGTGAGTATTCCTTGCTCGCACCCGTCATTGTTTGACATCTAAAACCCACACCTCTCTGAAAACTTTCTCCCTTCATTTCCAGACCCTCCCCTGTCTTGATAAAGACCCGCCGCGACCACCGACTGGGGCGCACCGGGGTCGAAACGTCAACGCTCAATATTGGTCAAGCTACCTCCAGGAACTTGCACAGCAACCTCTTGTTTCCTTGAAGTACTAACTCAAACCTCTGGCTTTCCAAAAACTCCCCCTTGTACAATTTGTATATATGTGTCACTGAATTTAATGCACTGATTGTTGAGATTTCACCACGCTCCAGCGTAGGTTGTTTCCTTTCTTTGCTGCAAACCCCCAATTCCCCCCTCGAACAAACCCAAGCACCGAGGATATTAACTCTTAAATGCCCGAATTTATCCGCAAGGGAAAAGGGGAAGTGGATTGAGAGAAAAAAAAAAAGAGAAAAAACACAGGAGCTCTTCTGACTTTTACTTTGCTTCTCAGTTAAGTGTGCAGGGCTTTCAATAACAATTACAACAATAATCAATATACGAGATTATTGCATTCCCTCCATCAAATAACAAGGGTTGTTCTCATTCAACATACCTTTTGAGTATTCAGCCCTGGCTTACACTTCAACAACAATTGCAAGTTCTTTTTCTCTTGAAAAAACCTTAAATGAAATAAACCTTCATCATAGTCTGTTCTAAACACGTTGAATAACATCAAATCATTAGTGTTCCAAAATTAGTGTATTAGTAGAAACTTTAGTTTTTTCAACAACTTGCCATACCTGTACTGTTGTTGTTTATTTTCCGAATTAAGGGTCTGGTCTGAAAGACAAATAAAACACAACAAGAGAAAGATACCACACCCTAATCCTGTTTAGATATGATTAACTTCTCTTGCCTTGTTCAATGCTTGTTGTTTAAATCACAACTCTGTTTTCACATTAACAAGGCATCTCTTGTCTTGTTCAATGCTTGTTGTTACAATCACAACTCTGATTTCACCTTTTGCAAATTCACATCAAACAAAAAACCTAATTGAATTTCCTTCTGAAATGTTCCAAGGTTTTGTTATTTAAATTGTTCAAGTCTCACAACCTTGTTCGATCTTCAAGTGTTTATTCACCTAGTAATTATCCCTTTCAAGATGAATCTATGAAATCTTTCTGGGGAAACGAAGGAGTTAAGGAAACCTTACTTGGGCTCCAGCCGGAGGTGACGTGCTGAGTTTGCAGGAAAGCGGATATAATGATCTGTCCAAGAAGAAGTGTACTCAGCTTGCCGTCGGGAAAGTGAAAGGCAGTGGATGCCGTCGGGAAAGGGAAAAGCAGCAGATGCCGTCTGGAGCACTCGTGAAGATCGGGTAAGTCTCCAGTCAGGACCCGGGAATCAGGAAACCTTCTAGGAGGTAATAGCCAGGGAGGAAAGGAGTGCTGGAAGTCAATCCGGAAGGGCGCAGGACCTCGGGAACCAAAGACGCGAGTCAAAGCCTTTCAGGGATGTGCATGATGAGTCTCTGATGAAGCGAAGCATTGGCTTGCGCACAGTGGCAACTTTTATAGTTGTTGGAATGCTAATGAGCCCGTGTTGCACGCACAGAGCTCCAGTCAGTTTACACGTGCCAACTCCATTATGTATTCATAAACTCTGCATTGGCTTCTTTCCTCAGTTAAATAAACAAACATTGGCAAATGCACATGCAATAATAAGAAACCCTTGCATTTTATTTGGAATACAATCTTTTTCTTTTGTTAAAAACGTTTGATACAATGAAGTCATAGTTCAAGCTTTTCCTTGAGTAACCAGATCCTAATCAGTTATTAACCCTTAACAGTTCTCCCTCCTAAAGGCCGCCTAATTGGTCTGGGTTTTTCTGGATGCAAAGCATGGAACCTTCTAATCAAGCGTCCAGCATGAATATTTGCTTCAGGTTCCCAAGATCTCTCACTTGAATCGTAACCCTTCCAATCAATTAGATAATATAATCTGCCTTTGATCCTTTTAGCATCTAATATCTTGTGTACTTCATATTCTAAATGATCCCCAATTACAATTGGTGGGGGAGGTTTATCTATTCGAGTAGAGGGATTAAAGGGTTTTAAAAGGGAAACATGAAACACTGGATGAATAGCATATTCATCTGGAAGTTTCAATTTTACTGATACAGGATTTAACACCTCCTCTATTGAGAATGGGCCAATGAATCGTGGTTTCAATTTTCTGGGGCCATCTAGTTGAATATTTTTTGTTGAAAGCCAAACCTGGTCTCCCTGCCTATAATCTGGACTAGGTAATCTATGTTTGTCGGCGTTCTCTTTCATTTTACATTTATTTCTAGCCAGGTTTTTCCTAACTTGATCCTGAATTCCTTGTAATTTGGCTAATCTTTCAGTTACTGCTGGCATTTCTCGATCTGTATTAGGAATTATTTCAGACAAAGAACGTGGATGTTGGCCAGTCACAAAGTAAAAAGGTGAACAACCTAAAGCAGAATGCAATGTGTTATTATTGGAGAATTCTGCTAGAGGCAAAGTCTCGTCCCAATTTGATGATACAGTATTAACTAAACATCTCAGATTCTGTTCTACATGTTGATTAACGCGTTCTGTTTGACCATCAGTTTGAGGATGGAAGGCTGACGAAATCCCTAGTTCAATTCCTAAACAGTTGCTAAGTTTTCTCCAAAACTTAGATACAAATTGAGGTCCTCTGTCTGAAATAATTTTGTCAGGTAAACCATGTAGTTTTACAATTTGTTGCAAAAATATCTGACTAAACTCTTCTGCCGAGGGGATTTTACGTAATGGAATAAAATGTCCCATTTTAGATAGAAGATCTACCACTACCAAAATTGTAGTGAAACCATTAGAGTTCGGCAAATCTGTGATGAAATCTAAACTAATGGTATGCCAGGAATAAGGTGGTATGGTCATTGGTTGTAGAAATCCTTTAGGGGCAGTGTGTAGAGACTTTTGACGAGAACAAACTGGACAGGTGGTTATGTATTGTTTAATATCACTAAACATATCCTTCCACCAGAAATGTCTCTGACAAAGTTCCAGAGTTTTATTAACTCCTGGATGTGCAGCCAATCCTAAATCATGATTCCATTTAATTACTTCTTGACTTAATTCCTTATCAGGAAAGAACAATTTCTTTTTATGAAAGAATAAATCATTATCTACGGAATTGTGCTTCTGTGATAACCATTCTTTCTGATCAAGTAGACGTACTTTATCCTTAACTAATTTTAGAAAGATATCTGATGAGATTTCTGCACAGACTTTTTCCATTGGTATTATGCTTTGCGAGCTTTTACCTGCATCTTTTTGTTTCTCACATACTAATCTTGAAAGAGTATCCGACAGTAATTGCTTCACTCCTGGACGATAAGTGATAATGACATCGAATTCACTGAAGAATTGCAACCATCTCATCTGTCTAGGAGTAAACACTTTCACTGTGGAATAAAATTGTAAGTTCTTATGATCTGAATAAATAGTCACAGTGTGTTTTGCTCCTAAAAGATGATGTCTCCATTCCTGCAAGACTGCTTTCACAGCTAGCAATTCTCTCTCGGCAATAGTATAATTTTGCTCAGCTGGCAATAATTTCTTTGAAAAAAAGGCTATTGGATGTAAATGGCCTGACGTATTATCTTTCTGCATTAAAACTCCTCCGATAGCAGTTTGAGAAGCATCAGCCTCAACAAAAAAAGGTTTGTCTGGATCTGGGTGAGCCAGTATGGGAGCTGAAGTAAAAGTCTTTTTCAAAATTGCAAAAGCTTTTTCTGCTTCCGGAGTCCAAGAGAAAGTTTTCCCTTTTTTCAACAAAGAAGTGATTGGTACCACAATCTCCGAAAATTTTGCAATAAAGCGTCTGTAAAAGTTCGCAAATCCTAAAATGCGCTGAATATCTTTTACTGAGTTTGGTGAGGGCCAGTTAAGAATTGCCTCAATCTTTTTAGGATCCATTGTGATGCCCTCAGGGGATAACCAATATCCTAAGAACTCTACTTTTGAGGAATTGAATACACATTTCTCCAGCTTAACAAACAGAGCATTGTCTCTGAGTTTTTTCAGTACCAATCGCACGTGCTCAGTATGTTCTTCTTGATTTTTTGAGTAAATTAAAATGCCGTCAATATAGACTATGACGCAGATGTCTAAAAGTTCGTGCAACACTTCGTTGATGAAATATTGAAACGCTGCAGGAGCGTTACATAAACCGAAGGGCATCACAGTATACTCAAAAAGTCCAAATTTGGTGCGAAAAGCAGT
Source organism: Lissotriton vulgaris (assembly GCF_964263255.1). Taxonomy (NCBI): domain Eukaryota; kingdom Metazoa; phylum Chordata; class Amphibia; order Caudata; family Salamandridae; genus Lissotriton; species Lissotriton vulgaris. The sequence continues at coordinate 111,301 of NW_028249431.1, forward strand.
TTTCCACTCGTCGCCCTCTTTTACACGTATTAAGTGATAAGCACCGCGTAAGTCCAATTTGGCGTATATACTTGAACCTTTTATTTGATTTAGAAGTACCGGGATCAATGGCAAAGGGTATCGATTTTTAATGGTTGCCTTATTAATCGCGCGATAGTCAATGCAGGCGCGCAAATCACCCGTCTTCTTCGCCACAAAGAAAAGAGGCGACGAGACTGGTGAAGTGGAATGCCTAATGAAACCTAATTCCAATAGCTCATCCAAGTATGTTCTTAAATACTTATTTTCTGGTTCAGTTAATGTGTAAATTCTACTGCACGGTAATTTTGCCCCAGGGACTAGATCTATCCTACAATCATATGTCCTATGAGGTGGAAGAGTGGTTGCCTTTACTGGGTCGAAAACGTCATTGAAATCTTGGTACTCCACTGGCAATTCAGAATTTGAGGATTTTTCGACTGCGCAACAAAGTGGCATGATAGGATCTTTTATATCTTGATAACCGTGTAACCTACAATGAGCAGAATCTAAAGTCACTGTCCGTTTTACCCAGTCTATTTTAGGATTATGATATTCCAACCAGGGAATGCCAAGGATGACTCCAAAAGACGGTGTGTCAATTAAATCAAACACTACATACTCAGAATGACCGTTTTCAGCAATAAACAATAATGGTGTGGTGTTGAATCGAATCAGACCTGAAGACAAAGCCGAGCCATCCACAGCTCTTACCGGTTCTGGTTCTTTTTTGGGTATCTGAGTTAACTGTAAAGTCTTAGCTACGGTTATATCGAAGAAATTCCCTGTAGCTCCTGAGTCAATTAGCACAGGAATGCTGTATCTTTGTTGAGTGGTCAGAATAAGTAGTAGTCTAACGGTAAAATGTTTAGGGACTTGAGTTAATGCACAGGGTGCAAATTGTGGGACCTGATTTAATGACCTCCTCAAAGAATCGGTCTCAGCATTCTTTGAAATGATTAGTTTTCCGATTCGCAATCAGTAGTGATAACCGACACCTTCTTTTTAACTGGTCTTACAGGACAATCTTTTGCAAAGTGACCGGCTTTACCACAATACAAACAGAGATTTCCTTTCCTACGTCTTTCCTTTTCATCATTTGACAGTGGTCCTTTTATGCCTCCTATTTGCATTGGTTCTATGGGAGAGGTTTTGTTATCCACCTCCTTTCTTTCTGATTTAAAGTGAAGATTTTTAATATCATGTTTAGATCTTTCACCTTTACGCTCTCCTAATCTATGGTCTAACTTGACTACAAACTCCTGAAAATCATTAAAATCATTTGGTAATTCGACTATATGAGCAAGTGAATCTTTTATCTCGTCTCTTAGACCTCTGTAAAAAAGGGAAATTTTTTTTCGGCTGGCCAGTGAGTTTCTGCAAGTAACCTATTGAATGTTGTGATGTATGTTACTAAATCCTTAGAACCCTGACGCAGGCTTAATAGCTCGTTATCAGATGCTTGGAGGAAAACATGTTTAGCAAATAAATTGGTCATTGCAGTTTTAAAATTGTTCAAGTTATGCAAAACAGGGTCATTATTATCCACAAGAGGCATGGCCCAATCCGCAGCCACACCACCCAGGTAAGAGATAATAAAAGAAACCTTAGAGGTATCATTAATAAAAACCTGTGGTTTGCACAAGAAATGAAGTTGACATTGACTCATAAAAGTTGTAAACCTATGAGAATCTCCGGTGAAACGTTCAGGGTTAGCCAAGGGAACAGGAGTGGGCGTAACCACTGTCAACTGCACTGGTTGATCGGACTCAGAGGACGCATGAGTTCGAGAAGACACTGAACCAAACATTGTTGCACCACATTTAGGTGCTGCCAAAACAGGGCGGCGCCCCTCATCTGAGGAATCTCTCCAAGTAGTAAAACCAGATTTTGTTTTATCCAATTCTGATCGTAACAACTGGTTCTCTGAACACAATTCTTGCATTTCAGTATTTAACCTTTGAACCAACTGAGTCAACTGTTCCACATCCATTCTAGAGAACCTTCTTGGTTTGCAGCAATTAAAGGAAACAGTTTGTGGCTTCGCTTTCTGTTGAGATTTCACCACGCTCCAGCGTAGGTTGTTTCCTTTCTTTGCTGCAAACCCCCAATTCCCCCCTCGAACAAACCCAAGCACCGAGGATATTAACTCTTAAATGCCCGAATTTATCCGCAAGGGAAAAGGGGAAGTGGATTGAGAGAAAAAAAAAAAGAGAAAAAACACAGGAGCTCTTCTGACTTTTACTTTGCTTCTCAGTTAAGTGTGCCGGGCTTTCAATAACAATTACAACAATAATCAATATACGAGATTATTGCATTCCCTCCATCAAATAACAAGGGTTGTTCTCATTCAACATACCTTTTGAGTATTCAGCCCTGGCTTACACTTCAACAACAATTGCAAGTTCTTTTTCTCTTGAAAAAACCTTAAATGAAATAAACCTTCATCATAGTCTGTTCTAAACACGTTGAATAACATCAAATCATTAGTGTTCCAAAATTAGTGTATTAGTAGAAACTTTAGTTTTTTCAACAACTTGCCATACCTGTACTGTTGTTGTTTATTTTCCGAATTAAGGGTCTGGTCTGAAAGACAAATAAAACACAACAAGAGAAAGATACCACACCCTAAACCTGTTTAGATATGATTAACTTCTCTTGCCTTGTTCAATGCTTGTTGTTTAAATCACAACTCTGTTTTCACATTAACAAGGCATCTCTTGTCTTGTTCAATGCTTGTTGTTACAATCACAACTCTGATTTCACCTTTTGCAAATTCACATCAAACAAAAAACCTAATTGAATTTCCTTCTCAAATGTTCCAAGGTTTTGTTATTTAAATTGTTCAAGTCTCATAACCTTGTTCGATCTTCAAGTGTTTATTCACCTAGTAATTATCCCTTTCAAGATGAATCTATGAAATCTTTCTGCAGAAACGAAGGAGTTAAGGAAACCTTACTTGGGCTCCAGCCGGAGGTGACGTGCTGAGTTTGCAGGAAAGCGGAAATAATGATCTGTCCAAGAAGAAGTGTACTCAGCTTGCCGTCGGGAAAGTGAAAGGCAGTGGATGCCGTCGGGAAAGGGAAAAGCAGCAGATGCCGTCTGGAGCACTCGTGAGGGTAAGTCTCCAGTCAGGACCCGGGAATCAGGAAACCTTCTAGGAGGTAATAGCCAGGGAGGAAAGGAGTGCTGGAAGTCAATCCGGAAGGGCGCAGGACCTCGGGAACCAAAGACGCGAGTCAAAGCCTTTCAGGGATGTGCATGATGAGTCTCTGATCAGACCCTCCAGCATTTCGCGATTTCGCGATTCACGAAAAAATCGCGAAATCAGCCGATTACCGCGATGGCCGCTATATTTACAATTATTGCCGCGATATTTACAAAAAAGTGTCAACAAAACAAACAATGCTCTTTCATTGGCTGTGGGCGCACACGTCACTACGTGCCGCCGTCCAGCCGTCCAATACCTGCTTCCTCCTGGCCAAGATCCAAGCCTTTAGCTATCCTGGAGATCTAACAACACAAGTCTCAGAGAGCGGCGTGCTTTATTCTTCAGCTCCGGGAATGTGCTTTTCTCTGTAGGTAGTACTGTACAGTGAATAGTTTTAAAAATGGTAAACACTCCGAAGTAAGGCTTTTTATGTAATGCAGGCGAGCCCAGCAAACTTTGGGAACTTGTTACGGGAGCAGGCAGTCCTAGCAGACGGAGCCCGGGGCTGGAACTGTGGGAGCTGGCGGGGCTGGGGCACAGCAGCTGAGGGGGGCTCCGGGGTATTTAGAAAACAAAATTGTGCTTTGGGTGAATCTAACTTGCAACTGTGAACTGGTAGACGAGGAAAGAATAATATTATCGAAGCACTGTACTTTACTTATAAACTGCAAAGAGGAGTTAAGACGGGCTTTGCAGGCTTCTTTTAACATTTAACTTTGCTGGCTCACCGCAAGTACTGCTCTCAAATACAGTGTTGTTTTAAAGGAGTAGAGGTATAAGCAGCGTCGTGTTATGAAAACTTCAGCTCGGCAAAAGAACAGAAGGGAATGCATGGTTTCATTACCATTACAATAGCGGCTGCCTAGCGGAAAAGAAATGGTTATCTCCTATCGGTTATTCAGAAGAGAGCGATTTTTGACTAGTTGGAGCTAGCTCAGCAGCAGTCCCCGCCTTTCATGCATGAGGTTGAGAGTTCGAGTATGCAAGACGTCCAAGTGCCTCCCGTGCATTACATGCTTTCTAGATCATATAATGGATCAAGTGCTCGCTTTCTAAATTGTAGGAATTGTGGGTCCATTTACATGTTTTGTTTACTTGCTCCAGGACATAAGTCCTAAAAAATAGAAGTGTGATACCAACTAAGTTGGGCAGTATGCAAGTGACATGATCTGTGGCATCTTACAGCCCATGACTTCGCAGGAAGTGATATCACAAGTGACATCAGATCTTCAGACCTCACACATGTTGAGCAGGTCTATCAAAAGCACATGTAAGCGCATTAGGAGATTTTGCGTTGAGTTTTTGCCAAAAAAGTGACGCAACCCAGACACAAAATCTAGGCCTCAACTTATACATTAAAAAAAAACTCTGCAACAATTAAATTGGCAACAAGAAGAAATGTGGTTGTAAATCTGTTCTGTTCAATTGGTTGCAAAGTCTGGATATTAAATTATCTTTTGAGGTTAACACACCTGCTGCAGAGGTCTCTGTGTGGCCAGTAATTCCCCGGGAATAACAATGAAAAAACTCTGGAAGTTAACCACTTCGGCGCTGCTGAATAATGCTCCTGCTATTGCGAGATCAGCGTTTTTCATGATAAAATAGGGCAGAGGATTGTTATGCCTTCAGCAAAGTATGTGAATCAGGTTACAAAGGCACTTGGCTAGTGTCCTTCCATTTCTGGTACTTTGCTGCAGTTTCAATACATTCTGAGGGTTTCTAATTGCTCAAATGGCGGTAATTTCTGATATTTATCTGTTTCCCTAGACTTCATTGCTTGATTTTGTTCAGGAGAAAATGTCAGTCATAGTCAGAGAATGCCACTCATATTTACACTGAATTTATGAAAATGTCACACATAAGCAATCTGAAACCCTGGCAGTTATGTACCCTGCAGCAGCGCTTCCGAACTGCTGGGGATATTTTAATGTCCCTTTTAGACCATTGGGTTTCGGAAAAGAGGATAGTTTTTTTAATGAATTTCCTTGCCTTTGTCCACTCACAAAGTGTCACTTAAATTGTCACACTTAATTTGCTGCATTACTTTGTAGTAAAGCGCTCAAGCAGCAAAGCAAGACTTCCTGTATGGGTCATATTGGTGTTATCAATATATTTTCAATGTTAAAAAGGGTGATAGAAATGACTGTTTTTTAAAATGGACGGGTCGAGGAGGTAGCTGTGCCCCGGCAGGGGTGCATACATGGGTGCTAGAAAACCCCAGGGAGAAATGGGGCCCCCTCTCACGAGGTGCAGAGTGGAGCTGTGCTTCTGTAGAGCCGCAAACACTTTAAACTTGCCAGTTTCACAGTGGAATACCTTGCTAAATCAGTTTACATTGATTTAAGGCTGAAAAGGAATGATTATGAGTAAAATAAAGTGCCGCTATAATGCCGCTAAATTTCCATTTTTGTGCCGCTAAATTTCCATTTTTGTGCCGCTAAATTTGCACATCTATGCCGCAATATCCTGGGGGGTCTGTCTGATGAAGCGAAGCATTGGCTTGCGCACAGTGCCAACTTTTATAGTTGTTGGAATGCTAATGAGCCCGTGTTGCACGCACAGAGCTCCAGTCAGTTTACACGTGCCAACTCCATTATGTATTCATAAACTCTGCATTGGCTTCTTTCCTCAGTTAAATAAACAAACATTGGCAAATGCACATGCAATAATAAGAAACCCTTGCATTTTATTTGGAATACAATCGTTTTCTTAAAAAACGTTTGATACAATGAAGTCATAGTTCAAGCTTTTCCTTGAGTAACCAGATCCTAATCAGTTATTAACCATTAACACTGATCACTTTGTTCACCAACAGTCACTTTTTATCACATGTTTTAGCATTTATTGAAACTGGTGTCGTCACGGAATGAAGTAATTCCTGTGTATTGTGATTGTTTTAATTCATATAAAGATTTGAACTTCAGTTGTTTTCAGAGAGGTTTACTTCACTGTGTAATGAGCGGATTTAGCCTTCTTTCAAAGCATTGCAAAATGCGGCAACAAAGAATAGGCATTGCTACTGCCATGGTGGCGGTTGTAATTTGGCATGTAGGACTGCCACCTAGTAGGCAGGCGGTCCCCCTTCTGAATGGATGGCAGACAGACTTCTGCCTGTCCACCATCCTAATGAGGCCCTTAGTCTAGATCTGTGCCAGAGTTCTTTACCACTTGGAAAAACAGTTATTTCAGTAAGAGGAAATCAGATAAGGAAGGCATACTGCATAGAAGGGATCAGCAGGTATTACACCATCTCGGATAATGCAAGCCATGTTATTTTAGCATACTATGACAGTCAAGCAAATCTGAACTAGTGGTGACTAGTAAATGGCTTTTCAGATTTTCTTGAACTTTCTAAGGGAAACAGTGAAGTATGCATTTCTAAAAGAACAAAATAATAATTAAAATATCTACAATAATGTTCTAAAAAGCATTAGCAAAGCCAATAGGTCTGGCATTGGCTGCAAGCCTTTTGGCTTTGTCAGTGATGCTTTCTTTGCGATGGTTGGACTATTCAGATTCTTACACACAGGGGTCCTCATTTACAAGAGGCCTGCACCACTGCAGTGTCACAGTCAAATCTACGAGGCAACACAAAGCCATCCAGCGCGACTTTATATGGCCTCATAGATATGGTGGAAGCAACCCAGCAACACTGCATCAGGGAGGCGTGCCATGGGTGTTGCAGTGGGTGTTCCCATGCAATGTCCATGGATTTTGGCACATTTCCAGATTTTCAACATAGCGTAAATCTGGGAATGCGTCACAATTGTGCACCTCTCCAGGGGTGGTGTAACGAGGAGAAATAACTTAAGCCCGTCTGGAGCGGTCTCACCACCATCGTAAGCAAATTTTACACCCTCCATATTACAATGGCGGGTTGTTTGTTGGCGGTCGGAAACCCGCCGCTGCGTCAGAGTGAGTTGTATTCCCTACAATGGTGGTGGTGCATGCCAGGCACCACCATGGGGATTACAATGTCCCTTTCCACCCCCCTTTTCATGGTGGATAACCTGCCTTGAAAAGGCAGACAGGAAGAGACTTTGGGGGCCTCTAGCGAGGCCCCCTCCCCTCTTACCCCAAGAAGTGAGTTGTGAGGGGCACCTCCTACATATCCCTGCACCATGTGGCAGGCACCGCATGTTGCCTGCCACACAGTGCAAGGACATGTAATGTATCCTATTTATGCATTGAAGCATGTGCTGCAGCCGGCAGCACCCGCCACAATGCAAAATATAGGCATTGCAACCGCTGTGGTGGCAGTCGCAGTTTAATGCCTTTGTCGAGACCGCCGGCAGCCTGTCAGGTGGTCCTGTTTACGATAGGGTGGTGGGCAGATGACAGTCCACCTGCCATCCTAATCAGCCCCTTAATGTCTCCTCGTTTTGTCCTCTTTCTATGTGTGCTGCATGCTGCAAAGAGGAAAGAGCCTCCATTGATTGTTTTTATGCAGGAAGGTGTCCATTCCTGCACAAAAACATAATTCCACCAACGCGGACACCATAGAACCATGGTGCAAGGGTGTCAGTATTGGTGCAAGGCAGCTGTGTGTGCATCAGCACAGTGAAAGGGCACAAATTCGCTGTATCTTTGAGATACTGTGCATTCGTGCCCTCTTCTTTTGACGCAGGGCAGAGCAGCAAAGTTACTTTTTGCGCTGCCCTGCATAAAAATCTTGAAAATGAGTGCAATAGTTCATTGGTTGCTGCTGATATGTTGAAGCTGATAAGCCAAAGGCCCTGTTATGTCTTAACCTTTGAATTGTTCCCAGGCATTGGTAAAAGTAAATGTAATGTTGGCTCACTCTTCACAAGAGACTGTAACGTTTGAACCAAGTAAGCAAATACATGTGCTACAAAATGTTAGCAACCAAAAATACAATGTTACTTACAAGTAAAAAGCACAGTTAACACATACAATAATAGATAACATAATTAGAAAAAGAATAAACTATTTTTAAATGTACTTAAATAAATTTCTATCCCATACCTCTACAAACTACACAACACACATCTTAACTTTATTTTTAAAATGATAATTGTTACACATTTTACATAACTAATTATCAATTAAAATTTTAATAATTATTAACTACAATTAACATAATTTTCTTTAATTACCTTCCCACCCATTATCCTTTCACAGACAACAGCCTGCACCTCATATTTAAATGTAAAAAAAGTGTCTTACATAATTTACATAATTAATTATCAATTAGACAATCAACAAAAATATTTAGCTAATAATAAATTAATTGTATTTAATTACCTTCCAATACTTTACCTCTACAAATACAACTCATACCTAATATATATCTTAATCAATATCTTAAATACACATTTTAGATAATTAATATATCAAGTAAATAATTATAAGTTAACATTAATTATTATACTCAAATTCATACTCACCCTCTAACCATACAAAAACAACACACACCAAATAAAAAATGTAATATAGTACACAATTTACACAATTAATTATCAATGAAATAATTATTTATAATAATAAATCATTATTAATGAATTAAAATTAATTTACCTCCCACCCAAAACCCCTACAAAACGCACAAGCCGCACTTGGAACATAACTTAAAACAATTAATTGTACAATTATTATAAATAATTATCACCTAATTAATTATTATTAATTTTAAATTAATTAACAATTAATTATAATTTGCTTCCCACACCACACCCCTACAAAACGCACAATCTGCACCTGAAACGTAACTTAAAATATATATATATAATTTACAGAATTAATTGTCAACTAAATAATTAATAATAATAAAAAATGTATCATTAATAATAATAATGAATTTACTTCCTCCCTGTACCCCTATAAACCCCACAACCCGTTAAGGTACTAAAAATAATAAAAACCTAATAAATAAAATTTAAAAACTGCAAAAAATGTACAAACTAAATTAAACAACATTAACAATATTTAAACAATTAATAACATATACAATTAAATATATAGGAAAACATATCTAAATAATTAACAATGGTTGTTATTAGCAACAATTAACCTGTTTACGATGTTGGATGGACCACACCATTGCATATTAGAAACCACAGAACTATTGTTGTTTCCTACAGCACAATCTGGATGCGACCACCCTATGGGTGGTCGGGAAAATCAATTTTTCAATGGCAGGTTGTGCAGCGGGCGGTAAAAGCCCACAGCACAAGCTACCATTTAAAAATGTATGTTTCTAAACATCCCTGCACCATGGGGCAGGCACCAAACTGTGCCTCCCACACTGTGCATGGATGCTGTTGTGCCCCCCAAGTCCCATAACAGAGGTCCAGGGGAAAAGGGAGCCCTGCTAGTGGCCCCGAAAGTCCCTTTTCGACAGCCTTTGCATGTCAGAAAGGCCGACATGGAAAGGCTGTCAGAAAGTGACATCATAATCCCGATGGCGGAGCCAAGGCTGGCTCCATCGTCATTATAGGATTATGTGTGTTTCCGATGCCCAAATGGGTTCCTTGAGCCCTTCGGAAGCCCAGCGGGTGGTCCCTCCACCCAATGCGTCTGCACGCCACATCGCAATGTGGCGGGCGGACCACAATGGCAGATGTCGGGCCAACCACAACCGACGGTCGGTAAGTTGCGGACTGCCCGACATCGTAATCGTGCTCAATATTTTTAACATCGATATTAATAACAGAGATATTTTTGTAATCAATATTTACACTTTCTATATTTTAACATCGATATTACTCACCTTAAAATCAATATTCTTGTCAATGATATTCTTGCTGATGATATTACTGTACAAAATTTCTCTAGGTTGCTATTAAAATGTCTGAATACCAAATACCGGATGTGGTTTAGTGGGCAATAGTGTATAGTATGTGCTGCAAATAAATGATGTGTGATCTGTCAAAGAGCTAGGAGGTAGTTTAGTGGAAGGTGATTGCCTGTATGACAAGAATTGCTAGGGTATGGTGACTCTTTTTCTCAGAGGCTGAAATGTACACTCTCAACAATGACTTCAGATTCTAATGATATGCTGCTGGGGCTCGGTGACATTTGGAGGACAAATTCTGCAGGAAGTAGAAAATGGTAGACCGGATTCAAAAACTACAAAAGAAGGGGTGGGCTGCGTAACACTTTCAAGACCTTTTTTGAAACATTATTAGAAAATGCTGCTTTTTGAAAAAGAAATATGTGGATATTTAACTACAAGGGAGGCCCTCCCAAAAAAAGTTCAATTGATTAATAGAAAACGGTGCGTTATGTTAGAAATCACATGCATTGATCTAAGGTGGATGTGCTCTGTTAATCGTTGGTTCCATTGTTCTCAAACCATCTTTAGGTTTTGAAAGTACATTTCATCCAACACGTTTTGGAAAAAAAACTTCTAGTGTCATAAAACAATGTAATTCTGATTAGGTACTCTGTGGATTCTGGTTATTAGGTACTGCAGGACAATGTTGGTAAAACGTCAATTAAATTACTATTCATAACCAAAGTTGGAAATTATCTGACGTATAACAGTTTCCTACAAATCACGCAGGAGTATTACTCTGGTTTGAAGATCTTTGGGTAAATGCATCATATTTAGTACAAAGGCATCATAGGAGACAGGAGAAGTAATTCCCATTACTTTTGTACTTCATGTCTGCTATTAATGCCCTATACTTTGAATCTTTTTCAGAGACAGGAGGTCTTAAGGGCTTACACAGATGTAGGTAAGTCAGTTTGTTTCTCTGTTTATTTTTTTAATTCACCCATTGTGGAAAATTAAAATTTACATATGTTGAACCAAATATACATGTTCTTTTCTGTGCCAATATAAAAAGAAGATGAGGCGAAATTATATAAGGGCACGGTTTACCTGAATTCTTCTGGTTTCCTCTTTCTGAAAGAGTCGCACGAATACAGGAGGGTTGCCTATCAATATGTTCCAATGCGTTTGACAGCTTCAAAATTCCAGGCACTAAATATACGGGAATTTTCATTGAGCAGGGAAATGGAGGCAATATGGAGGCAATAACTATTACCTGAAATTATTGCCTCTTGATCTGACGGATTAGACTTAGCATTCCTTTTGCTTTTGCAACACACTGAACCCTATTACGAGGTCCCACTTCCACACCGCCAACCTCATATGGAGACAACCGGCCCAAATATGATTTTTTTAAGTAATTGGTGTTTCCTTCGGCCTTCCCACAGCAGTGCTTATAAAATAGGCACTGCAATGGGAATGTCAAAGGAAGTTCCAGCCCGGCAAGGACTGAAAATCCATGCCATGCTGGAACTTCTATGCATGCACAAAGGTGGGCACATGTTGTTATGAAAGTCGTAATATGCTTGACGAGACTGAGGCCCCCAAGCATATAGGTGCCTCTGGACCGTGGCACCACTGCCAGAGAATGGTTTCAGGGCATCACAACCACTAGGGTTGTAATGGGGCGGTTGCAAGACCGCAACTGACGCACCACCACAAGTCTGGCTGTTTTTGGACTGCCAGACTCCTAACAGGCCCCTCTGTGTTAATGCCAGCAGAGTGGGAAAACGTGTGAGAATACCCTCTTCCAAATGTTCAGTGAAAAGGAAGAGTTACAAAAGAAAACACACCATTCACCATTGAGGACACAAAATGTCATCTACCTTGAAGTGCGAGATGGAGACTTCTGAAAGTCTTTCCAGAATATTCCCTTTGCCTAACCACCTTCCTTCAGTGTGCTACAAGAGTTCTGCATATTTCATTTTTAATGGAGCAGCAGTGCTTTGAGAGTGTGGTTGAGAGCTTTTGCTCAAATAAAATTAATATTTTTCACTGAAAAGTTCATGACATCATTCAGTTTACTCTATTTAATTGTTGCGCAAAGACCTTCTTCTTGATGGATAATGGAGGGGTAATCAATGAAAGTTGGCGAAGTGAGCTTGTATTTTTTTATAAAAGATACAACGCCTCTCTAGTGGCTTAGGAAGAAGGAAGCCCAATTTGTACTGACACTTAACCCGATTGTTGAATATCCCGCTGCACGATTTGAAAGATGTTACACATATTTAACATATATTCATGCAACGTAATACGGCAAGCCACCATGCTGCGCTGCGTGACAGTAAGAGGGCAGTAACGCACCACATTTAACATTTATCATGGAGCAAGGGCACCTGTGTTGTAAACAGGGTTGTGTTTGTGTAGGAAGGAACACCTTCTCACACAAAAACTATTCTTGGAGGCTTTTTCTTCTTTCTAAGTTTGCTGCATTCTGCAGCACTCATAGAAAGAGGGAAAACAAGGAGAAATAAGCGTATATAAGGAATACCTGCCTAAGTAAAGTAAGGCAACGACTTGTGGTGACTTGTGCTCGCCTTTACGATCGCCTGCATGGTGCTGGGGCAATGCAAAATAATGATAAATATGCCTATCTATTTATTATATATATTGTCCTCGTATGACCTTACAGTGGTAAAAGGCAGAAAAGCTATTTTTAAAAAGAAAATACACCTCACCCACACCAATAACTGAGCCATATCACCTACATTTAGTGGCTCGTCATTAGCAATTCTGAAGATAGGGGACTCTTTTAATGTATGGATGACATGTTCTTGAACATTGTCACCCATTCGGTTCAATTTTATCCTCACACGTGAAATGAGACAGCTGTAATACACCTATTTTATTTATAATGTTGGATTTATTAGAATTGTTGGCACATAAAGTTTCTGCTGTTGAATGGGAACATTTCTTATCTCAGAGGTCTTCAAACTGTTTTGTTCTGAGCCCCCCTAAGCAAAATATTTTTAACTTGTACTCCCCTCCAAAACCTTATGGTAAGGATTTGTGGAGGGGGAGAGATGATTACAGTGGGCGAGGATCATGAGAACATGTCAGGGGCGCTTTCTGTAGCTCATCATCAACAGTATATGTGAGGCTTACAAAAAAGAAACATCATGTGTGGTGCACTAATGATAACTGTGGCCCTGAGATGCAGGCTATCTCCTCGTCTTCTTTTACCTCCTTCCCACCATGCCTGACTATCACTTCAATCTTGAAACGAGCTATGAGTCTTTCTGCCCTAATGCTAGCAAGGAAAATCTGTCCTTATACCCACTGGTTAAAGTAAAACATTAATATTTGTGATGCAGTTGGCCCCTGGGGCCCCGGGGCAAAAATGTCCCTGCACCTGCATCACTATTGATAGCTACGGCCTTGTGACACAAGCTCATCTCACACCATCGTTCTCCCTCCCCTATCTCTCATCTTCCCACTCCCACTCATCTCTCTGATGCCCACATCCGGTTGTCTATTCTACTTCATTTTTCCCCTCCCTTGGGCCATTGTTCTGAGGCTCAAAGAAACACTGGCACAGCAAGTACGCCCTGGGCATCTAATGCAGCTGCGTCACCAATGATACCACAGCTTTGTGAAGCACACTGTCTGCTCTGCCCACTCAATGGGGCCATCACTTCCACGCCAGATACCCAAAACAGACTCTCAGTCGTTTTGTATAAAAAACAAAACCAAAAACAACTTTTAGCCCCCTACTCCTGCCCTCTGATGCTTGGGCCCCGAAATTACTTCTCATAGTTAGGCAGCCTTAACTGGGGTCCAGGGACCCCTCACTGAGGGTAGGGGAGAGGGCTCCTGTGCTGTGAAGCAAAGAGAAGGATAGAGAACTAAAAAAGAAACATGTCTTCTCACCAGGACGCCTGAAAGAAATGTAAATGCCTGCAATTGGTTCATCACCAAATACGAAGGCTGCTTTGCAGACAGTATAGGTTTTATTTAATGCAGTCACTTGAAGCTTCATGGTGACTAATATGTATTTTTTGTGTGGTTATATTCGTGTCAATTAAAAGGATATCCCCCCCCCCCCTTTTAGTGAACAAATATAAAAATATTTGCACTAGATACATTCTGAATGCTTATTGTTTTTAAGCTCTTTTTTTTATCTTAAACACTATTTTGCAGACGCCCAATTTTTACTCTTTGATAATATTTTAAAATAATGACATTCACAGTGCTTTTTGTCGCAGACTGGGACCTCAGAGCACTTTAAATGAACAAGTCCCTATTCCCCACTGCACCAAACAGGATTTAATTCTGCGACTCCGGTCACACACACAGACATCTGCAGTGATTGCATTAGCCAATTGAGGTTTCATAAGGGAAAAGAGTATGTTTCCTTTTGATTAGCTTAACTTGTGTTTAGTTTTTTAATTGATGTGCACGTGTTATTTTATATGCAATTTCCTGAAGGTGAAAAAAACAATAAAATGCATGTTAGTTCTTCTTTTTAGCCACGTTGTTGGCCCAGTCCCCATACTGACTGTCCCTGCCCCAAACCACTAAGTAGTATAGGTTGCACACTCATTTTATGCATTTTACCTGCTGCAAGTAAAAGAAGAGAGACTGGAAACGCACCTTTCACGCTTCCAGACTTTCTTAATTTACAAGTAATTGCAGACTCATTAGCGCCCTCTTAGGAACACACCCACGGACTCCCAGGGGGGCACACCACACACTTTGAAGACCTCTGTCTGATCTAGTCCTGCCTCTATAAATGATTTTTTTATGTTTATCTGGCAAATAGCATATTTTGAATAATACTTTGGTTACTGCTTCAGATTCTTCCACCTGATGAAGAGCTTTTATTCCAATATAGGGGATTTCTTAAATGAGACCACATGTGCAATAAGTAGGTTCAACTTCATTGGAACGTTTTTCCAGATTTCTAAATGCCTATTTTAAAATGCTGCTCCAGGTTATATATTTTCAGAACATTTACCTTCTCTGTGCAAAGAAGACATGTAGCTTTCTCTTTTGGACACTCCACCAAAGTATGTTGGTCTGGAACACCCTGTGTTCTCCATGTATGGATCTGAATCTTTTTAAGACTGTTGCAGAACCGTATACCATTTCTCTGAATTCATGAATGATGCCATGAGACAGTCTCACAACCCATGGAACAACTCCGTCCTATCACCGCTGGCAAGACCTTGTCTGTCATCCAATGGCACATTCCCATCTCGGTTAAATGCAATATCTCTCACGTGCAACACAATAAAATATGGATGATTCAATGTTATGTCCATTGTAACTAAGTAAAAAAAAGAAAGGGATTTTCATGTTACTCGATCTTTAAAATATTTGCGACACCAATCCCTGGCTCCCAAGGTCATTGATTATAAGCCTGGAGGCACCACCCTAGGTTCCTACAGCTCTCTCCATCTCGGTGCTTGCAACACTCCCTCTTGCTAAACTGAATCTACACTTCCTCATTTATGGTCCCTGCCCACACTTCTTGCTCTATTCAGAAGTACAAAACTCCCCTAGCCACGCCTGCGAAGAGTTCAATAATTTCAAGCATATGCAGTGTCACCTTCTTATACTACTCAGGCCCTCCCTCATACAAGACCCCTGTCTCGCATAGCTTTCAAATTGCAAAGCCAAGAGTACCAAAATGCAAAGTAAATCTCACAACTGCATAATTATTTGACATGGGGCACCTTGATACTTGTCTTTACCTCTCTTCTATTCTTCCGCTACGATTTTACTTACTTAGCTAGGAGACAGTGCAGATCCGGAGACAATGCAGATCCTGGAAACATGTTGCTGATCCCTGAGATTTGTCCAGTAAGCTGGGATGGTCTCTTCATTGTCTGCTGCGCCCTTCATGTTACTCCAGACAGCAGGATGTTGTGGGCACTGCTGACAGTGGAGGCTTGAGATTTGGAGAGGAAGTGTAGTAGGAGGCGAGGACAAGAATCCAAGTTGCCTAGAGTTTTTATCTGACAAGTATTTTACAGTAGCATCTGGTATTTTTATATCAATATCAAGGCAATAAAAAAACTGAGATATCAGCAAAAGCTGGACTTATTTCTCTTTGAAATGCTACCATACAAGAAGACATCATTTGAAAAGTGATGTAAAGGTGGCTGAGCTGTGTATACATGATTATTAATTTATTTATGTATTTATATTTATTTATAAAAGCACTTGTAAAGCGCGAACGAAGGCCCTTGGGCATCTCGGCGCTGAAGTTACTGCAGTGTTTAACCAACAAGGGGGGCTGAAGTTCATTAATTAAAAAGCCAGGTCTTAAGTTGCTTGCGGAAAGACCAAAGAGAGGTGCTGGTTTTGATTGAGTGTGGCAGTGCGTTCCACAATTTCGGTGCGGCCACAAGGAATCTTCTGTCACCCCATGTGACAGATTTGGTTCGGGGTACCACCAGTTCATGTGAGCTGGATGAGCGTAACATTCTTGAGGGACAGTAGGGAATGAGGTTTTGGGTGAAGAATGCAGGTCCAACATTATGTAGAGCCTTGTATACCAGGCAAAGAGACTTGAACTTGATTCTCTTTCTCACCGGTAGCCAATGAAGCTGTCTTATGGTGGGTGACACCGGTTGGTGTTTGGGAATGCGCCCTAGGAGCCTGGCGGCTGCATTCTGAATAGCCTGCATTTTCAGTAGCACTCTCTCCTGGGCACCTAGAAACAAGGCATTACAATAGTCTAGGGTAGACAAGACCAAGGAGCTCACCAAGGTTTTGCCGGCACTCTCGGGTAGGAAAGGCAGAATTTTCTTAATAAGCCTTAATTTGTGGAAGGCTGAGGAGGAAATCTCGTTTGCGTGTGGTAGGAAGTTCAGGCGATTGTCGAACATGACTCCCAAGTTCCTCACCTTATTGATCGGGTCCGAGGGCAAGCCCATAGATGATGGCCACCAGAGGGGGACCACTCCGGGGATAAGGTGCCAAAGATTACAACTTCCGATTTATCGGAGTTTAATTTCAGGCAGTTATGAGCCATCCAACTCCCGATGGCCAACATACCTTGATTGAAATTGTTGGCTATTTTGAGCCCGTCATTCTTGACGGCGAGGACCAGTTGAGTGTCATCTGCGTAGGAAGTGAGGCTCATCCCGTGCGCCCTGATGACTTTGGCAAGGTCCGACACATAAATGTTAAATAGTGTCGGACTTAGGGATGAGCCTTGAGGAACTCCGCATGGCAGTGACAGGGGGAAGATTCAAAAGGTCCGACAGTGACGACCTGTGACCTGTTTGCCAGGAAAGAGGCAAGAAGATTCTTAGCATTGCCTCGAATGCCTATGCTCTCGACACGGTCGACCAGAGTGGCATGGTCGACCGTATCGAAGGCCACCGATAAGTCCAACAGGATCAGAACAGCTGTTCCTCCCGCATCCCGGATGGATCGAATGTCATCCGCCGCTTTGACCAGGGCAGTCTCAGTTCCGTGGAATTGGCGGAAGCCAAACTGTGATTCATTCAGGAGTTTGTGTTCCTCGATAAAGGAAGAAAGTTGGGAGTTCATGATTTTTTCTACTACTTTCGCCAGTAGTGGGAGACTGGCAATAGGGCGATAACTTTTAAGTTCTTCCTTGTCGAGGTTGGGTTTTTTGAGGAGAGGTTTTATGAGGGTCTTTTTTAATGTCTCTGGATAGGTGCCTGTGCAGAACATGGAGTTACAGATTGCAGTCATGGCCGGGAGAACTGCTTCCATAATTGGGCGTAGGACCTTCAAGGGACATGGGTCTAGGGCCGAGCCCGATTTAATGGACGACACGATGTTCTGTACCTGCAAACAAGTGACCTCTTTGAACTGCAAAAAGGTGGGACCCTGGTGGGGAGTTGAAGGTCTCGGGGAGGTAGTGGCGCTGTTGGCGAAAACCCGATAGATGTCATCAACTTTGCTGAAGAAAAAGTTGGACAGAGCGTCACAAAGAGCTTGGGAAGGGGCAGGTGTCAGATCGACGGAGAGACCAGCTAGCTGTTTGGTGGTCTCGTATAGTGATTTATTCGAGTTTTTAGCAGTTTCTATTCTATCACAGTAATACTTTTTCTTTGCCTCAGTGATTAAGGTTTTGTATTTTGCCACTGATTCTTTGTATTTAGATTTGGCTTTGTCTGTATAATCTTTCCGCCAATGTCTCTCTCTGTTCCTGCACTGTTGCTTTTGTGTACGTAGTGCCTCTGAATACCATGGGGCCGACGGGGTCGATCTGTTGCGGGACCGTTGTTTGACTTGAACCAAGTCTGTGGCCGCAGAGCTCACCCAGTTGTAGAATTGGGAGGTAGCAATGTTGGGATCGGTCAATAGTGTAGGAGAAGTGTCCTCAAGCAGGGTTTCCAGCCTAGTTTCGTCTATGTCGTCCCAAGCCAAGTAAGGTTGGCGGGGATTGGGGTTAGATTTGCCAGTCGGGGAGTCCTGTGCTGACAGGGATGCCATGATGAGATGGTGATCAGACCAAGTAAGGGGAAGTATTTGGGTGACTTGAAAACCCGGGGCATTGGTGAAGATGCAATCCAACGTGTGACCTCCTTCACGCGTGGGGGAGTGAACCAGGGGGAGGAGACCAAAGGTGGACATGTCTGCTAGGAGAGTGGCGGTATCAGAGTTGTCTGGTATATCAAAATGAAAATTAAAATCACCTAAAATAGTGAGGGAGTTGTCGAGCGCAGATTCTTCCAAAGTGGTCCTGAGATCAACGATGAAATCGTTCCTGGGCCCAGGTGGTCGGTAAAGAAGAATCCCCTTGAATGTGTGGGAAGGGGACAGTTTAATTGCAAATTCTAAGGCTTCACAGGAGGTTCGAGTGATAGTTTTGGTCCTTACTACGAAGGTATCACGGGCAATAATGGCAATGCCACCGCCTTTTTCCTTTATTTGCCTATCCAGTCTGTGTGTGGCAAACCCAGTAGGAACGGCAATAACTAGATCTGGGTTGGACGCCTGATCCATCCATGTTTCTGTCATGAACAGAAGGTCTGTTTTGTGATCATGGATCAGATCATGGATGTCTTGACTGTGTTTGCCAAGTGAGCGGACGTTCGTGAGAGTGATAGTATAGGTTTTCTTAGGGTTGTGCTTTCCACGGGAGGTGGTTTAAGGATAGAAGGTATCGTAGCATGACAACCTGAACAATGCGTGGTTGGGCTTGTGAGCAAGGAGTAAGGGTTGGATATAAGACAAGCCTGATGGATGGGGGGGCGTAGATGCAAGAGCTATGTAGCGGAATAGTAAATACGTGGGGGCAAAGGGTGGGAACCAGGGGGGTGGCCCTAGGCCCGGGCCAGGCGCGGACGGGCGCAGACGGGCTTGCCTTAGCGCCTCCGGCACGCCCGCTGCACCCGCCTGCTGCGCGGGCGGGCGGGTCTGTTATTTATATACATAATTGGAAGGGGCGTGAGGAGGGTGGGAGGGGCGCAGAGCTATCCGGCCAGCCTTTCCTGTCCAAGATGGCGCCTAAAGTTGTACTGAAGGCTTCCCAGCGCCTGGTAACAGCAGCGCTGTGGGAGGCAGAGTCAAAGAGCCTCGGCGAATTAATCTCGCCTTGAGGTGGGGGCGGATATTTTAAAATAGCACAGATTAAAATATGGTACAAGTTTTAAAAGCGATTATCACATCAATCACGTTTCTATTATGAACAAAAAGGCAAGAGAGCGTAGATTACCTCCGGCTTCCGCCTCAGAGGGAAAACAACAGAACCTCGGGGGAATGAAGGGCAACGCCCTTATATATCCTGGGAGGGTGGGAGGGGCGCAGAGCTATCCGGCCAGCCTTCCCTGTCCAAGATGGCGCCTAAAGTTGTACTGAAGGCTTCCCAGCGCCTGGTAACAGCGGCGCTGTGGGAGGCAGAGTCAAAGAGCCTCGGCGAATTAATCTCGCCTTGAGGTGGGGGCGGATATTTTAAAATAGCACAGATTAAAATATGGTACAAGTTTTAAAAGCAATTATCACATCAATCACGTTTCTATTATGAACAAAAAGGCAAGAGAGCGTAGATTACCTCCGGCTTCCGCCTCAGAGGGAAAACAACAGAATTGTATTAATGCATACAAAATCACAATTGCTATATTTAAAACCTAGATTGTACTGGTAGTGCCTGCATTTATATGATGATCGGGGAGTAGAATCTCCTGTTCTACCCCGTTGTTTCTTTTCAGAAGGGACACTCTTCGAAATTTACATTCCTCAAATTTCCACAGCATTTAAAATCTGAATCTCCCAACTATAAATCAGTAAATACTACAGGGCTTATTTTGATGTCAGGTGGATTTGGTTCTGCCCAACACCTACTCGGTCCTGGGCCTGACCGACACCAAGTCGGCGGTCCCAACTGACTCATTTCAATGCTACCAAACACTGTAAAGTGGAGGGGCTACAATGGTCCCTTGGAATGAAAAGTAGTGTGTAAAATGGACGAAAGGATTAGGGAAGAGAATCCCTGGCCCCATATTTCTGTAACAGAGGTAGCACAAGTAGTTATGTTGGGTAACAAGTTGCCTAAAACCCTATTTTTTCCCACATGTGAAATTCGCACAGCCTTCGTGGTGCTCAACGCAGCAGCCCCCATGTAATTCCGTGACAGATCTGTGAATCTCACTGCAAATGCATACATATATACATATATATATATATATATATATGCACAAAACTCCACACACCACTTCCGAGTCAGACCAGGGGTCAGGTCGGCGCAGGAACAGAGGAGACGGACCAGCTGATGCGCTACACAGGTTCTTTATTTGCCTTACAGTCGGTAGCAAGAGGGCACTACACGTTTCGGGCTTCAAGGAGCCCTTGTTCACATGCAAGTGAACCAGTTAGATTTTTTTAATTTTATAATGCAGTGTTACACAATTAGCCCGCCCAGACACGTGATGTTGCAGTCTGATAGACATAAAAGACATACTTTTATATATATTTCGAATCAGTTGTTACATATGGCCTTTAAACATTATCGCAAAAAGAGTATGTGTAAAAAGACATTCTTTAAAACAACATACCATAAAATATAAATAAATGCAATGATAATGTCATATGATCCCACACATATAATTGATAGGAATTTCATATTTTTAGGATAAATCCCTTAAAACAAAGACCAAATATGACATATGTATAAAATCTTTAAAGTGACTAGCGGACTAATGTATTAGTGTGAATATATTTATATTAGACCGGTTCTGAGCCTGCGTCAAGTGGAGTATATTAAAGTGCATGAGGGAATAGGGAGGATGGGAATAAAGTGCTGAGCCAACATATTGCACAAAAGTACCATGTGTATACAATGCATAAATGCAGTTTAACAGTTAGAGATGGGACATTGTCCTTTGCTATATCTCATATTAAAAACTGTAAAAACATTTGATACTGGTATTAAAACTACAATATGTAAAATTCATTATGACTAAAAACACCCAGTGTAAAATACGTGCTGATTAAATAACATAAGGTAGTAAAAAAGTGTATACAAAATTGTTAAATAGTAATTAGTGTATATGTACAAAATAGGAGGAGGTAAGGAGCTATCTGTTTTTATGAAAAGGAGGCCAACAAGGAACTTGACTGGCCTCCTATCTTACCTATCAGAAAAGTCATATTCTAGTTCATGTTTGATATTTTTACATATACAGACATATACAGATACCTATATATTTATATGGTCCACTAGGTAACAGGGAACCTGACTACCTAGGGGAAGTTACATCCAGAGCTGATACTTTGTTTGCAAGGACTCCATGTTTACATCATAAACCTTATTATATAAAGTGACGAAGATCCTCTGTGATGTTGAGCCCATTTGGCCACTTACTGTCATATTCGAGAATCATACGTGACTCCAATTGTCGGAGTTTTAGTTCTCGATTACCCCCTCTTCTTGATTTGGGAACTGAAGCCACAACATAATATGATAGACAATTGATGTTTTTGTTGTGTGAGCTCAAAAAATGGCGGGCGACAGGATAAGCAGGATCTGAGTGTAAAATGGCCCGAATATGCTGCAAGATTCTGACATGCACCGGTTGTATAGTACTGCCTACATAATTGAGGCCACAGGTGCATGTCAGTACATATACAGCATATTCTGTTTTACACGTAAATTGGCCCTTGATGGGAAACTCAGTGTCGCTGAAGGGAGTTTTATAGTGTGTTTTATTTATTCCAAAATTACACGCTCTACACGTAGAGCATTTTCGGAATCCCTCCTTGATTAGCCAATTGGGTTTCAGTTTGAGCTCTGGACTGCTTTGATCTAGTGTAGCTCCCATATTTAGTGCCCGGCGAAAGGTAACCAAAGGTTTGTCGGGAAGCATGTTGCCCAAAACATTGTCAGTTAATACAGTGGGCCAGTGATGGTTGAACATTTGTCTTGTTTGGCAATATCTGATGTTTCGTCAGGTAATTCTGTATTGTCAGAGGCTTGCATTAACAAACTCGCCCGGGTTCTACTCTGAGATTTAGCTAGAGCTAGATTAAACATTTTTTCAGTGTACCCACGGGCTTTCATGCGGATACGCAAGTCATCAACACAGGTATCGAAATCAGAGGCAACACTACAAATTCTTTTTAACCTCAAAATTTCTCCATATGGAATGCTCTGAATTGTGTGCCTGGGATGTAGACTGGAGGCGTGGAGGGTAGTGTTGCCTGCCGTGCTCTTACGGTGAAGGGTAGTCTGCACTCTATTGTGATTGTCAATATAGACCATGACATCCAAAAATTCTGCTTTTTTAGTGCTGATCTTTGAAGTAAATCTGAGGTTATAAGGGTTGTCATTAATAGCCTCAATAAAAGCAGTAGCCTCTGTTTCACTACCTTGCCAGACTATAAAAATATCATCAATATAGCGGAGGTACCGGATGACTTTCTCTCGTACCCACACTTGATGCGTAACATTGAGGACCCGCTCCTCCCACCAGCCTACGTGTAAACACGCATAGCTGGGGGAGAAGCAGGCCCCCATTGCCACGCCCCTTAATTGCCTCCAGATTTCCTTGCCAAACAAAAAATAGTTATTATTTAAGCACCATTCAATCAACCCCAGAATCATTTTGTTATGCTCGTAAAAGTCAATTTGCCTGTGACCCAGGAAATAAGAGACTGCATTCATTCCATCAATATGTGAAATGCTTGTATATAGTTGTTCTACATCCAAGGTCAAAAGCAGCATATCATCTTGCCATTCTAGGTCCTCTATTTTGGCCAAAAAATCCCCAGTATCGCGTACAAAGCTGGGCAGGTTGCTTACCAGTTCTTTCAAGAAAAAGTCCACATATTGTCCTACTTTTTCTCCACAACTGTTTATCGCGGAGATAATTGGCCTGCCTGGCACTGGTGATAGTCCTTTATGTATTTTAGGAATTAAATACATGTTTGGCAGAGTTGGATGTTCATTAAGCATGAATTCATACTCATATATATACTACCACACCCACTCACAGGCTCACTCAAACACTCACACACACTCGCAGGCCCAGGGAGACACTCAAAAAGCACCCATTAGTAAGGTTATCAATGATGTTATAGAACATGTCATGAGAATTGTAATATGTGAGTCATAAAAAGTGCATGGCAAGTACGAGCGGTATAGTTACTTGAAATAACTATAACTGTTGAATCTCAGTGTGTTTTGCTTCACTTTAATCTTTGGTTTCTTCAGTGAATTTGAGTTTTTTCAAGCAAAGTAAGTTATCACAGTACCTAACTATAATGTTGCTTTAACATTCATTTTTTTCAGTGAGCTTCTAGCATTTTGTTTAACGTAAAGTAATATCTTATTGCAATACGTAAGTATGGCACTACCACTGTGTACAGCCTTTGGCCTTTCACATCTTGGGGTTGTCTCCATATCCTGAAATGGTGGCTGCAACACTTTTACTCATGTACGGCCTGCCAATCACAGTGCAAGCTCCTACAAGAGCAAAACGGATAATGGAAAAAAGCCCCCCTCCACAATCAGATGGCTCTACTATTTGAAGCTGCTTGATCGCTGGGGTTTCATGAGCTTCCCAGGAACTCAACCATCCATCTATACAACTAATTGGAACCTTAATTTCTTCAATATTTTCAAACGGATTTTCACAAAAACACAAAAAGCATGCATTCTGGACCAAAATCTAACTTTCTGTCACATTTAGTGTGATTCAGTTAAACCGTTTTCACGGTATAACTTTTGGAAGCAATCGTGTTTTGGGATCCCCCTTTTTTTCTCAGACCTCAAAACTTTCCAGGAGGAGCTGAGGTGAATTCACTTTTGTTTTTGAAAGATTCTTGAAGATTTGTCAAAAGTTATTTGCAAACCTATAGACGCTTTATCTATGGTATCTAGGTCCTTACTATAAATTCACAGTGGTGTATTCTGTGTTTTGCAAAACTTTTGAAATCAGTGCTTATCAATGTTCAGCTGCTTAGCCCCTAAAATAGAAAAAAAAGTGTCTTTCCAGTGCCTACAAAATATGTTGTTTTTTGCAGTGATTGTTATAAAGTACAAATTTAATGTAAAAGAGAAGTAGCTGAGTTGCCTCTCACTGCCTTGGGGAGGGTGGCAGGGGCGTTGTGGCGGGTGTTCCCACACAATGCTCTTGGTTTTTTACACATCCCCAGATTTGCAAATCTGGGAATGCGTTAAAGCCCTGCGCCTCCCTAGGGGTGGTATAACAGTTGTTTTTGTGCAAGAATGTGGCCCTTCCTGCACAAAAACAACCTTATCTCATTGCAGGCACGCTTACGCCATGGTGCACGGGTACCTGCTTTGGTGTTAGGCAGCCATTTGTGCTCCCAAGCAATGTAAGAAGACAAGAATGCACCGTATAGCAAAGATACCGCACATTCCTGCCCTTGTCTTTTGACACAGGGTAGCATAGTAAATGAGGCCCTAATGGTGTTATATTCAGATGGACCCGGGTGGGGGTCATTCACCTGCTCCTTACTGAATAATATAACATTGTAGGGGTGGTCAATCCTGCCAAAGGCATAGTACCTTATAAACCCTTTAAAATTGTGAGTTACACAAGATTCATTTATGGCCATATATTCTAAGGCACCTGAAACTTGATGCTTTAAGCATGCTTATCACTGCTTTTCTGCACTCTTTGCCTATGTTAAGGTAGTGCTGTTGTTGTGTGGACATTGATAGCTCCTAAGTGTCCCCATGGCAACGGTCTCCCTTTTAGTCAGTTCTGACCATTTTACAGGCATCACATTGTTTTCTGGGACTTCTATTTTGCCATTAACATAGTAAGAAGGACCTCACAAATCCCACCTGTAAAATGCCATTGGGGTAAAGAACCAGGATTAGCTGAAGGTATTGTACATAACAATGGGACACTGTAGGATCCGCACCACAGGAGACAATTAAACCCGTAAATCACCTGAGAAGCTTATTTGAAGATAGATGTACAAAGAGCCACCCACCACTCTCATCCAGCAAGTAAGTTCTGATTGAAGCATATCGAAACTACAACACTGTATGACACTCAGAACCCTAGCAGCTCTGAGCTGTACTGACCGATGTGCAAATACTACAGATATATTGTACTTACTAATTTTGTAGGTATGTGAAAAGTCTTGTGTCATGTTTTCATCACTATCCCATGTGCATGGTGACAGCACTCCTTTCACAAGTACATTCAACTACACCTTGCATTGAATTTGTAAAGCCTGGGGTATTTGGCAGTGGATCAGCTATAAATACTTGCTTGTTAGAAAAGGGGGCTAATGTATCAAGGGTTTTATCAACTCTGTGTCTGTGGCCCAAATGTGTACATATTGGCCAACATTCTTTTGAGCCAGCCATTCCACAAATAAGTGAAAGAATGAAACAGCCTAAAAATCAAATATGATTGTAATATTCCCAGATGACTCTGTACAGTGTATACAATATATAGATCAGACCTAAAACATTCTTCCAAACACTGAACCTTCAATCAAAGCACCAAAAAAGTAGAATTGCAGAATAAAAGCAGATTAATCTTAGACCAGTTTTTCTTGCTGCTAC
Source organism: Lissotriton vulgaris (assembly GCF_964263255.1). Taxonomy (NCBI): domain Eukaryota; kingdom Metazoa; phylum Chordata; class Amphibia; order Caudata; family Salamandridae; genus Lissotriton; species Lissotriton vulgaris. Next base: position 137,302 of record NW_028249431.1, read on the forward strand.
CTTGCATAATAAAGTTATATTCTGTTGGCCCCTTCAGGATGAAATAAGAGTGGTACATTCTCTCTCACTTTCCTTTCTTTGAATGCCATTTTAGTTTGTGGTTGGTCAGGTGTTTATCTATGTTTATATGTTTAGACTGGTGAGGGCATTTACCTTTTGGTGGGATGTTATCAGTTATTATAGATGTATACCTAAAACAGGATAGCCTGCTTATATTGTCCTGTGGGCTGGTTGTAGTCTGTCTGTTGACCACTGACCATGGATATTACTATTTTCAAATAATTGAATTAATTTTTACCAGCCTCCACTTAGCTCACACCACTGGAGGCACATCATGTATTATTTACCATTTTTTAAAATGTATTTCCACATGTTTTACTAAAGGGATTGGAACTGCATTTTGGGTCATGGTTAATATTATTTCTAAATATTTAATCAATTTTTCTAGCCTTCTCATTGTTCCCACAGAGGTCACATAGGCCCTGAATGGACAACAGGTGTTGGATCCACGTGTTTGCTTGTTTGGATTGGGCCTAGTGGGCCAATTTATTATATAGTTTAATCAATGTAATTGATGAATATTTTAATTTGTTCGTTTTAATTACCGCGCTCACCTCGGAGCGAGAGTAAAGTCGCCTCGAGGTGCCAGACAGGCTCCAGGAACACAGAGACCTCAGCGCTGTGTTAAAACGCTGACACCTTACATCACCCACCTCAGCAGCCATCTTGAGCGAGGTAGGGTGGTGGTCTAGTCGCTCAAACCCCAACGCCCTCCTCCCATTTTTATGTATAAAAGTAACCGATTTCCTCTGACGCGCAGCGGGCGCGCCGACGGCGCGCCCGCTGCGCGTCAAAGGCAAGCCCTTCTGTGCCCGTCCGGGCCGAGGGCCATACCCCCCGGCCGATTGCCGTGGCCCATAGACTTAGCCCACACGCACACAAAGCTACTAGAACTTAGACCACCAGCTAACGCGCTTTGCTTGCGACGTGATCCCGCCAACGAGGGACATGACCTTGGTGTAGCTTGCTCACATTGCAATTATTCCATCCCTCTACATACGGCCACTGAGCACGCTAAACCTCTGACCATTACTAAAGAGGAATCATTCTTAATAGCACTAATTAATGCCCGCTCACTATGCAAGCACAGTCAAGAAGTAGCCGATCTAATCACGGACAACAAACTTGACATACTCTTTGTCACTGAAACCTGGACAAATGAGTCATCAGAGCCAGATCTAGTTACCGCCGTACCTAGCGGTTATAAAGCCTATCGGCAGGATAGAGCCAGGAAAAAAAAAGGAGGCGGTCTAGCGATTATAGCTAGAGACAGCCTCACTGTTACTATCACCCCCATTCCTTCCATCCACTGCGAGGTCCTCCAGTTCAGAATAAAGCTCTGCTCTCTATCTAGTTTTAAGGGATTATTGATCTATCGCCCCCCTGGGACAAAAACCGGCTTCCTGGCCAATCTCACGACTATGATGGAAACGCTAGCTACAGAACAAACGCTAACAGTTTTAGGAGATTTTAATTTTCATTTAGACCAGGCTGATCAATCTGATTCAGCCTTTCTCATTTCAGATATGGCAACTTTGGGGTTGAAACAATTAGTTGCGCAGGCAACGCACGTAGCGGGTCATACGTTAGATGCTATATTTTCCAACCTAGATGGCCTTCAAATAACGGACATCTGCCCAATGCCGTGGACAGATCACTACGCCATTTTTGGTAAAATTACTACAAAGTCCTTACGTAACAAGAACTCTGCCACAATAACCCATGCGCCGTTTAAAGACTGGAAGAATATTAACCATACTGAACTGAAAACACAACTGGATAAAACCAGTCTAGTAATTTCTACTGATCCGGATGTAGCTACACTACAATTTTATACATGGATTGCCCAGGCTACTGAGAACACAGCTCCCATCAAAACTGTGTCTAAGAATAGGTCAAAACCAACTGCCCCATGGTATTCCACTGAGCTAAGACAACAAAAACAAATTAATAGGAATTTGGAAAGATGTTGGAGAAAAACATATGATACAGCAAGCAAGAAAGTTTATAAAGATGCCTTAGGACTTTATAAAGACATGATTACCAAAGCAAAAAAGGTATATTACACCAACCAAATTGAGCAAGCAAAAAACTCTAGTAGACGGCTGTACGAAATTACCAAGACATTGGCAGGAAATGCCCCTGACATTATTCCCCCTCCTTCCCAAGCCCTCTGCGAGGAACTGGCTAAATACTTTTTCATTAAGGTGGATGATATCTTTCAAGCCTTCACAACCAAATCATCTAGGATGAATGGCGTGCTTTCAGGTCCACAACAGACTATTGCTTTCTCTAAATTTGATGAACTGTCAGATGACCTTACATCGACCATAGTCTCTACAATAAAATCCGGCTCTGCTCTGGACCCTTGTCCGTTGTCAGTGTTATCACCAGTATGGGATTCAATTATACCAACACTGACACAAGTTTGCAATACTATTCTAGCCTCAGGAATCTACCCCAAGCTATTAAAGAAAACCCTACTAAAACCCTTATTAAAAAAACCTGGCCTCGATAAATGCGAACTTAAAAATTACAGACCCATAGCGAGCCTACCTTTTTTGGCCAAAGTGACCGAAAAAGCGATGAATATTCAACTTACAGATTATATTGAGAAGCATCGTTTGCTGGACGACTCGCAATACGGCTTCAGGAGATTTCACGGGACCGAGACCGCCCTTATTAAGGCTGCTGACGACATTAGAGCCATAAGGGATCAAGGTGGGACTGCAATTCTAGTCCTACTTGATCTGTCAGCAGCCTTCGACACGGTCGATCATAATACCTTGATCGATCGTGTCGAAAGGCTAGGCATTGGGCAGGCTGCTAAAGACCTGCTTGCCTCCTTTCTTGCGGAGAGAACTCAAGCAGTCTCCCTTGGACCATTTCAATCCACTCAATTCACGTTGCCATGTGGTGTCCCCCAAGGCTCATCCCTTAGTCCTACACTTTTCAATATCTACGTGTCGGACCTTGCAAATGTCATCAGAGCATACGGGATGGGCCTAACATCTTACGCGGATGACACGCAACTGGTCCTGGCCATTAAGGGGGATGGAAAGCAGGTAGCCCATAATTTTAAAAATGGAATGACAGCAATAAGTGCATGGATGGCCACAAATTGCCTAAAGCTCAATTCGGAGAAGACCGAGGTAGTCATCTTCGGTTCTCTTCTCCCGGAATGGCCATCCGGCTGGTGGCCTATGGATCATGGATCACCCCCCATCCCAGTCACAAAAGTCAGGAACCTAGGAGTCATTTTTGACAATGGGCTCAGCTTTATGGAACATGCAAATAAAGTGGCAACAACGGCTCATTTCAAATTAAAAATGATAAGGAAGATCAGACCTTTCCTACCAGAAGCATTAATTAAAACATTGATTTGCTCTTTGGTCCTGTCCTCCCTGGACTATTGCAACGGACTCTTTCTTGATGCCCAGGTCAGAGTCATAAACAAGCTTCAGTCTATACAGAACGCGGCAGCACGTTTGCTGTCGGGGATTGCCAAGTTTCACCCTATTGCTGAAACAATAAAGCAATATCATTGGCTTACCATTAAAAATCGAATAAAGTTCAAGGCCGTATGCATTGTCTATAAAACCCTTAACAACCAAGGTCCCAATACCCTTAAGGAACATTTAAAACCTTGCACTCCCCCTCCACATTAAGACGAGTTCCTCTCTCCTTCAGTTCAGAAAACAAGTAAAGACATGGCTATTCAATCAGTGAAATTATTTGCATATCATGGAAACAAATTGAACGGTCTAGCGCCGAGACGCCTTAGGGTATTCGTCGCGCTCAATAAATGTCATAAATAAAATAAATGTCTGTAAGTCTCCCCCTTTGGTCTCATAGGGGTTCCATGGGCCTGGTCAAACATCAGGTATTTATCATATGTTTATATTTCTAACATATTTGATACAACTAACAAAAGAATTAATGTATATGCTGGTATGTTTTCGTTATGATGACATGTTGTATTAAGTAAAATAGCCAAGTCCGGCAGTCTTTATTTCTTATTTGTTATTGCCCACAATTGGACAAGGCTAAGACAGAGTAGAGAGAAGACTGTGAATTATCTGACACCAGTGTCTAGAGAATTCTCAGCTAAAGGCTACTGCTCCTGCTGACCAACAAGATGGGAAGAAGATGGCTCCTAAGAAACAGGCTCCTGCCAAGAAATCGGTAAATGACGAGAAGTGTGTTGCCACCTTAGGCATCAAGCCCTTTTTCATTTTCTGCCTAGGTGTGCAGTGCAGCGTACCCACTCTACCTTTTTTGGCAGGATGAATCAGCAACGCTACCACCACCACCAAACCCAAAGCAGATGTCTTTCAGTGACATGGCCGAGACCAGTGAATCACAAATGGAATTGTCCTAGCAAACCAAATCTTTCCCAGAAACCCAAGAGGAGCAAGGGTCTGCCAAACCTGATCTCTCTGAAGGAAGAGTATATTCTGAAGTTGAGTTTGCAGCACAGAAGGATTTTGTGGCTGCTCTTGCGTTGGACACTTTTTGTTTCCTATTTGCTCTGAGAAAATAAAGATGATTCCTCCATCTTCCCCAAACTCCAATTGAAATGAAGAAGACAAGAAGTTAATGCCCAAATTCTGCCACAGGAGACAAGTCAAAAAGAAGTTTCCAGGAAGTGAGGAAGATAAATTAGTAATTGTTCATGTCGAGAGTGGCATTGAGGAAATGTAGATCACTTCTTTTCCGGCTGCTCCTGCAGCACCACCACCTTCTTCCATCTTCTAAAAGGTCCAAAATTAAGCACCAACAACAACCCCTACCATACTTGCACGCTGTCCTAAGGCAAAATGCTGGACCTGTCAGCCTTGTGGTTGTCTTCTCCCCAATTATTTGTCTTCCTCCTCCATTTTTCTGACTTCGATTTTGTTGGACTTAGGACCCTGAGCACTTGAGTATTGCTGACCAGTGCTAAAGTACATGTGCTCTCTCCAGTAAACATAGTAATATTGGCACATACCCAATAGGCATGTTTATTTTACTTGTAAGTCCCTAGCCTAGTATAGTGCAATGTATGTGCCCAAGGGCTGTAAATGAAATGCTAATAGTGGGCCTGCAGCACTGATTGTGCCACCCATTTAAGAAGCCCTTTAAAGATGGCTCAGGCCTGCCATTGCAGAGCCTGTGTGTGGAGTTTTAAACTTAAATTTCGACCTGCCACAATAGACCTTTTAAAGTAAAAAGAACAGAAGATGGACTGAATGCTGAACAAATGAACCAGTCACCCCGTCACAGATCTGGGTTTAATCCATTGTTTTTTAGCTCACCACGCAACCTCAGTTTGGACCAAGCCATATGTAAATCAGTCTTGATCCTGCTACCCATGGGAACAGTCCAGCCCAAACTGTGAGCCAGGTCCTCCCTGGACCGGAAACAAGCATCCTGCTTCTCACTTCAAGGTATCACCCCTCATCAGCCAGGCTAGCTTGAATCCAGTGGCACACATAGGACGTTACCCATTTCTGGGCATATCCTTCCCACTTATGGTGACAAAAGCAAAAAGAAAGATGATGGATGGAATACTGAACAAATCAAACATTCGACCCCAGTCACAGATCTGCATTTATTGCATTTTTTTTAGCTCACCAGGACACCATTGTTTGGACCCAGCCATACGCAAATGCAAAACAATCTTGACCCTGCTCGCATTGGGAGCAGTCCAGCCCGAACTGCCAGGCCCTCCCAGGACTGGAAATAACCATCCTTGGATTGGTTTCGGGCATCACCCCATATCAGCCAGGCTAGCTTGAATCTAGTGGCACAGTAAGCACAGGACCCACATCTGGGCATACCCTTCCCACTTTTGGCGACTAAAGTAAAAAAGAACAGATGATGGATGGAATGCTGAACAAATCAAACATTCCCAGTCACAGATCTACATTGAATCCATTGTTTGTTTAGCTCATCTCACCACCCTAGTTTGTATTCAGCCATATGCAAATGCAAATCAGTCTTGACCCTGCTTCCCATTGGAACAGTCCAGCCCAAACTGCCAGGCCAGGTCCTTGCTGTACCGGTAAAGCATCCTGGGGCTGGTTTCCGATTGTCACCCCTCATCAGCCAGGCTAGCTTGAATTCAGTGGAACAGTGAGCATGGGACCCACGCCTGGGCATACCCTTCCCAGTTAGGGAAACAAAAGCAAAAATAAAAGATGATGGACGGAATGCTGAACAAATCAAATGCTCATCCCCAGTCACACATCTGGGTTTAATGCATCATTATTTGTGCTCAAAGCGCCACCCCTGTTTGGACCCAGCCACATGAAAACCAGTCTTGACCCTGCTCCCCATGGGAACAGTCAAGCCCAACTGTCAGGCCAGGTCCTCCCTGTACCGGAAGCAACCATGCTGGGGCCGGTTTCAGGGTATCACCCCTCATCAGCCAGACTAGCTTGTTTCCAGTGCCACATCTAGGCATACCCTTCCCACTTAGGGAGACAAAAGCAAAAAGAACAGATGATGGATGGCATGCTGAACAAATCAAACATACACCCCCAGTCACAGATCTGGGTATAATCCATTCAAATAGATCTTTTGCCAGGCTCAAACCTTTCATTTGAATACATGTAAGTCACCCCAATGTAGGCTCTGAAAAAATCCAGAGGGCAGGGCGGAATGTGTTTAAAAAGCAGGAAATGTACTTTTAAGTTTTACATGTCCTGGTAGTAAAAAAATCTTAAATTCGCTTTTCACTATTGCAAGGCCTATATTTCCTATAGTATAACACTGGGTTTACCTCATTTCATTTTTAAGTGTAATTTCTAAAATGGAAGATATGACTGGATCAAATGTAGTGTCTCTGGAATCCAAATTTAAAATCCTAACTTATGGTGAAGTTGGATTTTAAATTACGATTCTGCAAATGCCACTTTTAGAAAGTCGCAAAAAATCAATGGATGGACAGAATGCAGAACAATGTCATACATTCACCCCAGTACAGAGATCTGGGCCTAAATCCATATGGCCTCATTTATGAAAAGTGATGCAGCGCTGCGAGAAAACAGCAATGCGTCACTTTTCATTGCGCCCTCCTTGCGACACCAATGATGGGTCATATTTACAGTATGACGTATCATATTGCAAGGAGTTACAGATACGTCAGTATTTCTGACGTATCTGTAGGTGCAAAAATGACGCATTTCTGGAGTGTGTCACAAAAGTGATGCAACTCCAGCAATGGGTCATTATACATGGGCAAGTCTCATGTTGAAATGTGCTTGCGTCAGTCTTGCGCCTGCCATGAGGCAGGCGTAAGATATTGACGCATTTGCATCCTAGAAGTGACGCAGTGAAATCTCATAGATTTCACTGCATCACTTCTGGAAGGCTTACTTGCAGCAGAACGCCCACTCTGCATACATTATACCTGGCACAGGTATAATGTGGCACAGGGGTTTACAAAGAGACGCATCTACCTAGATGCGTCACTTTGTAAATATGACGCAACATGGCACATTTTTTACCCTGCCGGTGTAAAAGCATTTTTTTACCCTGCTGGTGGGAAATGCAGGTCCAGTCTTTCTCACCTACGCAAGAGGGCAGCAGGTCTGCACAGCAAAGCAGGAGTACAGCAAAGTAGAAATCCAGCTGAGTGGCAGTCCTTCAGAGGCACAGCAGTCCTTTTTCCTGGCAAAGGCACAACTGTGTGTAAAAGAAGGACCTTGGACCCCACCATTTCAGTACACTTCTGGACCTGTGGAAACTTTGCCAAGTGACATCAGAACAGGGCCGTCTTTAACACTGGTGGTGCCCTGTGCAAAAATGTTTGTCAGTGCCTCTCCAATGACCATCTCTGCCACGGATTCCCTTACTAGCACCCTTTAACAGTGCCCCTCAAGTCTCCATAACCACTGTCTCTAGATTAATTTAGTATTATAACCCCACTAATGCCAGTGTAAGGTACCTGAGCACTTTATATAACACACACATTGCACAGAGACAAGCATATGTGTGTTAATCAGTGTATAGGAAATGTTACATCAGACAGGACTAGAAGGTGTAGTGTAGGAGTGAAGTGTCATCGATAGTGGTAGGCAATACAGGTTGAGTGCTTATTCTGGGAAAGTACAAATTCAGAATTTGGAACGTTGCATCATTGTTAGAGGTTCTCTTTAATTAGAAGAATTATTTTGTACCCAAATTAACCCTTTTGACAAGATCAGGATAATGAAAGACTGTGCAAAAAATATACAGCTCTAACACATACCTTGCAGCTCACATGCAGCTCTTTGATGGCAGTTAATAGCTCAATGTTCTATATTAGGATTTTGACATAAACGACAAGTAACAAAAGGAGCGCTCTTACAGAAGCAGTACCCCACTGACCTATTTACATTACATGCAGTTTGTTATCTGCATGGTACACATTCTTAGCAGCAGGCATCTTAATCCTCTGCACTACCTTAGAATGAGTCAAAACTTCCACTAGACAAACCTCCGGTCTCTTTCCAGGAAGATGATTAATCATCGGAGGTATCTCGACATTTTAATTGAAGCCTAAAAATTGCTGGAGGCCAGGAACTCAGCAGCAGGTGCTTTTAAAATTATAAGATACTTGAACAAATAATGCCCCCATCCCAAGTCACCGTCCAGTGCGGTGGCACAGATCCACCGCCCTAGAGCCAGGCCTTCATCACAAGCCCCGTTAATGGGATGCTTGACATAAACGCAACAGGAACTCACACCGCAGCCTTGCTGTATCTCAGAACCGATGCTTCGCTTTGGCTGTGCAGCGATTCTTCGATCTGGATCCATGCAATGCGCCACAACCTGGGTTCAAGGTACTCTGTTCAGAGGGACTGTGTCCCCGTTACCGGCACATGGTCTATCACAATTTGACTGAACTTGTGACTTTGTCGCAGTCATCGTGACCAGATATCCCAAATTAGCGCTATTGCCTTTTTGGTGCTATTTTCACTATAAACTTTCAAATTCAATATCTCCAGTTTTACTTATTGGATTTTTGTCGTTTTGGTCATGTTTTATTTATTAAAACTTTATTTTTCTAAACCTGTTGTTGGCTCTTTTTATGGTGTGTTTTTGTTGTTGCTCAAATACTTTACACATTGCCTTTGAGTTAAGCCTGACTGCTCTGTACCAAGGTGAGCAATGGATAATTTGTCGTTTGCTTGTGCCTTACCCTGACAAGGATTATGGTTGTTGCTCGACCATGGCTTACACCCCAGTCAACCAACAACCTAATTTCTTACACAAAGCCAATCCATTGTAGTTCCAGCACAGCATTTGACTTTGGCTATATAAGGGCATTCTCCATTTGGGTTTCTTCACACTTAGGCCAAATAAGGACCACTGTGCAGAATGCAGTTTGCTGCAGAGAGTTGAGGGAAGGCAAGCAAACATTATAGTACCAATGGCCATTTGGCCCAGGTGAAAAACCAACAGGCAATACTGTGTCAGCAGAACTTAAGAAAGAAGGACATTGGGGAGAAGAGAGATTAACTTGAACAGGCAGGAGGAAGGAGGTGCTGATGATGAGGATGTCATCACCATTAGAAGCTGTCTTGTCACTCACAGTGTGTTCTCATTGCTAGCTCGAACTCAGCTTGGCACAAGGTAAGGGGGGATTCTACTATCTAGACATATAAACCAGTTATCAAGCTGCCTTTTTAAGACGCCTTTGCTTCAAACAATGTTTCGAAAACTAACCAGAACATCACTAAATTTTTTGGAGTCTATGAAAGTAAACAGAAACAAAAATTCACCTGAACCCCAGAAACAAGGTGTTGACTGAAACATGACCCACACATCGAAGGTTTCAGCTACAAGGTCACATCTGTCATTTAGGCAAACAAGTCATACAGTGATGTAACCTAAAAAACAAGGGATAGAAGAACCATCATGTCATGAATAAGAAAAGCAGGATAAACAAAACAGCAGACAATAAAGGAGCAGTTGTCACAGTGAATATATCCAGAAAGAACACAGCCACAAGAAGATTTGAGATACTATACCATCTTGCAGGAAGACCGACTTAAGCAATACAAAAGAGAACTTAAAAGAAATATAAAAAGACTGCTGAATGACAGGTTTTACATGCTCCCGAAGAAGACGCACATATAAAACAACCCTGGCCACTCAATCATCTCTTGATCCTGTACACCAAGAACACTTCTGTCTAATTACAAAACATTTTGAACAGATTTGTACTACTGTGGTGTTCTACTTCGAGAACACCACAGATCTACAAAGCAAACTCAATTCTATTGGCCCTCTTCCAACTGGAGCATTAAAGACGACCATGGATGGAGTCACTGTACACCAATATTCCACAATAGGATGCGACAAAGGCTTGCAAAAATTAATATGTTGCTGATTCATCGTGACCCACAAGAATTTCACTTTTGGAAATTACATTAGCTCCTATTAGTATGGCTAAGAGGGCCAGGTGGCTCCTAAATATGCAAACCTGTTCCTGATATAATTGGAGAATGGCTTCCTTGCTACCTATTATTACAGTCTGTGAGAAATTGGGTGGTTGGTTCAGGGGGATATGAGCCCTTCTCAGACAACTGTCACGATTCTTGTCCGGGTGAACCACCAATGTCAGTAAATTAATCTGTGCTTAACCGTCTGGTAGCTTTGCAGAAAAGCAGTCAGACTTAACATAAAGGCAATGTGCAAAGAATGTATGCAGTATACAAATAGCTTTTAAGTGAAAGCACAACACAAGAAATATCCCACACCAATTTAGGCAATAATAGAGTAAAATTAAATACATTATTTGATACCAAAACAACAAAAATCTAATCAGTAGAACCAGAGATATGTAATTTCAAAACTTTAAGGTAAGTATAGTATATAAAAACACAACACGCCACATGTGATCATCTGTTCACGCGAGACTGGGTGAAAGCCACACGTTGACGCTGATTGTGATGGAGCAAGGGCTGGATGCAGGGACCAGGTTTGCTCAACTGAAAAAGTTAGCTTCTCAAAGTCTGGCATGGAGAGATCCATTTGCTGTGGAGGAGACTGTAAAGTGCAGGGAGAGCATTGCAGATGGCCATTGCTGTAGGACAAAGAGCAGGATAGTCATTGGTATAGTACGAATTTCCAGTCAGACGTCATGGAGGGTCATTGCTAGAGCGTCACGTTGGTGTTCACTGCGGGCTGTTCATGCTGTAGCATGAATTGAAGATCTTGCATTGCCGGTCATCTCTAGTGGTTGCTGTAGTGCGAAGCACTGAGTTCACTGGTGCTTCGAGTAGGTGGTCAGTGCAGGGGGCAAGATCTTGGTGTGAACAGGCCAGTTTGAGTTTTCATAGAGCCCAAAACATCAGTATTTCTTCTTTTGTTCCAGTAGGAGCTTTCACCTCTTGAGGATCAGGAACTCCCTCCAGCAGAGACCATCAAGGCTCAGACAGGTCCAGGTAGGTCCAGTAGAGAAAGTCAGATGAGCAGTTGCAGACATGCCTCTGGAGTCTGTAGTGTGCCTGTAGCTCAGAAGAGGAGGCCAGATGGCTCACCCTTGAAGTCACTCATGTAGACAGGAATAAAGGAAGCAGGTCCAGACTTCCTTCCCAGACAGCTGATGCAAGCCTCAAGCAGCAGGGCAGTCCTTCTTCTGTAGTGTCCACTGGTCCAGGAGCGTACTGAAAAGCAGGTAGAAGAGTCCTAGTTATATGCCTGGTGTTTCTGGATTTTCCTGCCTCCCTGCCCTGGTTCCAGGATGTCTGAAATCACAATGGCCTAGTTAAAGGTATTTGTGTGCTGAGGCAGGTCTCTTTGAAGTGCAAGGGTGACAGGTGATAGCTCCACCCATCTCATCAAGTCAGGATGGCCCATCCTGCCAACACTTAGTCCCTCTATTGTGGGGATGTCTGGGAGGAATACACAAAAGCCAACTGCCAACTACACCTAGTCATACAACCCAGGAAACATGCTGCAGGCACTAATTAAAATCCGACTTTACCACCAAGTAGGGTTTTAAATTATGATTCATTTGAGTGTAAATATGACACTTCTACCTGCCCCCAATCAAAAGTTATCACTTATTAAATGTAATAATGTAACCCAATGTTATCCTATGGGAGACATAGGGCTTACAGGAGTGTAAAACAGTTTTTTTCACTACAAGGACATTTAAAACCTAAAAGTACATGTCTAACTTAAATACATAGCACCATTCCCTATGGGCTGTGTAGGACCTACCCTAGGGGTGACATATGTATTAAAAAGGAAGATTTAGGCCTCGCAAGAGGTTTATTTTGCCAGGTTGAAATGACAAGCTAAAACGCTGCAGGACTACTAGTACTATCTAATGTTCAGGCCCTGGGTACACGCAGTACCACATTGCTAGGGTCATATAAGAGTATTAAATATGCCAATTAGGTGTAAGTTGACTTTACCATAATTTAGGGAAAGTCCACACAAACGTTTGCACTGGTTAGCACTGCAAAGAGATCGGCTGAAATGCCAGAAACCGGTCCCCGGAAGCTTGTTTACTTCCCAGTATAAGAATTGGCTTGGTAGTTTGGTCTGCCCTGTTCCCATGATGCACTGGGCCAGGGAGAGACGAATTTGCATATAGCCAGGTTCTGAGCTGGGATGGGGCAGTGAGCTAAATAACGGTGATGGATCAAGTCCTGATCTTTGGACTGGGTAAGAGTGGTCTGCTTAATTCAGACACTCTGTTCATCACCACCCTCTGTTTTGAATCGTTTTTGGCCACTATACAGACCCTCCAGCATTTTGCGATTTCGCGATTCACGAAATAATCGCGAAATCGGCTGAAAAGCGCGATTGCAGCGATATTTAGTTTTTCGGCCGCAAAAAAATGGTCTCCTGGCAGGCATAAAAAAATGATGCCTTTTAATTGGCTGTAAGCGCATACGTCACAACCTGAACTATGCTGTACAGCGGTAATAGCAGGAAACAGGAGAGCGCCCGTATCTGAATCACAAAGAAGGGGAATTAGTAGCTGACTTGGCTGGTGCCGTCGGCGCCATTGAGCATTTTAAATCCCAAAGGAGGCGCCACCAAACAAGAACAACCATATCATATTGTGAGTTAGCAATCCATTCTTATTTCTCAAAGAAGCATACCATGCAGCCATGTGTGTGTTTACGATTTCACATAAACACATGATGTTCATTAAACGCGCCTACCGGCAGCTACCAACCCGGTTCAATTACAGCCCACTGCGCTGCACACTTTTAAAGGGGATCATTTTGTTCAGCAGAAACCAAACGAGGCAAAAAGTACAGAACACCCAATCATGGATTGTTTCACAAAGATACCAGAGGCCTGAACTCCATCTGCCCTGAGATGTGCCTCAACCACCAACCACGCCATTCAGTTTCACACTTCTTTGTATTCAGACTCTCACTGTGAACACTCGACTCAGGAGCAACTGGAACAAGGTGTGAGGTAGGTTACGCTTACCACTGATAGATGTGCGAAGAAGATCTACACTGCAGCGCTCCTTAAACAGACACACAGCATCTATGCACAGTAATGATTATGACAACACAGATGTTCCTGTAACCTTTTCTAACACGCAACCGAGCTGCAACTTCCTGAGGAGGTCAGAGTGTCCTCACATTGGATAAAGATGTACTTAACTATAGAGCTATCATAGTTTGACTAATAAACCAAATAAACCAAGGGGTACGAGCTTTGATTTGACAATCTGTATGTTGTGTTATTCATGTAAAACTTATCAGAGTTTCAAAAGCAATATCACCTTAGAAAACAAGATAAAGCAGTTCAGCGTTGGTACCCTCAGAAAATGAAGGCAGAGAGGGGAGGTGTTTTTGCTCATCAGATTGTTCAGAGGCTGTGAGAACAACGCGTCTGAAGGGCAGGAGGCTGAAATATTAACATACTGGTGAAAGTTGGGATTGTGCTTTCTCAGGACCAATTACTGAGTGCCTGCGTAATACTTAGGAGTGTTTGACAGCACAATAGGAGAACGTGGCTGTGCTCAGACATAGTTAAAAAATCAAGGACCCTTGATGTGCTATAAGAGGCGGACAGGACATGGCTAACACAACAGTGCACAGACCTTGGCACTGCACGCATGCACGAGTATAGGCAGCAGACTAACAGCACAGCCTTAGGCACTACATGGAAGAGGACAGGCAGCAGACAAACAGCACACTTTATGGCACTGCACAAACAGGCTGCAGACCAGTAGTGAAGAAAATGGCACTCCGCATACGAGGGCTGGCTGGAAACCGATAGCCCACTGGCACTGCACATACGGGGGCAGGCTGCAGACCAACAGCACAGCCCCAGGCACTGCATAGAACAGGGCAGGCAGCAGGCAAACAGCTTACTCCATGGCACTGCGCATATGAGGACAGGCAGCAGACCAATAGTACAGCCCGTGGCACAGCACAATTGCAGACAGGCTGCCTACAAACAGCACTGTTCATGGCGATGCACATATGAAGACAGTCTGCAGACCAGTAGCACAGATCATGGCACTGTATTGCAAGGACACGCTGAGAAGTACCTAGGAGGCACTTTTGAACCCCAACCCGCCCTCAATCCCCCCCAAAAAAAAGCTTTGGGAGTCTGGTGCTACTGAAATATATATTGGAAGGTTAGGGGTTCGAATACAAATTCTATGGTAGACAGCACACGCCGTCTGAACAATGCTGTGGGTGGTGTCACTGGCGGGTACCACAAGGCGACATTGCTAGAGCACCCTCACAGGAGATGACACGCTGGTAGTCCAGTCCTAGGCGCTGCCTACCCCCCTCCCACCGCTTGTGTAATGCACTGTACAGACCCTCCAGGATTTGAGGCTGAAAATGAATGATTATGAGTAAAATAAAGTGCTGCAAAAATGCCACTAAATTTCCATAATTGTGCCGCTAAATTTCCATATTTGTGCCGCTAAATTTGCTAATCCATGCCGCTATATCCTGGGGGGTCTGACTATAGGTGTGGCAGGTTATACTCAGACATGAGTCCCTTGCTCACTGCACCATCAGGATTCAAGCAAGCCGGGCCGACGACGGCTGAAATGCCAGAAACCGGTCCCCGGAAGCTTGTCTCCTTTCCGGTGAAGAATTGGCTTGGTAGTTTGGTCTGCCCTGTTCCTATGATGCACTGGGCCAGGGACAGACTAATTTGCATATAGCCAGGTTCTGAGCTGGGATGGTGCAGTGAGCTAAATAACGGTGATGGATCAAGCCCTGATCTTTGGACTGGGTAAGAGTGGTCTGCTTAATTCAGACACTCTGTTCATCACCACCCTCTGTTTTGAATCGTTTTTGGACACTATTGTTGTGGCAGGGTATACTCAGACATGAGCCCCCTGCTCACTGCACCATCAGGATTCAAGCAAGCCGGGCCGACGACGGCTGAAATGCTAGAAACCGGTCCCCGGAAGCTTGTCTCCTTTCCGGTGAAGAATTGGCTTGGTAGTTTGGTCTGCCCTGTTCCCATGATGCACTGGGCCAGGGACAGACTAATTTGCATATAGCCAGGTTCTGAGCTGGGATGGTGCAGTGAGCTAAAAAACGGTGTTGGATCTAGCCCTGATCTCTTGACTGGGTGAAAGTTTTCTGCTTAATTCAGAGACTCTGTCCATCACCACCCCCTTTTCTGAATCGTTTTGTCCACCACAAGCGTGGAAGGGTATACTCAGATGTGAGTCCCTTGCTCATTGCACCATCAGGATTCAAGCAAGCTGGGCCGAAGACGGCTGAAATGCCAGAAACCGGTCCCCGGAAGCTTGTTTCCTTCCCAGTATAATGCCTATAAGTGACCCCTAAGGAAGTACCTACACAGCCATGGGGCAGAGTGCAGTGTAATATAAAGATGGGCATGTACTTTTAAGTTTTACATGTCTTAGTAGTGAAAAACTCCTAAATTTTGTTTTTGACTACTGTAAGACCTACCTCTTCTATAGGTTAACATTGGGTTACTTTATTCCACTTAATAAGTGCTAACCTTTGACTGGGAGCAGGTGGGAAACTCGTGGTTGGTGTCTTAGATGTTGTAATTTAAATTTCTCTTTAATTGCAAAGTTGGATTTTTAATCAGAATTTTGAAAATGGCACTTTTAGAAAGGTGGTATTATCCTGTTTTCTTTGGTGTCTGCAGCCTGTTCCTGGGTCACATGACTGGATGTGAGTGGAAGTTGGCAGTTGTGTATTCCTCCCAGACAGCCACAAAATAGAGGGATTGGGTGGCCTGGATGGTCGATCTCTGGCAGGATGGGGAGCAGAGCTGGGCACAGCCCCTTTTGCAAGTGAATAGAGTGTGCCCTGCCTTTATACAAATAACTCCAAACTAGCCTTTTATGCCTGTGACATGGCTAGAGCCATGGTAGGAGGCAGGAAATGTCAAGCACTTTTGAAAGGGGAACTTCTGGAAACTTCTTCTACTTCAAAGGAGGCAACAGGTATAGAAATAGGACACTGAGACCTACTCTTCAGTTCTCTTTCTGAACCTGCAGAAGGACTCCCGCTATGTACTTCTCTGTAGCAGCAAATCCTGTTCAGCGGCTCCTCACAGAAGGAGTATCCGGCCTTGTGGAGCCCTTGTCGGTTACAGCCTGCAGCTTCATCCCGCTGTAGATTGTCAACTTCTGAAAAAGTGATTAAAGGCCTTATTTACATCTATGCGGATGGGTTACACTGTCACAACAGTGATGGATATACCATCCGCCTAAATTTAACTACCATTATATCCTATGGGATATATATTTTGACAGATGGAGTATCCGTCACCATTGTGTCAGAGTAACCCGTCCTCCATGATCTAATTCAGGCCCTTAGTCCGATTGAAGGGCCCTTCACCATGACTGAACCCAGAAACTCCCTGACAAGAATGCCCCCTTCTCAAACATTGTTAGCTGATTTACCAGACTAAGCTTCACCTTCTCAGACACTTTTTCTTGACATTTTTCCAAGACCAAAGGGAAACAGAGGCCTGGCACAATCCACTTTGTATATCCGAACTGCGCACTATCTCGGTCAGCCATAACTTTCGATTTTGCCCCAGTCTCGCACAACGAAATGTCCGCAATCAACGCTGTGATCATTTAGCCAGTTTGTACCTTAAAATTGAAAAATTCTGAACTCTGATGCTACTGATTGGACTTTTGTTGTTTTGGTGTCAAATAACTTATTAAAATTTAGTCTAATTTTCTAAATTGGTGAGTAGGAAATTTGGTCTCTAGTTGGCAGTGGTATGCATCATGTCCAAGTAAGGACCACAGTCCTAATCAGGGTAAGTCACAACACACCCTAAATTATTCTGTGCTCCTCCTCTTGTAGCTTGGTACAGAGCAGTTAGGCTTAACTTAAGAGGCAATGTGTATTTTTGTAATACTTAAATCAGTAACACAGCAAAAAACATCACAAATAGACTGCACATCAGGGTAGAAAAAAAGATTAAGATTTTTTAGATAAAGCAAGATTAAAATGACAAACATCCATCCAGTAGAAGTTGAGATGTGATTTTTTATAGTTTGAATGCAAAAATAGCGCTTAGAAGCAAATAGCGCTCAAAGAGTTAATTGGTCACACTGGAAAGGAACAAAGTTTAGGCCACCCATGATGGTAGCGCATGCCAGCTACATGACCCACACAGGGCCTGCTGTGTCAAGGTTAAACGTTGGCACAGCACAAAATGTGTTGATGATCCTCACTCAGTGAGGGTGCCACACCGGAGTTATCCATTCAACTGATTTGAATCATAAGGTCAGTAAGCAAAGAGTTGGTTCTGAAGTGCAGTTGTTGCGTATGCTATGCGCTGGATTTCACCATACTTCTCCATACTGTGGCGATGATACATCAGTTCTGAAGCAGCGGTTTCGGATGCGATGCAGTGGTTCCGAGTGTGATGCACCTGGCAGGTTCCCACAACATCGTTGAGGAGTCGATTCTTCTCTCGCTGCAGAGGATGCATCGGTTCTGCTGGAGCAGACCCATAGGATCACTTCCAAGAGTCCAGGACTGGGGTGGGACCACTTGGCAGGATAACTCACAAGCAGATGAGCCCAAGGGTTGGAACAGTAGGGTTCTAAGTCTTGTGTGTCCCTGAGACATAGGTAATAGGTAGCAAGCCAGCAAGTCCTTGGAGTCACTCTGGGTTCAAGTGATGCATGTCCAGTCCTTCTCACCCAGGCAGGGGAACAGCAGGCAGCAGGGCTGCTCAGCAAGGCAAGAGCACCGAAAGTCGCAGTCCAGCAGAGTGGCAGTCCTTTCAGCAGCACAGCAGTTCTCCTTTCTGGCAGTGTGGTCACAGGTCCAGATGTGCACTGATGTGTACCAAAGCATAGTAGTACATTTTTTACATAGTATATCTAATAGTACTTATCTAGATATATCTATGAGTTAGAACACTTGTATATCTATTAACATGTCAAATTATTGTAAAATCCTCATAAATATTATAAACACATCAGAATTTCAGAGTTAAATATATCCAAACACAAATTCTAGCTCAGTAGTTACCAGTACATCCATAGGAGACCTAGTCACAACAATACAATGTCAAAATAACAGACACAGTACAAGAATAACTCCATGCCCAGTGATAATGAATTTAGTAGTTATTAATCTTAATCTTAATTATGTGGGACTTCGGTTTATTTGTTCTATTTTTCACTGGTCTCTCTCATATTGAGAGTCTATGTTTTGGGTGAGAGAGGACGGTACCTTCTGTCTCTCTGCTCTTTATTGATTTACTGCCGTTTTTGGTTTGTTTATACTAGAGACTATGTACGGGAGTGGGCTATACTAATGTTCCTCTGATTGAGCGTTTGGAGCCCTTATTGTTGATGGCGACTCCGGCTAAGCTGCCGAGACTTGTTTTGAACATTTGCGAGTGCCTGTCTATATGTGTGACCTAATACACACGCACTTCTCGACAGGACTGAATTTTCTATTATGATGTGTGGTTGATACATAATCCAGTTATATGTAAGAGCATAAGGGAACTTTCAAGTACGAAGTTTGAGTCGGGGGAATTGTACTGATACTTATAAAGTCTATTGTATGCATTAATTTACCAACATATGTTATTTGTATACACTATTTTCTTCTTCTTTGCACCACAGATTACCTAGTAATATAGAGTTTATTTACCATATGAAGCCACTACAGCGGCTGTATATACTCTTGAAGCACATCAAAACTATTTTCAGGTTACTATTTTACACACTATTTATTATCCTATTGCGTATCATCATAGATTTTGAGCACTTACTGGGCTTTTATTAATATCTGCATGTGGATGTCGCGCTAAATAATTTGAGAGACTGAGGGTCTGATTAGATGGATACGTATTTTTGGGTACCTCCCAATTGCAATATTAGTTTTGGGCATTTTTGTCCTCCACAGGATATCTATGACTTTTGTAATTATTATTTGTTACACACCTTGGAGATGGTGTGCCTAATGAGTTTTAAACAGGACAGGGATACACAATAGATTGAGTACGTGATACGCCTGATTATGATGGATGGGTGCCTTTTCTGATACACTTTGATCGGCCTGGTTTAGTTCGTAATACTTTTACTTTTACTTTGTCTCTTCATCACACTAGTGACTACTTACTGAAACTTGGATATACTCCCATATGATTTCAATTTGAGCATATGGATTTTGGGCCTGATTCACAGAATTAAGTTAAGACAAAGTGCATTCTGTGATTACCAAAAGTAGTAAGTTTAGGATTTTGTCTTAAGTTAGTTCTGTGAATCGGGCCCATAGTTCATGAGGCCTTTATTGTTCTTGACAGGTTAATACCATTCATATCTTGCCTATTTACTTGCTTCTTCTGTTATTATGGGGAACACGTGTTATTTAACGTTTCCTATTACTTTCTTATTTACTGACACTTTAACTTATCGTGTTTGGATCCTTCTCACATTCTAGACTGTTTGGTTTGGGATATTTACCCTTTTATAAACTTAGGTAATTACCTTGCACCGTTTCTTTCCACTATTCGATACCCTTCATTTTGAATACTTGGCATTTATTCCCCATCTGCTGTGGCGTTAGTTTCCACAGGGCTCCCGGCGGCGTCTCCCTTTGAACGCCTCCTGGCGCTCCCTCGGCGTCACGGGCGCGACGCCCCTGGTGCTGCTGGGGGCTGTAGTCACTGCTGGTTTGCTGCCGCTGCCGTTGCCCTCACGGCGCTGGTTTGTGCCTTCGCGTTTGCTCCTCTCGTCGCGGTAAGCCCTCTCTCTGCTGTGGCGTTAGTTTCCATAGGGCTCCCGGCGGCGTCTCCCTTTGAATGCCTCCTGGCGCTCCCTCGGCGTCACGGGCGCGACGCCCCTGGTGCTGCTGGGGGCTGTAGTCACTGCTGGTTTGCCCCGCTACGCTGCCGCTGCCGTTGCCCTCACAGCGCTGGTTTGTGCCTTCGCGTTTGCTCCTCTCGTCGCGGTAAGCCCTCTCTCTGCTGTGGCGTTTATTCCCCATCACTTTTCTTGTTTACTCAAGATAGACTTTTTAGTTCCTCATGGCTTTTTCTACAAGAGTAACTGATCTATTTGCGCTACTGTGTCTGAAATGCACTGTGGTGGGTGTCGGTCCTTCTCAATCGCTTGAATGAACTATCTGATGCTATGTATTCATATTTTTCAGCCCAGAAGAAGTCGTGGTATGATTTACCGAAAGACAAAACATGTGTTGGCTGTATCAAGTAAAAAAAATCTGAAGAAATAGACGCTGATTATGTGAAATTGACTAATTATGAACTTTATAATGAATCTGGATTGGCTGCAAAAGAATTGGATATCAATTGACCCAGACTTAATTCTCTGGATTAAAAGTGGACAACGATAATACTTGTGTTGAACAACATTATTGACTTTGGACTTTTCTGTGTGCTCGGATTGGAGTTTTGATGCTAATCATAGAACAACATGACAAAAGATGTAGCATAACATAATAAATATGCAGTACTTTGTATATAAATGAGGCTCCCAGACTTCCATTGTTACAGATTTTTTCAGAAATATACAGACTGAAAACCATCTTTTTTCCTGTCTGTAGTTTTTTTTTAAGTATGGAAAACTGCAGATCAATTGGACTTCATTAGGATACTTTCTCTACTGTCAATCATTGGTGGTTTGTCAGTAGCTGTGCAGATTGACAAGTAGGGAAGTGAAAAAAAGGAAAAAATTATTTAGGGCCAGATGTAGACCAATTTTAGCATGCCCAAATGAGTAGAGACCCGTTTGCACATGCTTAAATAGGTATGGCCACGTACCAACACTATTTTGCCAGTCAAAAATGAATTGCGACTCGCAAAAAAGTGTTTAGAGACTCGCTATTTGGAAGGGCGTTCCCTTCCAAATAGCGACTCTCTAACCCATATATGAATGTTTTGCAACCGCAATTGTGGTTGCAATACACTCACAAATTACCACCCTCTTCAAGAGGGTAGTAATGCAGTCACAATTTGGAAGGGGTCTCCAGGGGACCCCTTTCACTTTGTGACTGTCTCTAAAAATATTTTTTAAGGGCTTGCAGTGGTCCCTTATACCACTACATACCCTTAAAAAATGAACAGATAATGTTTGATTTTGTATTTAATAAATGCCATACAACTGGGAGCCCCATATATAATACCATGGGATATAGTACCGCCTGCCATACATCATAAGAATATTACAAGCCTCTGAGGAGTGAACACACAGAGTTGCTTTATAAGGTTATGAAACTCTGAGATGTTGTGCAATATCCTTAAAATGTACAATGAGTGATTTCCATCATACTAAATAGGAAGTTAATCACTGGCGTGATCATCATTTTTGGGGTCTCTACTCTTTATTGCCTTCATTTTGGAGGGAGTTCTTGTTCATTATGTCTGGATGATCCAATCAGGTCCATATGCCCAGGTGTTGAATGTCCTTTGGTTTCAAATGTAGGCCTGTGTTTCCGGTACAAAAAGGAAAGCACAATGAGTTTAGCGGTACATCTTCATTTTCTTCCTTTAGGACTATAGCCAGAGAAGCAGTAGAATGTATAAATGATTTCCAGCAAAGCTGGATTAGCCGTTTCTGCTTCTTTGGTTAACATCAAGAGTCGGCAGCATTTGCTGCTGTTTTAAGCATGCCAAAATTAAACGTAAAGGCTTTGATGCTTTGATAGGTAATAGCGAGTAAGAAAAGTTCCACCACCTCCAAAACGTATTCTTCCCCTTATGGAGTACCCCAGGGCTCAATCCTTAGCCCCCTCCTTTTTAATCTTTTTGTCAATCCCTTGCCTCATATCGCTAAACGTTCTGGTTTGACTTTGTATACCTACGCCGACGACTCACAAATCGTCTTTTCCCTATCTCAATCTGACCAGGCCTCCACTTCCCCTCTTCAAGTAGGTCTCAGGGAGATATCCGATTGGATGAATCTCAACCTAGTAAAACTAAATGGTGGGAAGACTGAAGTCCTGGTCCTTGGGCAAAAACTCCACCTTTGGAGTTCTAGGCTTTGGCCATCTGAGATGGGTTCACTTCCATCTCCTTCAGAGCATGTGCGCAACCTGGGTGTGATTATAGATAATGGACTAACTATGAAATGTCAGGCCAATAAAGTGGCAGCCACTTGTTTCACCATCCTGCGCTGGCTAAGGAAAATCTTATGGATGCTGTCGTCCCACACCCAGAGGTCTGTAATGAACACCTTGGTGACCTCCCGGTTGGACTATGGTAACATACTCTACCTGGGGGCAACTAAGGCTGTCACGCGACGGCTGCAACTAGTTCAAAATGCCGCCGCACGTCTGCTCTGTGGATGTTGAAAAACTGACCACATCAAAGAACGCCTCCGCGAGCTACACTGGCTTAGAGTTGAGAGTCGCGTGAAATTCAAGGCATTGAGTAACATGCACAAGATCAAGACTGGGATTGCCCCCACTTATTTACAGTCTCTTGATAAGAGGTGTCCTTAATGTTTGAGATTACAGAGCTATTCTTTTTGCATTTTAGGTGAGAAGAGAGAGTTTTCCCTACTTTGTTTAGATTACATAGTTTTTTTGTTTTCTGTGCTTTGATCCATAAGTGAGCTCGTTTCCTGACAAATTGGTTGTATTTAAGACATTTGAGGGTGTTTAAATGTTAAAAATTTTTGGCTTGCCAATGCTGTTGTTCTGTTGCTTGGATTTTGATGGATAAGCTACCTAATTTAATTTTGATTTCTCTATTTCTCCTTGACTTGCAGCTTATAATTTGGCCTCTGGTGTAGCACTTTAAAGCGGTCCAGACAATGACCAGTGAAATGTATGAGTTTGTATTGACTTATATATGTCTTTTTCTATTCCCTTTATATCAGTTTGATTCTTAAGTATTTTGAGATTCATACTCAAGATCTTATTTTTTGAGCAGTCATAGGGTCATTTTGTAATGTCAGAGTGATGCATGTACAATCCAAGATCACCATTGGTTCTATTTAATTCTCTGCACTTGATTGGAGTCTACGAGTAAGTAATCAATAGGAGAGTTTCTTTGTTGAGGCGATAAATTCATTACCATTTGGATTGTGTAGTCTCTAAGCGTCAATAAGTTTGTTGGTGAAGCATAGGTTGCACATCTGTTTTTGAGCCTAGAATGGTCTGAATTTTGATTTCTATTGTCTATCTAATGTACCATCCAGGGTACGTTGGAATCAACGCCGGGTATGATAGAAGCGTCATGAGGGTGATGTAATAGTTTTATGTTTATGGATTGCCAAAATTGCAGACAATCGGTGTTGGGTGCACACACATTTATGGCATACCGATTCCATTATTAAGTCTGGTAATGAGCGATCTACCCTCGTTTTCACGCTCAGACATCATAACTGATTCGCCACAGTATCTGAATTCTAATGTGATTACTCCATTTTTCTACTGATTGTGTCCAAGGAGGTCCTGACCTAACTCATATTTAAAGCCTCACAATAACCAGTATTGTTCCTTGGAGAAATACTCTGTCATGATTTGAACTACAGATCTGTCCTATTATTGTGTAGTGTCTACTGCATGGTGTATATATTTGCACAGTTTGTTTACATACGATATGAGTATATGCAAATATACTACATATGCAAGCACTAAATCTGTAATTATAAGTAAAATTACGGCAGACATTATATCACACTCTGACCATTCGCTGCAGTAAACAAGGCAAGCTGTATAGTTCAGTGAGTAACAAATCATTTGTCATTGTAGGAATACAACTAGAGTTTTATGCTGTTTTGAGAAGTTTTACTTATATTCTCCATTGGGGGCCTATGTGGAGCTTCAAAGTGCTACGGTTAACAGGGAAAAGGTGTGACATGTGATCTTATTCTAAAGTTGCTTGTCATGTATATTTGAATAGCCATCATATCTTAATTTTGTTGACCCACATAAATGTTTGTGAGCAATAATTTGTATAACCTACACATTAACTTTTCTAATTTTTGTACAATCATACTTAAAGGCTTTTTTTGTTGGGAATTATTCGTCAACTGACTGCCAAGATTTTCTGGGGGCAGCCCCATGCACAGGCTGAGGAAACAAGACATACCTGCTAGAAGCTTCTTCTTTTTAAGGTTGCTTTGTCATCTTCTAAGAGCACACACAAAACCAAGATTTAGTATAAGAACCACAACTAGGTCGACTGACATCACAGTAGTTTCCTCCGAAATTAAACTTATGTTGCTGTGCAAATGGAAGATAATTGTATATTTTTCCATCTGCCAATTTATACAGAGTACACATTTACAACTTTCACTATAAATTTACTAAGAACTGGATCCAGAAACATCTTAATATTTATTTATTGGTTTTAAAGTTTTGCACATCACCTTCGGGTCATCTCAGAGCTCAATGGATAAGCAAGTATCTATCCATTTATTTTTTTTTTTAAATCTTTTTTATTAAATTTTGAAAAGATATGTTAACGGACTTCAGTTACAGAAATGCATTATCATCATAAGAGAGTTGCCACCATACCCATGAATATAATAGCAGAATACCATATAAAGACAATATCTCCGTTCAAGGGACAGGGTGCCGCCCTGCCAAGTACCACAATACATAACCTTCAATGTTCATGCTATCTTAATCCAGATCTATCAATCTTATACGCAGCTATTTATTACTTGTCCCCCATTCTTCATTTCACATCTGCGCGCTCAGGTCTTGTATTATAAATGAAGTGCAAGCCCAGGTCCATGCCCCAATAAACAACTATCAACAGTATTTGGCCATTAATCGATCCTCTAGGTGGCAATTTACAAGCGGCCTCACTGTTACTCCCAACTATTAGAGGCCCTATAGTACAATTATTAAAGAGACAAACCCAGGCAGCAGTAGGAATTCTCCACATAAGCAGATTCTTGTCTGCACATGAACAATAAAGGAAACTTACCAAAAACAACTAAAAATCAATAACTAACTGCCAGGAGTCTGTGCGGTTCAATAGCAAAAAAGGAACAAAATGACCACGATATATACAGATGGGGTAGTAGGTGGAGGAAAGGGAGGAGGGGCAGGCAGGGGCCTCAGGAAGGGTGTCCCGGGAAGGGGGCCAAACTACACCACAGCCCAGAGCGAGCAGGACGCACACACGGGGCAGCCTCTTTGTGTGTGTTTACTCTGTATCCTCAGTCCCACCCCCCTGGGTGTCCCGCTCCACCCCATGACGAGTGTCCCACGATTTGGCTATGTCGTCACAAGGCTCTGCGTATGTTTTACGCCGCTTAGTGATCTTATCTTCAGAGGTAAGTACTTGTTCCTCTGCTCTGACCTAACATGTCATGTCTGCTTCCCACGTGATAACCAGTGGTGGACTCTTGGCTTTTTAATGAAGCACAATTCTCCTCTTGGCCAGGAGGAAGGCCAGATCTACAAATCTATGGCCTAAATTGCGAGCTTTGGGTCTCAGGAAGAAGCCCAACAAATAAACCTCAGGGCTGCATGGCAAAGTGCGAGCCAGTACTTTATTTACAGATCCACAATCTTGTTCCAGTAAGTGGAAAGCATCAGACAGGACCAGATCATATGGTCAAAGTCTGCCTTCCCCAATGCGCACCTAGCACAGGACAGATCATCTCTATTATAAACCACATTCAACCGATGCGGAGTGAGTTAAGTTCTATGCAGGATGTTGAATTGGGGCTCGTTAGGACTTTCTGGCATTCCTTATCTGACAATGGTCACGTTAACAGTTTCTCCCATCTATCCCGTATACCCAGAAGCGTCTTAGGCGCCAGCTCCCTTATAGGCAGGTAAAGCCAATGTATCAGGTGTCCTGCAGAGCCCAGAGTCACCATCGCCTCCAGGGCCTGGCGTTTGTCAAGTTCAGCAGTGGCTGCAACCCTGGGCTCTGACACTGCCCCAGGAGCTTGTGGTAGCTTAAGAATTGACCTGGGGGAAGTTTGTGGTAAGTAAGAAATTCATCCAGCGGGAGCCATTTGTTATCTCTGTAACAGTCGCCCACTGTGCGTATGCCCCCCTCCTCCCAACCCATCAATTGTCGCTGCGTGAGAGGGGGGCCCAGCCCTGCCTGGGGGATGCCCACTAATGGAAGTCTCTCGCATACAACTGTCTCATTCGGGATCTTGCCACACATCTGGCCCAACACTGCACCGCCACAGAGAGTAGTGTTCCCATGTTTAGCATCTTCTGCCGACGGTCAAGAATTCTGGTAAGTAACCTTGTATATATTGCCTCAGTGGGGAGCGAGATCATAAGCAGATCCCATCTATCCATCTTGCCAAGTAATAGGCCTCGAATTCTGGGGCCCCTAAACCGCTGTCTGTAAGTGGGAGCCATAGGGTCTGTAAAGACACTCTATTAAGACCGCCATCCCGTATAAGATCTCTGAGCAGCCCATCCAACGTACTAAACCAAGAATTCGGTATCAATACTGGAAGATTGACAAAGTAATACAATAGGCAGGGAAGAACAATCATTTTCGATAATGCCTATCTAGCCATAAGTGGCAACTTAAGAGTGCGCCAGTAGGCCACTTGTGGATGCAAAGCCCTCAAAGTTCCCCCGAGGTTCCCTTGAAACATATCCGCCTGCGTGTGATAAATCTGTATCTCCATATATTTGACAGTCACAGGTGCCCATGTCAGAGATGCCGGAAGGGTCAATAGTTTAGGCATGGTGGGGTGCAGTGGGAACACAAATGTTTTTTTCCCATTCACCCGTAGGCCAGACAGAGCTGCAAACTTCTCTAGAATGTCCAGTACTTGATGGACTCCTGAGGTCCCATCCCACAAATAGATCAATACATCATCCGCATAAAGAAAGATGATGTGGGGGATCCAGTTGAGCGTTACCCCCAGCCTGTTGCATTCCTTCTGCAGTCTTGCACCCAAAGGCTCCATGGCCAGAACAAAAAGTAAAGGCGACAAGGGACAACCCTGCCTGGTTCCCCTATAAATGGGATAGGCCGCCGAAACAGTAGACCCCGTTCGTACAAGTGCCATGTGTTCTCCACAGAGCAAGCGGATCCACTGCAACCACCCATCCTCCATCTCTAAGACGCCCATCACCGCAAGTAGAAAATCCCAGTGTACAGTGTCAAAAGCTTTTTCTAAATCAAACGCCATAACTACTGCATCAGGATAATCGTGCAGTGCCGGATGAAACATAACATGATACAATCTTTGAAGATTACTGGAAGTGGAGCGTGAGGGGATAAACCCACACTGATCTGTGTATACCAGTCGGCACATGTGGGGTAAAAGAAGTGCTAGTGCCTTACTTAAAATTTTTAGATCCATATTTGACATGGATAGTGGTTTGAATTCCGTCAATTTGGGATGAGCCAATTAAGATTTTGGCAGGGGGATCACTAACGCTTCCCGGAGTGACGGCGGCAGGAGCACATCATGGAGCGCGGTGGCATACATCTGTTCCAAACGCGGGGCCAGTATGTCCACAAAGTACTATAACATTTGTCTGGGAGGCCATCTGGCCCAGGTGTCTTCCCTCTGGCCATCTCTCCAATAGCTGCCCGTATCTCGCCTGCTTTATTAGGTAAAGCCAACAGGTCCTGGACATCTTGATCTACCTGAACCAGTTGTTGCTCCTCTAAATATGTCTGTAATTGCTCTCCCAGAGTCGGTCCCGGGGAACCATACAACGATTCATAGTAGTCTTTGAATGCGACATTGATTAATCTCAGGGAGGAGAGTACACAACCCTGAAAATCTGTGATACTCACCACAGGGGAACCTCTACTCTTGGGCCTAATTAACCAAGCAAGGAGTCTCCTAGCCCTGCCCCCTCACTGTGCTGTGTGGTCTGATACTTTTTAAAATCAAGACCTCTTAGTTTGTCCCAAGGAGCATTATAAAGGCTTCTCACCTCCGGTAATTTCTCCAGATCTCGAATCGTCCCCACCGATCCCATATCAAGGGTCAGGATCTGATCCTCCAAGTCCGTCAATTCCTGAGTGATCAGTCATCGAGTGCCTACAGTCTTGCCCAGGTAATGCCCTTGTGTCACCACCTTAAATGCCTCCCATTCCACTAGCGGAGAGCTGGTGGTTCCCTGGTTGACTTAGAAATAAGCAGATAAGGCCTCAGGAAGCCCATGGGAGAAGCCTTCATCATCCAGCACCGACTGCTCCAGCCGCCAACGTGGGATCGAGGCCCTCTCCAGGACATTGAACGAACCCCATGAGCAAAGGGCTGTGGTCAGCAAGGGACCGCCTGAGGTATTCAGCGCCGGTCATCATGGGTACCAAAGTTGCAGAACAAAAAAACATGTCCAAACGTGTGTAAATCATAAAGATGTGAATAGTAGGAATATTCCCCACACCTTTCGTTGTGTAATCGCCACACCTCATGAAGGTCCCAACCCATTGCCCATGACCGCAGTCCCTTAGCGGTGGAAGCAGCCGTTTCACCCCGCAGAGGACGGGTGGACCTATCCTGCTGAATATCAAAAACACCGTTATTTTCACCACCCAACACTAAGGTCTCGTAGGGGAACCCCGCCAACACCCTAGATAACCTATCCAGGAATGGAAGTTACTCCCGATTAGGGCCAGAGATACTGCCCAAAGTGATCTCCCTACCTTTCAGAGTGCCCGTGACCACCACATTCTGCCCCTCTGGGTCTAGTACCTTCTGTGTTAGCTGAAAGGGCACCCTGGCTTAATCCATATCAGCCCTCCCCGGGAGAAGGCCGAGTAGGTCGTAGCAAAGAGCTGGCCCCGCCATCGGCATTTCAGGTGTGACACCTCTCCATCAGTGAGATGGTTCTCCTGTTAAAAAACCACTTGTGCTCCCCTTTTCTTAATATAATTGAAAACATTATAACACTTCGCTGGTGTCCCCATGCTTCTGATATTCCAGGTCATAACCTTAACCCCCTCAGGGCCACCCATGTACACAGCCATCGGATCTGCCGGAAGGCCCCCCTGCCCCACCACCCCCCACCCACACTCAAACTGCCCTCTTGGCAGAGAACAACACAATCCCTCAAAACTATGTCCCAAGAGCGGACTGACAACGGTTAGCTGCCTAAACACACCAGCAAATTGCACAGTGAAAACTCACACCAGTACGGGAAGATCCACGGCCAACTGCACTAGGACCTGTGGGGGGCGTAGCGTGGCAGAAAACCAACCAATCGTCTGAAACACTATCAGTACTAAGCAATAGCCATCCTAGGCCGTTCCAACCCCCACCTGGGGATATCCACCCAGAGAGCCACCCTCTTCCCAGATAACCCTCAACATCCCGCAATGACATATGCGCACCCAAGACAGTTTCCCGCCCCAGTGATTAATAAAGGATATAAGTCTAAAACACAACCAGGCAGGGGAAAGGATGAAAGGAGAAAGCCGTCTGTTCCTCTTCTAGACACCCAGCTCTAAAAGTCATTTGATAGCTGCAGAGTCACAACGGCCATGTTATCTCCTGTGACCTGTGATGCATATAATTCAGTCCCCTCCTCGCCATACTTTGCTTCAGAATCTGTCTCTACTGAGGATGCCCCAGATCTCCCCATGAGGGACACAGCCTCCAACATTGCAGCTCTCTCCATGACCGTTCTGAATGGGCTCAGCTTCTTGAATTCTGTTTTCTTCTGGCGTTTCTGGAGCCTCCTACCCCGACTTTCCACTCCAGGCGGCCGCCTTTCCGGCCGAGGCCGTGAAGGATCCACCGAGTGGTTAGACTCAATCCAGTCCCAGGCTGTTTTCGGGTCCTCGAAGAAGTGGGTTGTCCCATTAAGCATGATCTTGAGCCAAAACCAGGAACATCAGGGAGTATTGTATCCCTTCTGTCCGCAGAGCCTTTTTAACTTCTAGGAAGGAGGAGCGACGCCTCTAAACCTCCAACGTATAATTGGAGGTTTAGAGGCAACAATGTCACTCTACTCTTGTCTACTAGAAAAGGACTAGCCTCTCGGGCTTTCCTGAGAAGCAAATCTCGGATATGGAACAGCCTAGCCACCACAGCACGAGGCGGCTTGCCCAGCGCCGGGGGTCTGGCAGGCAAACGGTGAGCTCTTTCCAAAGTGTAGAAGGAAGAAAGGCTCTGAGGTGCTGCAAGGTCCCTCAAGTAGGTTTCCAAGAAGCCAACCATGTCCTGCCCCTCCACTCCCTCCGGAAGGCCCACCACCCGGACGTTGTTTTGCCTGTTGCGCCCTTCAGCATCCTCTGCCCGCTTCTCCAAGTGACTGACCTTAGAGGCCAGCTCTCCCACCTGGGCCGATAGCGCCTGTTGGACTTGTTTGAGAGCCTCCAGTAATAATTCCATCCGTTTTACTCTCTCTGACAGCCTAGTATGTTCGGCGTGCAACAATCCAAATCCAACCGCCACCGTGCTAATATCCTGGTGTAGGGTGGCCTTGTTATCCGTTATGGCCTTGAGGATTTTGGCCAGTTGTTGATGAAGCTGCACCTCCGCCTGTTCCTCCCCCGCATCTTTTGAGGCAGAGTCCACCTTGCCGTCCTCCAGGTCGGGGGACCGATCTGCTTCCCCCGCGGCTTACCCTTAGCTGAAGTCTCTCCTTCCTCTGCCCCCGTCCTGGTGCGGCGGGCCTTAGGTGCACATGCACTATGCCCTGCCCAGCTGGAACCCACCAGTCCAGGGTCGCACACCGTCAGGTAGGACTCACTAATACCCCTCCGCAGTCCACTGCCGAGGCAAGAGCCCAGTAAACCACAATCAGAGCCAACGACAGCAGGCCACGTGCAGATCCTGCTGTGGAGCTCACTCGGGCTCCGTGCCCGGGCCCCTCTCTGCTTCCCCGGCACCAAGCTCCAGCAGCCAAGGGGAGCCCATCCACACCAGTCCTGGATCATCCTAACCGGCACCTCCTATTCAGGCAGTACAGGTAGTACACCAGAGTCCCAGGACCTCCCCGGGGTCCATTGCCTGTGTAGTCCGTTCTCTAGGGGGGTACCCTCCATAAGCCCTTTCACCTCAAGGCCAGGCCACCACAAGGGCCACCATGTCCTATCCGATGGCGGTGTAGCTCCACAGAGGATCAATCTATGATCCGCCTGACAACGCACTGACTTTCAGCTCCCGCTTGGCCTCCTCTGGCAGTCACACAGTCTTGCCACAATGTATGAAGCAGCACAGCCCCTCTCATCCAGGTGGGGGGCCACCACAATCAAGCAGCCAAATTATAGTGTGCGAAGGAAACAAACTGCCTCGTAAAGTGCGCACCTCGTCAATCCTGTGTGCCCCTATTCACTGCCTGCTACCACCTCTCCAGTTCTTCCTGTTCTCGGGGCAGGCCTCCATCCATCTACCGTGCTTCTGCTCAGGGGTGGGAGGGAGAACCCATCCGATGCCCCGCTTCCACTGCTGTGTTGTCAATAGGAGGTTGCACGGCCAAGTAAGCCAGCGCATACCAGCAGGACTTGGCCACCCCACAGCACCTACGGTCCTCTCCTATACCACCACCTCCTCACAACCAGTGCAGGGGGCGGCTGCCAGCCTCTGCAGGATCGAGTCTCTGCCAAAAAGTGCCCCGCGCCGCCTGTATGGAACCAAGCGCCCAGACAGCCGTAATTACCCTTCGCAGTAAGACCATGCAGTGATGGCGGCCATCGCCTCCCGCAGGGTCCGCAGGGCATACGGCCTCTCTTCCACCCAGATATCTTCCAGTGAGCATCTCCCCCGGGCCCGCGGCATCCCAGTCCGTCCCCCAAGCCTGCTTCTCAAACCTCCTCCTAACTTCCCTGCCGTACACTTGAGGGTCTGGCAGCAGCTCTGTTCAGTGCATTGACCAGGAACAAACCCCAGTCCCCGTTGTCCCAGGGAGAGATCTCAGGCCTGCAGTTGGCGGCCGGGTCTCCGAGAGCCCCCTCCATCTATCTCAGTGCTGCAGATCAGTCGCCCTCCGCCGTGACACAGCTCGCCGCTCCTCCTCCGGCCACCATTGTCTTACAGCCTCGCCTGGCCCGTCTCATCTCCGCCTCAGAACCAGACGCGCAGGCTCCACAAGGATGTCGTAGACGCTTCAGGCGTTCCCTCAACTGAGGCCCCAGGAGAGCGCCCCCGGGTCCGAGCCGAAGCACCTCTTCATCAGGATAAATTACCTGGCTGGCGCAGAGCTCTCGGCTCACCCGTCTGCCATCTGTGGCTTCGTAGCCACGTCCCATGAAAGTATCTATCCATTATAGAGAAGCAAGGGGTGGTTAGGAACTACTCGGGTGTTTATGGATCTTGGGTGATATTCTTTGGCTTCATTTCAGTCATAAGCAACCTAGAATACTGGATTACTTTTCTTTTCCAGCTCGTCTTAAAGTGCATGAAGTTCAGACGGGAAAAGGTGGGAACACTGTGGCATCAGCCACATATGTTCCGACATCGCAAGCGTAACCATGCTTGCCTTAACCACGCACATGCCTTAACCACGTATATGCATGGTTAAGGCATATGTCCGGTCTAGTTGCTGGCTGGCTGGCAGAAGCAGGAAGAAGAAGGTTTGGGAGAGGACCTGACACGATGCCGTGAGGAAAGTGGGGTTCTGGGGGTAGGATTAGTTTGTGTGAGTTGGTTGGCAGTTTTGAGAGATGGGGTTGGGGTCATTTTTAGGGCTTGGGGGTGGCTGGAGTTTTAGGGCCTAGGATAAGGGACAGGAAAGGTGCACTTTTCAGGCTGAGGGGGCAGTTGGACTGGGGCAGGGGGGTAGTGGGGTTAGGTTTAAGGGAGTAGGCCTAGTTTTAGGGCTCAGGGATGGCGGCTGGGGTCATATTAGTTGTTAAGGGGCTTAGTTTTAGGTCACAGGGCAGGGGACAGGAGAAGGCCAGGTTTCAGGCCTAGGGGGCAGATGGGCAGGGTGGGGGTAGGTTTTAGGTGTAGGGCTGCTGGTTTTACAACTTAGGGAGGGGGGCAGGGGTCATGGTAGTTTTTTAGAGCTGGGGGTCAGGAGTTAAGGATCAGAATAGGGGTCGGGTAGTTTATAGGGCGGGTATAATAGACTGCAGGAGGGCCACATTTTAGGGTTCAGGTCAGACGGGCAGGAGTGTGATCTTTACCACACATGTCCCTTCACCAATCATGTCTAAACAAGCACAGCCCCAGTGCTATGCACCAAACACATATAGATTAGAGTGAAAACACCTACATACACTTGGGTACACCATTGGTTAGTGTACTCCAATGATTGGCCTGACCTCCCCTATAAGGCCGTAGTACATAATAGGACAGGAGAGAAAAACTACCTTTGTCCCTAAAATATACTAGGGCATGTCAGTTTAGAGGCCAGCTGTCCTTTCCGCACTTGCATGCGTGCACTGCTGAGGCCTGAGGTCAGTTTAAAGGGTTCTGCTGCCTAGGAATGCCGGAGCAGGGGGTAGGGGGTCGTAAACCATGAGCTTCAAAGGACCAGGGGAACAGACAGATAAAGCCAGGTCCATCTATGTCACCCCCTCTGAACCTAGCTCGATGGCAGGTGTAAGGAAGGAATGTGCAGATGCCAAGGGGAGGGAGACTATGGAGATGAGCCATCCTGGAGGTTAGTTTCACCAGTTCTTGCCTCTCTGCTAAGACTTCAGCTGTATTGACTTTTGGAGAAACAGTGCTTTCAGGGAGACCATTGTGCCACACTTTGGAGGAAAATCTCATGCTCTGTGGTATTGTCATGCTCTGGGGTGTTGCCCTGCACCTCATTGGACAGGAGTGCACTCAGTGGATTTGTAAGGGTTTTGTCCAAGTGCATTGTGGGAATTGAAGTCCGAAACTTTCAAGGACCATATTGGAGCTTCCAGACCCTTGT
Source organism: Lissotriton vulgaris (assembly GCF_964263255.1). NCBI lineage: Eukaryota > Metazoa > Chordata > Amphibia > Caudata > Salamandridae > Lissotriton > Lissotriton vulgaris. Next base: position 171,555 of record NW_028249431.1, read on the forward strand.
AGTAAGTTTTGGACACTTTGGGACCCTCAAAGGAACTTCAGGAAGATGATCCAGAATTTTTGAGAACGTTGGAGCAACTTTGAAAAAAAGCTCCATAAGTAGACTCATCCAGGCCAGTCAAGTCGCCGATCCTCAGCCGTGACCCAGCCTACCGTCCAGGTTCGTCTCAGTAAAAAGCTCCTGTGGTCCAACTTCCAGAGTTTGAGCAGGAGCTGGTAGAAACCCAAGCCGAGGAACCTTCACCGAATCTGGCCAGGTGGAGAACATCAAGGGATCCCGGGAGAAAAAGCTCGGTAAAAGTTTCTAAATCCAAATGTAGAAAAGGTGAACGGGGCCTACCGCGAGAGTCAAGCCGCCCACCTTCAACCACGAGCCAGCCTGGATCTCTGGTTCATCATGCTGGAAAGCTCCAGAGGTCTGACTTCCACAGGTTTGACCGGCAGCTCGTCACAAGCAAAGCCAGCAAACCCTCACCGAATCCGGACTGGTAGCGAGCCTCGAGGGACCCCAGGAGGAAAAGCTCAAGAAAAGTTTTTAAGTCAGAAGGTAAAAACTTTGACCGAGGCCTACCATGAGGAGTAGCCATGCAGGGCTCCATTGCTGTCGGCCTGAAACTTTGACTTTGTCCCTGTCTGCGTGATCAGATGTCTCAATAGGCAATATAGGTTTCTATGTGCTATATAGTGCTAAATCTATAAAAATCCTATATCTGGTTCTCTAAGTTGGATTTCTTTCGGTCTGGTGTCATTTTAAAGATAAAAATAGTTCCTAATTTTATAATTTTTGGGGGATTTTTATTATATGTGGTGCCTTAATTATTTACTGAATTGGTGTTTTTAGGTGAGGCATAGCCAACCACCGAGAAAGATGTCCCCACACTATATCCGTCACCTCATCCGACATGTGACAAGTTGTCCTTGAGGCTACTAGTATCAGCAATTATGGGGGAAGTCCCTGGCAACTAACGCAGTGGTAATCGGGCGTTGGAAACCAAAGATACGCCCCTGGCATGTAATAATGCTGTGCAACAATGGAGCTGTGACGGCCCAGTGGCGTGGGTGTGGAGGAACGATATAAACAGCAAGAGGAGGTGATTATGGGGGGTGCAAAGCAGCACTTAGCCTAACGGTGTGTGGCAGACGGAACGGATTTGGAAGAGTGCTGGACCCGGGGGCAGCCGGGCACCAAGACACAGTTGTGTGTGAGAGTTGCCGACCGGCAATAAAGGCTGCGAAGCAGGCTGTGGCTGGGCTGGGTGACGTAGTGCTGAGTCTCCAGACTGTGCCGGTGGCACTCTGGACTGCTGAAATCCGCACCCCGGCCCTGGTCTGATCTCTATGACTTGTGTGGCAGCTGTGGAATGGGGTGAGGGCTAGTGCTGAGTAGACCGTCCCCCTTCTGAGCAGGAGGTGTGGCGGGGTGTGGGAGGGTATTCCAGTAGCAATGGATACCCGGTGAGAGGCATATACTGTACAAGTGACGATAGTGGGATTGATGGTGTGGATACATAGTTTGTGGCTGGTGTTCGAGGAGCATCCCCATTGCGCATAAAAACTGCAAGATAAGGAGGCACACAGAGGAGTACTGCTGATCAGGGGCCATAACTGGTGAACGCTGCCTGGGACTCTGAGACGACCACACAAAGGTGCCTATGGATTGAAAGAGGGCCCTGACACCCCGCCCCCCTTAATTGAAGTAAGGTGCACCAGCAATTGGCTTGGGTGAAGTGCAGGGTGTGATGGGTAAAACCTTACAGGACGGAAAGAGCATTTTTCCTGTAGTAGGTGGTGGTGAGTAACCTGTTGGACCCTGGTGCCCGGGCACATATTGATGGCGTGATGGCGAGCGGGAAAGGAGGCCGTACGGTGGCGCAGATGAAGCTTGACAAATACACCCTGCATAAGGGAGAGGATGCAAAGGACAGGTGGATGAAGGCTGTGGTGCATCAGGCCGAGGACCAGCCTGAGCTGACCAAAATGACATCATGACAGCTATCACTATGGTCCAGACGTCCTTAGATGCCAGGATGGATAGCGTATCTTCCAAGGTATCCCTGATCAGGGCGGACATTCATAACATGAATGTGCGAATCAAGGAAGCAGAGGCCACATCGCTTGAGTTGACCAATGATTCGGCCCTGCTCAAAAAACAGGTTCAAGAACTTCAGGCCAGCACCAGTAGGATGGAAACGCAGCTGGATGATTATGAGGTGAGGGCCAGACACAATAACGTGAGAATTCTTGGAGTGCCTGAAAGTGCAGAAGGGTAGACGTTGGACTTGTTTATTGAACCTCATGACACAGCACTTACAGCCCAAAGGCTGGTCCCAATTATTTTCTGTCCAGCGTGCTCATAGGGTCCCGGGTGGTAGGCCAAGGCCTGGAGCAAAACCTAGACACACTGTAGCTCGAATATTTAATTTTCGGGACAGGGATGTAAATTTACAAATGGCGCGCTGCGCGCTTGCGGTTCACCCCGGTTCACCTTGACAACATTTTTCCCATTTTTCCCATATTTTACATTGAAAGTGCAAAAACAACGCCAAAGTTATTAAAGTTAAACATGCACAGCATGAAAAAGAACTCAAGTATGCACTGTTGTGTCCTGCCAAGCTACGCGTCGAAGCAGAGAGCAAGGCATGGTTCTTCAATAACTCGGAGGAAACATGGGACTAGTTGGATGGTCGGTGAGAGGCTGTCAACCGTCCCCAATGGGAGCTCCGTGGTCCAACAAGTAAACTTAAGCCAGGAAACGGAAGTGTGAATAAATCAGGTAGTGGCATGGATCGGAGCATTCAAGGAGGCAATGTTTGTGAGTAGAGAACTGCAACCACTAGAGGATTGGTATGGGTCTGGGGGGTCACTCCATTAAGGACATGACACAGGCAGCAGCTGTCAATGGTACCTTAACCTGGGGTGTGTAAGACAATATTGAACAGGCTGGAGATGCTGAGGACTCCTATGTAGGTATCCTGAGTGGACTTCCATATATGTAACTTTACCTGGTCTAAGCGCGACGCTGGTCGGTGTGTGGGCGGTTGGAGCAGGTGCCCCATGTTAGTTTAAATGAGTCATTATGGGTGACAGGCGCTCTGCAAATTGGGGTGGTGGGTAGTTGTAGGCCCACTGTGTAGTGCTGCAGGGAGTGGGGCATTTAGAAGGGTTTTTTGTTACGGTTTCTGTAAGATGTGTGCAATGTCTGTTTATGTTCCAGCTGAAAATTCACGACTTTGGGTAGGCAGTAGGGATTCGTCCTGGGATGCGGGGGCTGGGGCGTGTGTGTATGCATGTGAGCGGCAAATTGATCACCAACTGTTTATATGGCCAGCCAATCTGTGACAACATTGAAAATCGTGTTGTGCAATGCTAATGGGCTTGGGGAAAAGATTAAGTGTACCACTGCCCTTCAGTACCTACGTAGACATGCCCCCAATCTTGTTTTCCTTCAGGAGACGCACCATTATCTGGCACTAAATCAGTGCAGGTACACACTACGGGCACATGCAGGTTTTATATCAGGCTCTAGGGGGGCTGCAATCCTGGTTAAAATACAGTTCAGTTCGCCCGTGGCTGGATCTGGCAGGACCCACTTCGGAGATTTGTAGCCCTCACAGGGACTTGGGAGGGACGTCATCTTAATGTGGATTTTGTAGACCTCCCCCCTATCTTACACTCTGACACTTTCCAGAACTAAGCACTAAACTCTTTGACATGCCAGACGGGTGTTAGTACTGGGCCGGGACATGAATGATGTGATGTCACAGGAGTGGGATAGGTCTGCAAAACACAGTAGGGCTGCTGTGACAGGGCCATTGCAATCATTTGCTTCTTCGTTGGGCTTGTCGGACTTGTGGAAATGAAATAATCCTTCCTGTTGGCAATATACACATATATCTGTTGCTAAGGGTAGTGGTCCTGATTAGATTAGATTTTTACACAGTGCACCAAAGCGGGACACATTTGATGTTGCCCACCACATGGTGAGAGGTATATCTGATCATTCCCCGGTGGAGATCCAGCTTCATGGACCTATTAAGGATTTCACCCCCCCCCCCCCCCCCCACCCCCCGAATTGCACCCTGGCGCCTCCAGGATAAGGACTTTCAAGATAAAATCAGGACACGCACTCAACAGTACTTCGTTGAGAGCACAGGGTCTGTTGGCTCTCAATGAGCACTTTGGGAAGCTTATGAAGGGGTGATTAGGGGCTACATTTAAGAGGAGGTGGGTATTAAAAGAAAACAAAGTTTTGTTAAATGTGATGAACTGGAACGGGAAATAGAGATGCTGGAGCTGGAACAGATAGGGAGGTGCCAGATACTCAGGAGCTGCTCCTGCGACTCTGCCTTAAGCAGAAGGAGCTGAGGGATTTAGGGGAGGAGGCGGAGTGCCAGCATGCGCTGGCCGCGCCAGAGGATTATACGACATTGTTCGAAAGCAAGTAAGTTAATTTTGTGGCTAGAGAGGCAAGATTGGGATAGGGACTGGGTCATGGAGCTCACCACAAGCACAGGTGGGTATTTCTGCTCCGGCCCAGGCATCGCGGAGGAGTTTGCTACATACTATGAGAGATTTATCAATCAGTATTCGCCAGGTCTCTCGATGAGTCTGCAGAATTGGTGGCAGAACTATCCTTGCCGACTGTAACATCGGAGGACACGGACTACATAGAGTGAGACTTAACGGTAGAGGAGGTAGAAGGGGCCATTAAGGACTTCCATTCGGGGAGGGCGGCCGGCCCCGATGGGCTGCCGGCTGAACTTTCTAAGTGCATCGCTTCTGTAGTGGCAAAGGACCCCCAGCCTTTGAAAACAGAACTGTCCGTAATAACCCCACCACCCACCACTTGTCTTGAGAAAGACCCGCCGGGACCACCGATAGGGGCACCTCAGGGTCGAAACGTCGACGGTTGTCTTAGGTCCAGCATCACCAGGATTCCATCAAGAAAAATAGGGATCCTTGGCTATAAATCAGTAGCTGGCCACTAAAACATATGTATCTATTTTTGTATATATGTAAATGAGTCCACTGTATATATCTTGCACTTTTGAGCACTTCACACAAATGTCACTGAATTGCACTATAACACACATCTAGATAGTCTTCTCATGTATTGTATGAAATCATTGAATGACGTAATTTAGATAAAGAAGAAACAATACCACTACTTGATCGTATGACGTATTTGTTAAAACATTGATTTCTGTTAGTTGTGTATTTCAGAGAGCCTTCACCCTAGAGTGCGTTATTAGCAATGTCAAAGCAATTTTGTCTTACGCAACAGAACCACCTTTTTCTTTAACCATTAATTACCAAGGTTCTGAGGGACACAGGGTCACCCCTTTTCTTTATCTGCTCATAGTCAGCATATTTTAATAGTTCATTCTTCAAATATAATTCATTGGTTATTTTTGTTTATTGCATTAGTATTACACAGTGTTAAAACGTAGGGGCCTATTTGGATGTCGGTCGGAAAGCTTTCCGACCAACATCAACGGTTTCAATTCCGACTGCCTAAATTCAACGTCGGTGATCGGAATTGAAACCAGGCGGCCATTCCGGCTGGCATCCGATGGGCTCAAAAAGCCCATCGGCCAGTCGGAACAGACATGTAATCCCAATGCAATGGCGTTTCTGCCGTTGTTATTATGATGCTCGGTTTCCGACGTGCTTTCTATGCTGGGCTTTCTGACATGGGGAAACTGTCTGAAAGTGAGTTTGGGGGCTCTAGCAGGGCCCCATCCTCCTGGTGGCCTCTGGTTAGACACCTTGGGGTGCCTGCCACGCAGTGCAGGGATGAACAGAATCTCCCATTTCTCTTTGGTGGCTTATGCTACAGCCAGTTTAAGGCCGCAGCACAAGCTCCCATAGAGAAATAGGAGTATGCGACCGCACCATGTGTGGTTGCATTGTGTAATTGCAGTCTCGAGATCGCTAACTGGTGGTCGTTCGGTTTGGAGACCGCAACTGTGTCAGTCTGAAGCAACCCCGACCAACAGCTTAATCGAGCCCTTAGCTATTACGGTGCAGCGCGGACATTGTTGAATGGTGCAGATATCTAGGAGAATTACATTGTCAGCCCTGATATGGGCATTTAATTTGAGAGTGGGAATAGCTGCTTGACTGGTGCTGTGACAATGTTTTTTAATAAGGATGGGTGATCACTTTTAAGGATAGATCGTTGGTTTTGAGGTTGGTCTGAGAAGACAAACATTGGAGCCAAGCAAAAACAGTGGTAGAAATATTTCAAGTTAGAATGGGATTGAAGAGGGAAATCCAACGTAAATTGGTGCGAACTCTTGATCTGCCCAACTCTTAGGTCTTCCACCTCATTTAGATTTATAGGGACTAGCAGTTTGCTGCTAATGAGCCTTCCAAGTTTCTTTCCCGGTAATAAGTAGCAATTTGTGGGCAGGGGAAAAACTATGAACTTCATTAGGAAAATGTGTCTAAAAAACTTTCAGCATGCTGGGATCATTGAATCTTGCAGTGTGGTTTTACATGTTGGCTGTATGTATGTTCTTTATGCTTCCACATTTGCCTGTAATATTATCAAGGAAAGACAGAACTATTGCCTTCTGTAGGTGCTTCATAAACTGGCCCTTAACAAAGACAAAGTTACCTCTGTAGCTGCTAATTCTAATGAAAATATGTTAGCAAGACTCCAGCATTCCTATTATACCTTTAGAGTTTAAAACGCAACTTTGAGGGTGCAAGGGTAGAATACACATTGAAATATCACAATAAAGCACAAATCCCATGGCTCAGATGGAATAGGCTTGCATCAATGTGTAGCCTCGCAAATTAGCAAAACAAAGACTTCCAAGCACATTTCAAGTTCCCTATATTTACTTCTATAAATTAGCAGCAGTCTAGACTATATATAGACAGAAATGTGGTGAAATGATGTCAATTGTACATTTTACCTTTTTTCTGTATACATAAAACATTTTACCATGTGAAGAACACCCTTGCACCGCCCCCCCCTGTAATTCTCGAGGTTTTCGCAGCACTCTCTTATCTTAACTTGCACACTTTTTCCCAACATTTTTGGGGACTAAAGTAATTAGAAACTTTTTGAGTAGCTACAAAGTGACCACTTTAGGATTTTCCGTCCATTCCCACTTTCGCCGCAATTAAAACATGGGAGTTTCTGCTTTAATTCTTCAATATTACCCATTAATTTTGGTTTATTAAATTTACCCTTAAATTTTCCTTGATTCTGTTGAACATTTTTATTTTCTAAAGCTGCAATTTGTTGTTCAGCTACTTTCACCTGTGCCCACATTGCTTTTTCTTTCAGCTTTTTCTGCTTAGCGTCTATCTCATCACTGCAGTATTTTGCTTTTCTCAGGATGTCATCAACTGAAAGTGATTGCCAACCAACTATTCCTGATCTGATCATCTCACCAATTTCAGTTCTCAAGCCATATACAAATCTGTAAATAAAATGGTTCATATCCTTCTCACTCAACTTCTCATAACCACTGTATTGTTTAAATACCAGCAGTAATCTTTCTTAGAAGGAATGTACTGACTCTTTTGGCTCTTGATTTGTTCTGTCAATTTTAACCCAAACTACTTCTTTTGGGGGAATTTTATTTTTCAGCCACACAATTACTTTATCATATAGAGTTATAACATCAGCTGAAGGTGCACCTGTTACTTTATCTCGGGTAGGTTCTTCTTTGGGCCAATCTATAGAAATTTTACATTCTGTCCAAAGATCTGAAGGAACAACGTTGTCAAAGAATACATCAAGATCAATCCACAGAACTTTTGAGACCTTAACAAATCTTTCTACCTGACGATAACATTCCACAGGTTTTTCTCTCAATTTGGGAAAATCATTTGTGAACAGTAAAATGTCCTGTCTTGACCAAGGAACATGAACATATCCTCCACCAGCTATTTCTCTCATAGGAAACTCAGTTGCAACTTCCCCTTTTTCTCTTTTTTCTTCCTCTCTTTTCTTTGTCCATTTCACTCTCCATTTGCTTAATTCACCAATTCTTTTTAGAAACACTATCAATTCTTTTATATGAGTTATCCTTTCTGTGGTGTTCATATTTTCAATATCTTTTTAAGAGAAATCTACTCTATAATGTTTCTGCAAATTTTTCTGTCTTATCAAATCTATGTCTAATTCAGCAGCTATTTCTTCTAACAAATCATATTTATTTTTAGTTTTCCATTGTATACTCTTACAAATAAACAACAATTCATCATCCTGATATAATTTCAAACTGTCAGGACCAATTGTGCCAATAATTAATTCCTCCAAATCTGCTTTCAATTTTGCGACATCAAGTAATTTTGATTCTGAAGACCTATTCATATTTCTTTCTCTTTCTGGAGTTCCAGAATCAGATTCTGCAACAACCGAAGATTGACCATTTGAAAAACTTTGATTAAAAGTTGTCTGGCATCTTTTTCTCTTGGTGAATTTCTGATAAATCTGAATAATTTTTTTTAGCTACTTTCTGAATTTCTGCATTTAAAGGGACAGTTAGAGCTGAATGTCTAATTTCTTTTTGATCAAAAACTGGAACAACAGGCCCAATTGTTACTGGTACCATTACTGCTTCCATGCCTTTGGTTAACTGCTGTATTAATTCTTCTTCCTCAAATTGTGTAGGTCTGGGTTTCGGTACGAGAGACATCATTTTTTCTCCCAAGTTTTTCATCACCTTCATGTTAAATGACCCATCTTCCGGCCAAGCCAATAAACCATCATCTTTGGTATATTCCATCGAAGTCTCCATCCAAAGAACAGTATGATAACCAAATTCACCTTCCATATAGGCTGCAGGTGGTTTATACTTATGAAGTCATTTTCCACACTGCGTTTCAATTTTCTAGTCAGTTTTGAAAATATTTTTCAATTTCTGAAACCATGAAGGCTTCTTTTCATCGTATGAGTAATAGTAACTCATGTTTTAAACAAATCCGCTTACTACTAAAAGATCGTAAATATTTTCTTGTGGTTCCACTACTCCAGCCAATATGTGCGCGAAACTCACCAACTAGCCAATCAGATTAAACCATGTCACTATTCTGTTCGGCGAATAAAATTGCTAAATTTCAGAATGAACCAATCAGGTGCAAGCCTGCAAGTCATATGAGCCAATCAGTGCACGAACACTGTGATGTAGGCTAGCCAATCACAGCGCGAACCTAGTGACGCATGCTGCCGCTGGAGCTTCACTGTCTCCGATTCACTCCTTGAACTAACCCTTCCTTTACAAAATATTTTTCACAGCGCCATATTTTACAAATTTTTCAATGAAATTCAGTTAGTAACTTCACATAAACAAACCATTTGTCTGTTTCGCAAAAATAAAGAGATAGCTTTTACAATCATTTAAGTATCCTTTCGCGTGAAATAGACAACGCTATTTTCACAAAATATTTTACACGCAATGCAATCATACAAAAGAATCCCTAATCATTCATACGTGATATTTTTGGTAGGACTTTAACCCGCCAATAAAAATTCTCACTTGCCAATAAGAAACAATGCTTTCTTACCCTTCACACAAGCTTGGATAAATTCTACTACTCTTTTCACAGTAAGTTTTAAAACAGGACAGTTGTCCCTATACTCGAAAGCTACGATTTCATAGACAATCCTCACTATACATTCAACCTATCACACCTAAAGATCCCTAAACTTGTGCTGTACGTCCACAACACTAGTGTTATATATCAATACCACTATTTTGAAACAGAACAAATGAACTGTGTAACCTCACTTGTCACACTACTCTTGCCGGCACAGTAGGAATTTTCTCACTGCTGGAAAAGACCTTTCGACTACATATAACAACTGGACAAACTTAACATGTTTTAGACATGTATCCTATGTTTCTACATGTAGCATGTCAGTTACCATAGTAACCGTAAATCTGCTACCAGATAACTGATCCAGCGGGCCTGCAGAAATTCTGTCTCAAAAGTACTACACTACACCATGATACTCACCATTAATGTGATGTAGGCTAGCCAATCACAGCGCGAACCTAGTGACGTATGCTGCCGCTGGAGCTTCACTGTCTCCGATTCATTCCTTGAACTAACCCCTCCTTTACAAAATATTTTTCACAGCGCCATATTTTACAAATTTTTCAATGAAATTCAGTTAGTAACTTCACATAAACAAACCATTTGTCTGTTTCGCAAAAATAAAGAGATAGCTTTTACAATCATTTAAGTATCCTTTCGCGTGAAATAGACAACGCTATTTTCACAAAATATTTTACACGCAATGCAATCATACAAAAGAATCCCTAATCATTCATACGTGATATTTTTGGTAGGACTTTAACCCGCCAATAAAAATTCTCACTTGCCAATAAGAAACAATGCTTTCTTACCCTTCACACAAGCTTGGATAAATTCTACTACTCTTTTCACAGTAAGTTTTAAAACAGGACAGTTGTCCCTATACTCGAAAGCTACGATTTCATAGACAATCCTCACTATACATTGAACCTATCACACCTAAAGATCCCTAAACTTGTGCTGTACGTCCACAACACTAGTGTTATATATCAATACCACTATTTTGAAACAGAACAAATGAACTGTGTAACCTCACTTGTCACACTACTCTTGCCGGCACAGTAGGAATTTTCTCACTGCTGGAAAAGACCTTTCGACTACATATAACAACTGGACAAACTTAACATGTTTTAGACATGTATCCTATGTTTCTACATGTAGCATGTCAGTTACCATAGTAACCGTAACTCTGCTACCAGACAACTGATCCAGCGGGCCTGCAGAAATTCTGTCTCAAAAGTACTACACTACACCATGATACTCACCATTAATCATAGACTCTTCACAAGGCCCATAAATGACTGAGACAAGAATTGGCCAACTGAATCATGTGACCTAATTAATCGGAAACTATTCATATAACTATTTACATTTATATACAACTGCAGTTTATCATATTCATGTTTATATATGGAAACTTTTAATTAAGTCACCTAGGTAATGAATCAACTGATGGTAACTAGACTCAGAATAAACAAGACCAGCTTGTCATTTCAAAATCTATTTTATTAACTTTATTTTCAAATAAAGAGCATTTCAATAAAGAAATCTTTTTAATTTAGGATTTAATAAGCAATCATTTTATTAAGTAAAGGCACATTAGACTGTCAGTTCAAAACTAATTAGCATGAAAAGTATTTAAGCAGAGAGAATCTCATTCCATAAACCTATTTACCTGACTAAACCTATTAGAACCTAAAAGAAAAGACATAAGTTCAGGTTTCCCTTACGTGAGTCAATAGTCCGACAGCATCTCACGCCCTTCAGGATTCAGGAACGAGCCAGCAAAGCTCCTCCCAAGAGGCCAAGTTTTATACCTTTTCTCTATCTAAAACTAGCTAAAAGAATACTTTTTTAAAGACATCCAGCTATTTGATTGGCTGAAAACCGTCAGTCCACATGAGATCATTGCTTCTTCATTCCAAAATCCTGCCTTTCTATAACAGCTTTGTCTATTGTCCACAAGCGACATTAGCTTCCGAGATTATTGCAACAACTTATTAAATAACAGTTCGCTGCTTCCTCAGCTTGGCTTGTCTGCCGCATCCTGTCCTTGGAAATTATTCAACACGGAGCACATCCTGCACAGTTCCTCATATTTTGTTTACTGACGATTATGAATGTGACAAACTTTTTTCATTCTTTTGCTGTGCTCGGCTCATCACCACAGGATTCCAAACACCCATTTTAAAAACTAGGCCTCTTTCTCGAAGAACTAGTATGCAAAGAAACACAAAACATTAATTAATTTGAGTAGTGAAAGTCGTTCTGTTACCCACCCCCTTTACTAATGTTAACCCATTAGTTTATGTTATCTAGCTTTAAGCACGAATCAGCAGCAGTCATAAAAACCTTCTTCACACGAGCCTCAGGATTCCCCACGAGCCTCTGCCACATAAAAAACACGACATAGACGAAAGCACATTTAAGATAAGCACATGCCATTATTTAAACAGCCGCAATTAATGTTGACAAAACAAATACACAAAGTTAGTTTATTATTTTTCAACGTACTCGCAAATGCAACAAAGAGCACATAATGTTAGACCCTCGTGTTTGTGAATGCATTTTTAAACTAGGTTGAATTAGTACAAATCATGCATAAACTCATTATTATTATTAATTCATTATGGAAGTTTAACTCCGCGAATCAAAACGCGTTTGATTTTTAAAACTCGCTTCATCAAGTAGCTACAAAGTGACTTTTGGATTTTCCGTACATTCCCACTTGCTACTCACCTAAGAACAAATATATTTGCACGCCCATAATTTTCACTTTTTGCAATCAAGACTGATAAAAACTTGGGGCCTCATTTATGAGCCCTTGCGTCACTTTTACGCCGCCGGTGCGTCACTTTTTGTGACGCACCAGTGGCGTAAAAAATGCGCCTTGTTGCGCCATATTTACAAAGTGACGCATCTAGGTAGATGCGTCACTTTGTAAACCCCTGCGCCACAGTATACCTGTGCCAGGTATAATGTATGCAAGGGGGCGTATTGACGCAAGAAAGGGAAGTAGAAGTGAGGCAGTGAAATCTATGAGATTTAACGGCGTCACTTTTAGGACGCCGTTGCGTCAAAATCTTGCCCCTGCCTTGCAGCAGGCGTAAGACTGACGCAGGCCCTTTCACATGGGGCTTGGCCCATGTTAACGGACGCATTGCTGGAGTTGCATCACTTTTGTGACACACTCCAACAATGCGTCACTTTTGCGCTTACAGATACGTCAGAAATACTGACGTATCTGTAACTCCTTGCGCCATGATGCATCATAATGTAAATATGACGCATCATTGGTGTCGCAAGGAGGGCGCAATGAAAAGTGACGCATCGCTGTTTTCACGCAGCGATGCGTCACTTTTCATAAATGAGGCCCCTAGTTTATAGCAGTGCAAAGCGCATGAGGTTTGAGACATTTTACAAGAAAGAAAGTTGTTAGTTTCTTTCAGTCTGAACAAACGACATTGCACTCAAACCTTTAGTCGAATGCATGGCTGGCTATTTTGTGGTGAGTTTTCTAGTAAGCAAAATCAATTCTAAGATATCTTCCTATGCATCTGCATCAATCGGCCATTTTTAATTTACCATTTTAACATGATAGTAAATAAAGGATGAAAATGACAAAAAAGCATTCAAGAAAAAAAAAAGCAGCCCATTAGTACTTTGCAGCTCCAAAGCAATTGTTTAAAAAAAAATGTTGTGATACATGGGCACACATGCAAAGTGAGGAAAGGCGGTAATTTTCTAATTTTCAAATCTAACATGGTGGACTGGACGGTCATGTTAGACCAGGAAATTAAAAGTTAAAAAACTTTTTTAAAAGTGTGCACAAGCCAAAAAATTAGAAGCACGCGTTCACAACACTTTCAAGTGTGGGAACCTTGTTAAAAGCAAATAAATAAATGAACGTCTCCGTCCTCCAATGCTCCCCACCCCATGGTGGAAGTAGGGGAAGGGGAGAGTTCAAACGAAGTGAGTGGTGAACAGAAAGAAGTGGGGGGAAAGAGCCAAGTAAGACATGCACTTCAATGGAGTGCCAAAGACAATCTATAATAAACAAGCACAAAGAAAGCACACAGGTGTTGTCTGTAACAGGGTTACTGGCCTTGTCAATGATTTTTTAGCCATGATGTACAGCAGACAGGCGTCTGTGCAGCAAGGCAGAAATAGAAAAGAAATCCCTATGACGCGACCAGTGCTGGTCACGCCATAGCATTGATTTCGTTGCTGGAGGGGCAGGTGAGAGGGGATGGAGGATAACTCAGAGGGAGGGCTTAAGGTGGACAACACTGACAAAGGAGGGGGTGGGCAAAAAACGCTATGACGCGGCCAGAGCTGTCCCCAAGATACCTCTTTTTTGTTTGTTATGGAGGGAGGGCAGGCCAGCACGCAACAAGGAGGGATGGAGGGTGAGTTGGGTAATACAGGCAATGGAGTGTGGGTGGGAGGAGCTGGGGGCAACAAGGACAACAGAGGGTAGTAGGGAGGGATGGGAGCAAGCACACAAACTGCAGAGAGTGGAAGGGAGTGACTGGGGCATGGAACAACATGGACATTAGGCGAAGGAGGGAGGGCAGGTAGGGGGTAAGCAACAACAGACATCAATGGAGGGAGGCCGGGTGGGGGCAACTAACAACACAGACATCAATGGAAGGAGGGAAAGAGGGGGGGCAAGCAACAGGACAAGGGAGGTACACAGAGGGGGCAGAAGTACATGAGGGGGCAGCAGAAATGCCTCACTCTGATAGAGTGCATAAGCCCAAAGAAAAAAGTAGCACCTACAAAAATTAGCAGGGGAAGGTCACAAACAGTGCATCCATGCTCCAGGCGAGAGACACACACACACACGAAGAGAAAGAATGCCAATGGCAGGTGACCCGTAAGAAACAAGTCAATGAGAGTGACAATAAAGCCAAGCTTGCTTCTTTGAAAAAACAATGAGTTCATTGCAAGATAGATGACAGAGTGAAGGTTGTTGCACGCAGGGTGTGACCATGTACTTTCAAGCCCCTCGCCAAATTTCTGTAGCAATTGAGCTGGACACTGGATCAGGATGCGTTGAGTTTAATGGTAACTGCATGGTCGTGGAGCCAGTAGGCAGTGACTTCACCAGGCTCAGCAGCCCAAGACCAACAGAAAAGCATAAACATTCGACAGCACTAAGCAACAGGCAAAGTTCTGGAAATGACATATAAAACATTCTATAGTAAGTCACATACACAGTACTACACAATGTTAAGTAATGGCTGGCCTCCAGCCATCTGATGGAAAACAAAATGAGACCAAAATGCTCCACTTGGGAACAACAGAAGAATAGAGAGGAAAGCCATTGAATCAATAGCAGACAACGGAGTTAGACTTCAAAATCATCCAATAATGATCAAAGGGCTGACCTAAAACCCACTCGAACTGTATTTTATGTATTGGAAACAAAAGGTCTAACTACAGAAAGTGGGCGGTAGCCGAGTTTTGAAAAAAAGGCTAAAACTGTATCAATAAGAAATGTGAACACATATATCACATTTTTTTATTTAAAAGCAGTAATGCAACTGAAATTATGTTATCAAAAGGAAACAAGCATTAGGGGAGTTAACAGGTCTGACTTTCAGATGCTTCATGACTTGACCACCAACACTGCAGAAGGTATTCATGCATTGAGAACATTATTATTATTATTATTATTAATCAGGTTTTGTAGAGCGCAAACAACCCGGAGGCCTCGTAGCGCTAGGTACCGTCATACTAAAAGGGAAAAAAGTTAAATGAACAGGTAAGTTTTCAGATCCTTCCGAAATTGTAAAAGGCTAGGTTCACTGCGAAGGGAGGTGGGCAGAGAGTTCCATTCTTTTGCGGCATTCCAGGAGAAGGAACGTCCGCCCCATCTGGTCCGTCTGATTTTGTTGACAGTAGCCAGGAAAGCAGTGCTGGATCTTAGGGGTCTGTGAGGAAGATAGGGTTTTGCCAGGGAACAGATCATAGTGGGGGCATTCTTCCACATGGCTTTGTGCATAAAACAAAGAGATTTAAACAGCACTCTGGCCTTAACAGGAAGCCAGTGCAGTTTCCTCAGGGCAATGGTGGCTGATTCTCGTTTGTTGAGGCCTAATAGGAGGCGAGCTGCGGCGTTTTGAGTCACCGGTAGCTTTTTGATTGTAAATGCGGGGGCGCCTAAGTATAAAGAGTTCCCGTAATCCAGGCGGGACAAAATGATGGCTTGAACCATTATTCTGAGAGCTTCAAAAGGGAGAAGAGGCAGCACTTTTCTCAGCATACGCATTAGCCCAAAGCATGTGGCAGAGAGAGTAGTAGCTTGCTGCATGAAGCTGAGGTTGGAGTCCAGCCAAATGCCTAAGCTCTCTATACACAGAGCCAACACGAATAGTCACACAACTGTTATATTTTTATATGCAGAGACTGGTGCTAAAATTAAGGAATGCAGCATTAGAGTACAATGCTACTACACCTCATATATCTTGCTTCATGTGCAAAACACATGTGGGAAAGAAAGAAGTGGGGCAAAAAGTATGATGTTTGATAACAATTTTCAGGTGTAAAATAGGCGGTCATTTATTGCAATAGAAGCACTCCTTGGAGGCGGAATGATATGCCGAACAGCCAATAACATAGCAATGAGAGATAAATACTTCTCTGGGCAGAGGCAAAATGTGATTGACAATCTCCGTAAGCAATGGGTGACGAGGGCTTTCACAAAGAAGTCAATGGCTGAAGGACACTGGGTGAAACCGGCTATGTATGTTACATACAAGACTCCTTGCAGACAGCTGCACTGTGAGCCAGACCTAAAAAGTAAATATCTAATTACAGTGAACCCAATAAAAATATATAGTATAATTAGCTATTGAAGGAAAAACAAAGCTGTTTCCTTATACTAATGAGACTCAGATTGTGTGATCAGTAACGTGTAAATGTGAGACTCAAGTGAAACTAGACAGTGAAACTGGATTGTCTAAAACGTTGTAAAAAAAACAACACATTTGGCATTCTGTAAATATTTATATTTGAAGAGCTGCTTTAATCAAGTTGTTACAAGGCTTATTGCTTGGACATACTCTGAACATTGTCTGCAGGCGGTGTGTACCATAACTTGAGGGGTGCAAACCAACGCTAGTGGTCAAACATTGGATGCACAGTACGAATCTAGGGCAGCCATGTTCTCAGAGAGGTCAACCAGGGGCGTTCTCCAAGAGTACGCCGGAACTTCACTGCTGACATTGCTTTTTATTTTATTCTTTGCTTTTTTGTGATGGGAAATGAAGGTTCATGGAGGTAATGAGGTTAACTAGCTCTTGTGATGCTTTTGGGTTATGTGGTGAGAGGCAGGTCATTTTTTTGTAGTATTCTAAATTTAAGTATCTTGTTGGGAGTTTATCGGTAAATGGATCCGCGCAAAAAATCTGTGTCATCCTATGACTGCATGTGACTTTGCGTGAGCCTTGTGTGGGAGGACACCTGGCTCTTATAAGAGGCCGTGCAGCCACATCTGCAATATCCCCGTGTCCTCCTCACAAGAGAAATACTTTGCCAAGAGGAGCACCACAAGAAAACGACCAACCATGAGGTTTCAGAGAAGAACGCTGATGGTGAGTGACAAGGCTCGGGAGTCATTAAGAGGGTATTAGCAGGGTCAAACATTATATAGTCTCAGAATGTATTATGGTTGATGGAAGAGAACAAGTCTTTGTACATTGTGTGTAGTTTTTGATATAATGAACTTTCTAATGGAGAGGTATGAAGGGCCAGAAATGATGATTGGGGTAGACATGGGGAGGGAGTCATGGTAGCCATGCTAAAGATTCATAATTGCTGTGGATTTTAGCTTAGTCGCAGTAAGTAAGGCATAGAGGGGTCTACATCCACTTCAGATGCAAAGGCAGCGCACAGGTTACAGGTAACATTTGTACGAAGGAAGGGAGTCACAAAATACCAAAAAAAGAAGCATTTAGAAACAATTTTAGGAATCTAAACACTTCAAAGACTGATCTTTTGGGAGTTAATGCCTTTGAAGACAAAATAGGAAATAAATAGTTGGGTGAAGTGGCAGTTCAGGTCTTCATGGTGTTGAGGCAAACAGGAAGCTGGGTAGTCAATTGGCTTTGGAAAACATTTTGGAATGGAAAGAAGCCATTAAAGTAACTCATATAAGGCATTGCCTTGCTTTGCAAAACAGCAAAAAGGGGCATAGCACTGCAGATATTAAGTGTTATCAAACTACAACTCACAGCTTGCCATGCAAAGCCCTTTGTACTCAATTTGTTAGACAGGACCCTGTGCCAACACTTCCTTCAGGCAGGAGCTAAGTAGGAGAAATCTTTTAACTTTCCAGACATTGCATGTGATCTGCAATGATAGCATGTATCCAATGAGTGAAAGGTTTTAAAGTTTGTCCAGACTTAGTATTTTGTAGCGGTAGAGTCCCTTTCTAGTACAAATCCTATGCTAGACATTATGTTTGTGCATGAGTGCTGAAGAAGAGAGCAGTAGCACCATGTCTTACTGGATATAGCTCTGTGCTGCTCTCATTCCCCAGCGCAATGAAGCGCAACAACATTTTTTGCTATGGTGTCTTACACTCCCTTTTAGTAAATCTACCCCTTTATGTAGGTTTTTAATGGTCTAGCTTGACAGCGCAATCCGACAATAATGTTAGCATCACTAGAGAGGGGCTTTGGCTCCACCCACTTGTTAAGAGCCAGGAGTATGTTTTAATTGGGTATTAATTGGGTATAAGTTGTGTATTTCAACAGAAAATCAGGGATAAATTTACAAGGGCTTATCGTCACATGGACATCATTTATTGTGTCATTCCAGTGGCGAAAATCCTTTGCCTTATTGATAAGTCAGCCTTAAGCCACATAAGGTGGCTAACCGCCGCCTTGTCAATAAAGCCCCCTTCACGTTACACTTAGCGTGAAAGGGGGGGGCAATGGGTGTTGCGGTGGGCATTCTGCCTCAACACCCATTGATTTTGATGCTGCCTCCTAGTAACAAGGGTGCCGTAAATATGGGGCTGTGCCAAAATTAAGGCCAAAAATCCCTGGTCTTTACATGGCGAAACGAGGAGAAATGTTTAATTTCTCCTTGTTTCTGCTGTTTCTGTGTGTGCTGTATTGTGCAGCACACATTGAAACGTATTTCAAAAGACAGTGGTCCCTAGTAGTTCAGGGATTAGGCAGAATTGATGGACATACACTCAATAGTCAGTATGACCTTTGTCCAGCAGGACAGGTTTTTATTTTAAGAGATATGGAAAACATAAAAGGATTTTTTACAAGGTGGGTACAACCAGTAACCCACAGGGGACAAGACAAAACAGGGGGGTAAACTTGACGCAACAAAGGCGGTCTGTGCTAGTATCTCAGTGAACAGACAATGGTAAAGTACAAAGCATCATTGTGAACAATTTTATATTTGCAGGGTACATATGATGCTACTATGTCGGCGGCGTTTCGATGCCTACACACAGATACATGGCATCATCTTCAGGACAAAGAATTAATTTGTTTGTCTTGAAAGCATAACAGTTTTTTGTGGCCTATAAGCATACATACAGTTATATTGGGGAAACAAAAAAGGGAGACAAAACATAAACATTGGTCAATAACAAAAAGACTAGGCATGTATATAAATCTGACCAGTGATCATCTGTGGCATTGTGAACTGTTTGTGGCAGTTATTCATCTTTTAGGAATAGTAATTTTGTGAATTGTAACGTGGTGGCGTGACAGGCTTTTGTTTCCATGCAACCTATTGTGAATTGTTTATGATAGTGGGGACAACACTTAAAATCCGACGCAGTGACGGAACTGTGGGGGGCGACGCATGAGATTAAAAAACATTCAATGAGCTCAGAGTTGGACCATGCAAAGTCTAAAAACGGGTGGCGAGCGGTGTAAGCGGCGAAGTGTTGGTAACCGGCGCTTACGTGTAAAGAGTTTTACATGCGGTTCAGAGGCGAAAGGAGTTTGTGAATTATCGTTTAGCTCTACGTGATCAATTTCAGATGGAAAGTAGCGCGAGCATACAGATCGTGATTTACCAATATTGTGGTCCACAAAGTAGTCTGTTAAGCAGTACCTATGCTTTTGGAATCAAAGCAAGTAGGGAAAATGAAGGGTTTAGGAGCACAATAGTATCCTGCCAAAAAAGCGGGAAAATAAAAGAGTGAGTATAAACATATTGATGGACCGGTGAGAAGGTGATGAAAAGCTCATAAAATAAAATAATTACCAAACCAGGGCAAGGGAGCCTCTAAATACGAGACCGGACCAATCGTGTCTCACTGAGAAGGAAGAAAGTAGATTTATATGAGTTATGGTCCTCGTGGGGTATGGAAATGCCGATTAGAGCATTCTGCAGGTACTTACTTCCTGGTTTGGCTGCTCCTTGTCTATGCAGGATACAGAATGGCGGGAATCGCTGTCGTGCTCGTGCCTGAGGGCTAGATACAGGGGAATTCGGAAATGAAAGAGGGACTAGTCGTGGTGAGTACGGCGGCCATGCTGGAAAGGTGTGGGAGTGTTTAGAAATAGGTAAAGGACTAATCGCAGTGAAACTGGCGGCCATGCTGGAATGGTGTGGGAGTGAGGAGAAGGGGTTATATATAAAACCATGTGCAATAAACATTTACATATTTACATGAATTGTTTAAGAAACATCGCGAAACCTAGGAGGAAGTCAGGTCTGTATTACAGGGTGACTGATCACAGGAGAGATGTCCAATCTTCGAGACGATTGAGGCCTGTATGGATACTGTTGGTGCGCAGTATCCAGTTAAGTTCCTCCTTGTTCAGTAACTGAGTTACGTCCGCTCCTCTGGGTGGTGGTTTTACCATGGTGATGATTGTCCATGTCAGATCATTTTCATTGTGTCCTTTTTCTTTGAAATGTTCGACAAGAGGGGCCCAGTTACTGAACAAGGAGGAACTTCACTGGATACTGCGCACCAACAGTATCCATACAGGCCTCAATCGTCTCGAAGATTGGACATCTCTCCTGTGATCAGTCACCCTGTAATACATACCTGACTTCCTCCTAGGTTTCGCGATGTTTCTTAAACAGTTCATGTAAATATGTAAATGTTTATTGCACATGGTTTTATATATAACCCCTTCTCCTCACTCCCACACCATTCCAGCATGGCCGCCAGTTTCACTGCGATTAGTCCTTTACCTATTTCTAAACACTCCCACACCTTTCCAGCATGGCCGCCGTACTCACCACGACTAGTCCCTCTTTCATTTCCGAATTCCCCTGTATCTAGCCCTCAGGCACGAGCACGACAGCGATTCCTGCCATTCTGTATCCTGCATAGACAAGGAGCAGCCAAACCAGGAAGTAAGTACCTGCAGAATGCTCTAATCGGCATTTCCATACCCCACGAGGACCATAACTCATATAAATCTACTTTCTTCCTTCTCAGTGAGACACGATTGGTCCGGTCTCGTATTTAGAGGCTCCCTTGCCCTGGTTTGGTAATTATTTTATTTTATGAGCTTTTCATCACCTTCTCACCGGTCCATCAATATGTTTATACTCACTCTTTTATTTTCCCGCTTTTTTGGCAGGATACTATTGTGCTCCTAAACCCTTCATTTTCCCTACTTGCTTTGATTCCAAAAGCATAGGTACTGCTTAACAGACTACTTTGTGGACCACAATATTGGTAAATCACGATCTGTATGCTCGCGCTACTTTCCATCTGAAATTGATCACGTAGAGCTAAACAATAATTCACAAACTCCTTTCGCCTCTGAACCGCATGTAAAACTCTTTACACGTAAGCGCCGGTTACCAACACTTCGCCACTTACACCGCTCGCCACCCGTTTTTAGACTTTGCATGGTCCAACTCTGAGCTCATTGAATGTTTTTTAATCTCATGCGTCGCCCCCCACAGTTCCGTCACTGCGTCGGATTTTAAGTGTTGTCCCCATTATCATAAACAATTCACAATAGGTTGCATGGAAACAAAAGCCTGTCACGCCACCACGTTACAATTCACAAAATTACTATTCCTAAAAGATGAATAACTGCCACAAACAGTTCACAATGCCACAGATGATCACTGGTCAGATTTATATACATGCCTAGTCTTTTTGTTATTGACCAATGTTTATGTTTTGTCTCCCTTTTTTGTTTCCCCAATATAACTGTATGTATGCTTATAGGCCACAAAAAACTGTTATGCTTTCAAGACAAACAAATTAATTCTTTGTCCTGAAGATGATGCCATGTATCTGTGTGTAGGCATCGAAACGCCGTCGACATAGTAGCATCATATGTACCCTGCAAATAGAAAATTGTTCACAATGATGCTTTGTACTTTACCATTGTCTGTTCACTGAGATACTAGCACAGACCGCCTTTGTTGCGTAAAGTTTACCCCCCTGTTTTGTCTTGTCTCCTGTGGGTTACTGGTTGTACCCACCTTGTAAAAAATCCTTTTATGTTTTCCATATCTCTTAAAATAAAAACCTGTCCTGCTAGACAAAGGTCATACTGACTATTGAGTGTATGTCCATCAATTCTGCCTAATCCCTGAACTACTAGGGACCACTGTCTTTTGAAATACGTAACTGCCCAAGGTCCCTAGTGATATTCCTTTGGGTCTCCCTTGTTCTTTGAAAATAAGCACACATTGAAACAGCAAATCACCATGAATGATAGTTTGCGTGCAGAAAAGTGACTCTTCCTGCACATAAACAATCATTAAAAAAATTACAACTTTCAACTTCTATGTGTGGTGCACAAGGGAAGGGGTGATGACGGACTCTTGAGAAGATCCTCATATGTGGAACTCTGTGGCCATTCATGAAGGTTTTCCATCCTGTCTTCCTTTTGGCAGGGTCCTGGAATACTACTCCTGCAAAAAGTACTGATAGGTGCTTGCCAAGGTGGGAAAGGGACAAAAGCACACCTGTATTAAATGGGAGTGTAAGGTAAAGAGGGTTCTATGAAGGAAAATGAGTTTAGCCATTGAGAAAAAGAAGTTACATCTGCACCAGCACATTTCCTGTAATGGAAGTGTAATGTGATGCAGTAAGAGCACCCACAGAAACCTGTTGCTTTTCATGGTTTCTTTGTCTACTTCAAAGATTAGAGGAATGTTACAAGGAGCAGATTCGCGACCTTTAAAGAGATGTTTGTAAATCAGTCTTGTGCTCTCTTCTCAAATAAGAAAGTGGTAACATTGTCAAAACCGAAGCCACTTAGACCCTCATTCCTCTTGTTACCTTTTTTAACCACTGTAACCCCCTTCTTCTGCCTCTGGTTGACATTGAACTGAAAAAAATCTGTTTCTCTGCACAATTGTATTCTCTCGTTCTGCCTTTTCAATTTCATTGCCTCCCTACATCTGTAATTTATTAGTACAACATTATAGAATACATGATTATTTGTTAATATGAAATATAAATGTATGCATTCAAGCACATCTACTGCATACTTGTGAGTTTCTTTTCTAAAACAATGCAAAAATTACCAATTATACAGTGAGTCTTAAGGTATATACTAGTAGAATGAGTGGTTATTAGTGTTTCAGAAGTCTGAGGATGTGCAGTGTTACCAGTTGTGCTTCCACTCTCTGACCACAATGCATATAGTACATGGAGACACTAAGTAATGACATTAAGGTTTCATTGCTTGCTAGAACCGTGCTGTATATGTCTACAACTCCTTAACTTTTGTTTTCAAATCTTCATTTCTTTCTCAAGACATTGGCCCTCCTGGTCGTGGTGTTGGTGGCCCTTGTGGCAGCGGCAGAAACCAGAAGAGGACGCCTGAGGAAGGGCAGAAGTACCACCATTAATTCTGACGTGCACGTCCCGGTGAGGATCAACTTAACAAACCCTAATCCTGAGGAGGGTTACAGAGGGGATATCAAAGACCGCTCCGTCTGTCCATGGACCGTCAGGTGAGTTCACTCCTCAACGTATTTATTTTAACAAATGGTCCCTCGTTTCTGTTGCATGAATTGGGCATTATATGAAAAATCCCTGCCCATCACCTACACACCATAATACATTACCAAGAGAACAATAATCATGAATTTTGGGGGTGGGAGATAAGGTGAACCAGATGCGACCTACAAAGTGTTTATGGGCAAGACTTAAAACCCTCCATCCGAAATGGACAAGGATCCAAGGTGACAGAGATAATAAAAGAAAACTTGTGATGATTGTTTCTTGGAAATGGGGAATCGATAATGCATTTCTTCAGTTTTACATAGATACCTGAAGTGAATGTCAATTCATGACATGGACAATGTACTTCTTCTAGGTGGTTTGGGGTTCTAGTTCATTGCAAACTTATTTCAGATTTCATATATATTATTATTTAAGCATGAATATTATTTTCTTCAGCATTATTTTGTTATGTGTATTTTTATTTCCTCCACCACTGTAAATTATATCAAAGCCCTACTTTGTGAACTCTGCATACAAATTTGCAATTCCTCTTTACATATCTACCCTCTCCCCAAATCAGGTTCTTAAATCATTCTTTCCTTTATAATAGATCTAACATTACTACAGTGGGGGACAATGTCCCAAGTGCATACTGACTATCCCGCCCATTATATACTTGAGAGGAGAGGCCTCTGGTTGGTCATTCTCTTATTATTAACTATCGAGGTAGCTCTTCGGATAGGTCAGTTTCTCTGCTTGTAAAATAGAAAGGAAGCACACTAATTGGTCAAAGGATTAATATCAGAAGAGCATCATCTGTTAAGGTAGGACAGCTGCCCTGGCTTCCAGTCTTGCAGCCCTTAAAAATATTTAACACTACTTATGCAATTGAACTTTCAAATTAAAGTGGGATGGGTTCACGCATATCATGGTAATGCAGTCTCCACTGGGGTCTATAAAGGTAGTGGTTCTGTTAGCAGAGGTCAATGAAGTGTGAGCTGTAATGATTTGTCAAAGTTATAGTCCATGTCACGAAAAACAATTGCTAAAATAGTTTTATGCAATTTCATCATTCCGCTGTAATTTCACCGGTGGGAGCGCATTTGTTTGCTTTTAAGAATATTATGTATAAAAGGTAAAGTTTTGTCCATTTTGAGGTACTGTCCCTCCTCCCTGTAAATGATGCATAATAGCACACTTTTACAGTGAGATGGCCCATGGCATCATGTCTTGCGGGTGCTCATAATTTTGCAGTTGAGTTGAGACTACAGATATGCTAATTCTCATTCAGGATTGGGTTGGTGTGTCCTCAAATCACCCTCAAATTCTGAGACAATGTAATAAGCTTTTTAAAGAACGTGAAAGCTTTGAACAGAATGTTCACACGATAACAGTATTGAACTGAATGGCTGCAATGCCTTTAAAGGGACAATGCCCCTTCATAGGTAACTGCACATTAGCTATCTTTTAGAATGTTGTTAGAGAGTGGGCTAAAGTTTCATTCTAAGGTGATGCTAGGGGAGAAGCCAGTGCACTCTAGTCTCTTTTTAACACTGTTTCAAGCACTCCATCCAAAAACTGCCTTCAACTTAGTTCGCTTAGAGTTTTGGTTCGCCTTTGGCATTGCAGGGGAAGGTTCACGAACTCACTTATTGTCTTCTCAGTTTGATTTGTGACCTGGGTAGCCCTGGAATCAGATAGGGTAGAATGCATGGAAATCTCACAGTGCATGGTCATGGGTCTGAAGAACCAACCTTCTTCCTGTGGTTGCCTGTGAAAGTGTGATGCGCAACTGCAGAACACAAAAAATGATGCACGTGAGTCAAGCATAACTGGTTGGGGGACTTCTTTCTTTGACTCGTAAAATGATGATAAGTTGTTTAATGAGCAGTCTTCAGGGGTCTCAAACCTACTTCATCAAGAACAACCAATCCAATCCATTTCATGGATCCTTCCTAATGGTCCAAATACCCTCATCTTTCTTCTCCACCTCCTTGTCCACCATGACTATCACCACCACCCTCTGCCTTTTCTGCAACCGCCCTGTTGTAAGCCTAAAAAATGTGCCCTATGCAAAGCATATTTGGTTAGGTACTGGCAGGTCCTCAGTAGTTAACCTTTGCTGTCAGTCTTTTTAGATAGAAGCATGTTCGTGGGGATAGTTTAGCCCCCCACTCTTGCTTCATTTCAGTCAGGGGTCCTGTGGTATTTTCTTCTTTGAATTTGGTAACAGGTGTTGATGAAGGATGGTCCACAAACTGCACTAATGCCTCGATTATTTGGTTTCAGGACAGACACAGACGAGAAGTACGAACCGCCTATTCCTAATGTCGAATGCGAAGATTACTGCAAAATCCCCGAATATGAAATCCCTGTCGCAATAAAGCAGCTGGTTTGGGTCCTGCGGAGAGAAAAGAAGGAAAATAACAGCTCCACTTTCATGCTGGAAAAAAAGTTAGTCGTGGTGGGCTGCACCTGCGTCAAGGCCGATACAATGATGGTCCGCTAAGTGGTCAGCGTCAGGAAAACAATATTCTCGTAAGTGTAGGAAGTGGGCAAAGAACAATGGCCAATAAAAGCTGCGGAAATAGTGCACGGATGGGGTGAGTGAGGGTGGGAGGCGGAATTACAATAAGCTTCATAAAAATAGGAGACACATAATAATAGATTTTTGTTATATCAGCTTTAATGTACAGGTCGATTAGGAGGCCAGACCGAAATTCATTATCCCTTAGATGAAAGGAAATTGATACAAATAATAATGTAAAAACAGCAGCACCAAATCTTGAAGCAGGAAGCAACACACACGTGATTCCGTTTGTTTTATTTATGTCAAGCACTAACAAGCCAGTAAACAATCTATACCAATGCTGTCATATCTGGGGACTGAAATCCCTTGCTTTGGGTGTGTCACCAGAATCTCTAGATGGCGTGACAGGACTTTAAATACACATAGGCCAGTTGTGTATCTCCTCCACAATGAACTTTGTTTCGGTGGGCAATTATGGGCCATTTGATTTCTTGTCCATGTGACTTTCAAACATCCAGGTCACGTACCCACGCTATCAATCAACCTTGTGCTTCCTGTCGATTTCCTGCAGTAATGTGTCAATCTGATGGCAAAATGTAATATAAGACAACAGTATGGCTGACCCTATGTGAAATGTTTCTTTGGGAAAAAAGGTGTTTTTGTATGTGAGCACACAGTGGTGTGATGCAAAAGTAGGGCAAACGTTCAGCCAAAGTTTTTTATGTGTCAATTTCAAGGATGGAACTGTACTCCTCAATGATACTGCAGTTGTTTGAAAATAGTTCAACAGTTTATTTAATTTAATGTATTCTCGTATTTATTCTATAATTTGTTTTCTATTCATCATTAATTTAATTTCATACATAAGAACAATACTTGATAAAAAAATGTAGATGTAACCTATTTTACCTAATGTGTTAAACCATTTTAAGAGTTGTAAATTATTAATTTATGGGATCCTATTTATGTCGGGAGATGAAATAAATGAATGAGATTATGTCTCATTGCAGCAACAAAAAAATAAACAAAAAGTGATGCAGAGTAATGTCTCCTAATCATTTGCAAGAAGTTACTGTTTCTTATCTGTTGTCCTAAAATGAAGTTAATTTGAATTGCTATTACATGAGAACTTTTTACATCTGTGTATATATATAATCCAGATATTAGAGTCAATTTAATCTAGATAGTCCTCACCTGCCAAAATCCCCTGTGCTTTTCACATTATTTTCCCGCTGTCCATCAAGACTCTCATCTATCCTTCCTAAATTGTACCCTCTGGAACTCCACCTTCTGCGGTTCTCCACACTCTCCCACTATCACATGTCCTTCTGATTGATTGCCCACTCTGCATGGCCACTCCCCAATCAGAGCCTTGTTCTATGAGCACCTCAAAATGATTTAAAAGGGTTTAAATCATTTCTTTCCAATGGAACTCGCTTTAAAGTGCACCAATGAGATCTCGCACTTCACCGCCTTTAAGTTCACCTGGGAGGTCCACGCCCTGTCGCCCCTTAATCACGCTATTTAGCATTAGAACAATCATGCTGATCTCAAAATCACCTTAGGAAAAGATGGAACCCCCTTTCTAATGGGAATCATCTATCAACAAATGCAACCTTTCCAAATATCCAGCCCACTCAGACTCATCACAAAACCACCACTACCCCCCCATCCATCACTCATCCCTCCAGATCCCTAACCCAGAACTCTACCCATAAATCTGCCCATTCCATTCATGACCTGATGCCACCACCTGTTTATATTTTCATTTCCACAGTATTTTCCCAGTGGGTTGGCATGTGTTTCGGACGAAGCATGGTATGTGAAAAGTTTAAAGTGTTGTCCACTTGGATGTATAGCCTCATGTATTGCCACTTTCCTACAGAAATGATCAAGGACTTTTTCACACACTTCAAAAGAGAGGTCACCCAGATTATCACTTTGGCTAATCTTCATAATGCAGCAGTTGATTTGGGGTTCTGTGTGCCTTCACTTTGCTTGACAAAGCTACCGACCGTGCACAGTTTCTGCAACCACTCAGATCCACCCCCCACTAATCCGATCTCTGATCCATCACTCATAAATGTGCCTCATTTATGTACTCTTTGTAACCCATGACCCTTTTCCCACCTCCCCTAACCATTTTCAGATATCCCATTGTTTGTGCTCTACTCCCCCTTCAGCCGCTGTAGTAGCCACTACCTGGCCCATCCAGGGCCATCAAATGACCCACACTGCCCATACGTAATTTTTCAGCCCTATCCCTCTTACTCAACATCCTGTGATGCTCTCCAGCTAACTTATCCATTCGGACCAACCAGACTACTCTGAAACCCATCACCAACCCTCCCCGGCAAACACCTACCTTCCCTAATCACACAAGGCCTATCTGTCCTGTCTGACTCTAGCCTGGCCGACTATCCAACCTTCTTAACTATAATATGCATCACAGTTCTTAGGATGCCCCATCATCCCTTTATAATCATATACACTTAAGCCAGTTAACCTACTCAGACACTCCCTTTAACAACCACTGTCCCTAACACCCACTACCCTCCCAAGCGTGCTCCCATTCACCACCCTACACCATCAACCAGCATTGTCTAATCACTATGCTATTATGCCCATGTTGCCCTTTCTGCTCAGCCACACACTGGCCTGGCCCCTCTATTAACAATCACCCTCTCCAGTGTGTTCTATCAGACCTTTCTTGCTTCATTTCCAGTTGCTCCACCTTCTAAGATGCAACAAAGAGCACCACACTTCCCAGCAGTCTTTGACCATCAGGTCCTCCTTTCCTCATCTCAGCCTGGGATACCCCATCGGATCTGCCTGCTCCCATCATGTTTCACCTCAGTCTCCGAGCTCCATCAGATAAAAGGTGAAGATGAGCAGAGAGGGCTGTAGGAGGATGCAGCTGCTGGAAGGATCACTAGCGCCTGGATGTAGTGCTTAGAATCTGCTGACACCATCCAACAACACTATGGGACAAAGGCAGAGGAAGTGACAGAGGATGTGATTTCTAGAAGGGGATCTGACAGGAGTCCGAAGCCCTGGAAGTAGAGAGCAGCGGGCAGAGGACCCATGTACTTCTCGCTGATAGTTAAAGCCCCTCAACTCTGATGTAGGCAAATAAGGACAGATAAAAGTGAGGGCGTGAGTTAGAGCTGGGCAAGCCACCAAACTAATAGGGTGAGCCAAGCCAGGACCGAGCCAAGGCTCAGGATTGGCTGTAAGAGCCACAACGCGAGCAGAGCCATCAAATTATTTACCTCGTAATTCGGGCAACAAATGTCCTCTAGAAATATGATACATCTAAAAAAAATGTAAAAACGTTATCCCCGTACCATGTAGAAGCATTTCACTTTAGTATAATAGATTAAAGCTTTGCATAGAATATTATTTATTAGAAGTTAGAGGTTGCAAACATGGGCCCTGACAAATATGTTCTCAATGAACCAAGAGACAAGTCCCCTCTACTTACGCTTATATTAATATAGATGGTGTAGTCTATTTAAGCATACTCAAGAGATATCTAGTTATAAGGGGTAAGGGGGCACAGTGAGGTAAATTAGGTGTCTAGGATCACACAACTTAGTCAAGTGGAAAGCCGTTTTTGAACTGGTGTTTCACAATGCGCAACTCATCCTGTGGATGGATAGCTCCTCTTTTCTCCCACTAACTGCAAAAGGACAAGGATCCTTGTTTAATTTTTGCAGAGCTAGAACAGAACACAGTGCTAATAAAGTATTTATACATTAAATCAATCTAGACCGAGAGCACTTTATTTTTATGCAGAGAACATGGCTGCCTCCAGCTGAGGATGACTCCTGGAGAGATCTCAACACCTCTGTAAAAGCAATTACATGAATTAGTAAAAGAATGTGGCCTCAGAGATCTTGAATTTCTGAGCTCTTTCACAGCACTCCATAGCGCCTCTACAGTCGCGTCTCGCACAGGTAAGCGCTGTGGGGCAGTGAGGCTGGGCGGGTGGGGGGAGGGCTAAAGAGGGGGATAGTGGGATTCGGAATACGACAGGATAGTCAAAAGTAAATAAATAAAAACACTTCCCTTGCACTCGCCACATCGACAATTTGGCAATGCAGTGAGCGCAAGGTAAGTGATTTTATTTATTTATTTACTTCTCATTATCTCATCGTATTTATATGTTATGTGTTTCATCACTTTATCATTACTCACATCTTTCACTCATTAGAATGTTGCTTTCTTATGATGCCTTAGATGGTTCTAAGATGATGTCATGCCTGTGGCATCAGTGAGCAGTTTGTTCAGGTCTTCCTTTGAAGAATAAACTCACTTGGAAATATTACCAGATCTACTTGGTTCATTTATCATAACAGTTATATTCCACCACCCTCCAAACCCGCCCGCCCCGCCTCACTGCCCCACCGCGTTTACCTGAGCGAGCAGCCACTGCGTTTCTATGGTCAGCCTGTCTAAACCTCCCTCCCCTCCTCTCAGATTAGAGCACTGGGAAGATGCCACATTAAGGCTCGACTCGTTCTCAGCTTGAGCGTCCAAAAGGTCATTGAGCAGAACCACAGCCAGGCATCTGGCTCGAGCCGGGCCCTAGACATCAGTGGCTCACGCCGGGCTCTAGACTTCAGTGGCTCCAGCCGGGCTCTAGACATCAGTGGCTCAAGCCGGGCTCTAGACATCAGTGGCTCGAGCCGGGCTCTAGACATCAGTGGCTCGCCCATCTATAGCGGGAGAGAGTGCGGGAAGGGAGCTGAGGGGTGCAGTAGTCAGTGCCTGGGAGTACAAGGAAGAGGATCAGAAGGGAACAGGACATTTAAAAGGCAAATCTCGAGGACCAAGAATCTGTAGTTGGTAGTGCCATGATCCAAAAAGGTGAGGGAGGACAGACAATGTCGATGAAGAAGCTTAAATAGTTTGTTCAAATTGCACCAACTGATTAAAATAATCAAGAGTCTTTTGGTTGCCTCTCCATACAGGGAAACTATAATAACACTCATTGACAGAGCCAATAGGTTTCGCCTATGCTATCCATTGCCTTTGTCAATGTTTTAGCCATGACGGCCCAAAACCTTTGATTCTGGGCAAATCACTTAATCTCCTCATGTCTAGAAAAAACAAAAAAAATCACACAATTTCAGCAGTGAAGGTATGATTTATTCAAGCTTCACATTTTACAAATCAGCTAGTAAATGAGTATCCATATGTCTTTCCTAATATTGTTTTTACGTGTGTACATTTTTCTGTAGTTTTTAGAGAATGCAAACATGGAGCACTTTACATGAGCACCAGTTACATTAACACAAGGTCACATTTATGTTTATAGCCATGGGGAGGTAAGGTGATATGACCAGAATCACAGGATGTTGAGCTGACTCCGCGAGTCAAACCAGGTTCCCTAGTTCCAGAGTCGGTATTTCTGGAGCTACCATGGAGGAAGGGACGCAGAAGCCACATTAAAGCCCGTCTCGTTATGGGCTCGAGGGTCCAACAGGACCTTGAGCTGAACCGGAGCCAAGCATCAGACTCGCGTCTTGCTCGAACTTTCAGTGGCTCGCACACATCTACTTGCCAGGTATGATGGAATCACAGCACAGTAGCATGTTCAGTACCGTTGAGAGCAGCACAGGGAGTAGTACCCCAGTCCATGAACAAAGCAATACAGGGAGGGACTATGCATCAAAGATTTAAATACCGAGATGATGTAACAAAGAGTGTTTAGGCAGTGATAGGTTTGAGAGGCCACCCCCGCGGCTTGGGGAGGGGGGCCTTTAGTGGGATTTCCGGGCCTGGAGAGTGAGTTTCGTTTCTCCAAGGCTTGTCATGGGGAGAGTCTCGCAGTAAGGTGAGATGCCATGGTGGACGTTTAAGAGCCCTCCCCCAAGTTGATAAAATTACGGCTCCCCAGGGAGCAGCCTTCTTTGTCTCTCGCCTTGGGGGGATTGCAGGAAAGGCTAGCCGGAACAACAGTTGTGCAGGACAGGCCCGGTGGGGCTGGTGACAATCTGTTGCGGCGCCAGGGGCGTCCGGCAGAGATTGAAGCAATATGAGAAATTACACAGCAATACAGGCATTGAGTTATGGAAGTAATTGAAAGATGTATGAAGCACTGCTGTGTGTACGGACGAATTGGCGGGTCAAAGTCATGCAGGAGGTAGAGACCATAGGCAGTGCAAATCGCCAGCGCCGTCGAGAGAAAACTGCTGCTTCTTACTGTTTACACAGAGAAGAAACTGAATCCGCTGTCAAGTATTTAACACACAAGTCTTCGTACAACAGGAAGTGGTGTAAATACGTTTGCGTGTCTATAGTTATGGAAACTGAAGGAAATGACATCACGTGTTTGACATCTACTATAGCTTCATTGCCAGAGGTCAGTATCTGATAATTTGTTGTAAATGTAATGACCATCTTAACGTTGTATGACAGTGAACGCACCTAACAGTAATTCATCCACTGGTTACAATTGAATGAATAATGAAAAACACTCCTTAAATTGTATCAAAATAACATGAATTCGAGTGCATAACCACAAATGAACTACTGATGAGCAGAAACAAATTGCCATTGTTGGCCTGACGTGTCCTCCACTGACCTCTCTTTCAACGACTGGCTGCATTGGAAACAGAGCAGGCAATGAAAGTCCATGCACCGTTGAGCGACATGGCACCGTGGCGGAGCGCTACACGTAATGAGGGCGGACCGACTCGTCTCCACAGGGGACCCTCATAAGAGGGCGGCCTCTTAGTGCCCCAAGATGGCACACCTCCAGCTCAGGGTTGCCCCTTCCGGGGTGGCGCGTCACTTCCGGCCGGCAAAGGGGGCGAGAGGAAGTATATATGATTCCTCCCCCAGTTCCATGGTTGGGATGGACCTTTTCCTACTAGACTTAGAGGAGTCTTTTGGAATAGCAGGATGCAAGTAATGAAGGGAGTACACGTGGGGGGTCCTGGTCATGGTGGTCGCCTCATCCAGGGCTGTGGCGGAGTTACAGGATGATCCAGAGGCGAAAGGGACGCAGGAGTCCCTATTCTGGAGCACAAAGAGTGCTGAGGCCTAATATCCCCGGGAGATCTGTGCGGTGGATCCTGGGGTGCGACGGCGCCCTGTTATCCTACGGGCGGCTGGAAACCTGGACAACCGGGGGTCGCTTAACGCTCCGCCCCTCGTGGGGGGGTGAGCAAGATGGTAAACAAAGAGTTCACCGGAATTGGGAGGGGCTAGTCCTCTCACCACAACCGCGAAGCACCGTCTGGCCAAGGCCGCGGTGCTAGAAGCCCATCAGGTGGTAAACTGCGAGGGGCAGCTTGCCTTTGGATCATCTGTAAGATAACCCACTTTGCTGGCATTGTATGCTAATAAACCTGCACACCGTTTTCCCATCAACAATTTGTCTGGTCGGTTTATTGCATGTTCAATTTCTGGGGGGCTGGTGTAAGGGCTGATATGGGCACTATGAGGGTGGACCGACTCGTCCCCACAGGTGTCCCTTCATAAGAGGGCGGCCCCTTAGTGCCCCAAGATGGCACACCTCCAGCCCAGGGTTGCCCCTTCCGGGGTGGCGGGTCACTTCCAGCCGGCAAAGGGGGCGGCAGGAAGTATATATGCTTCCTCCCCCAGTTCCACGGTCTCTTTGGCCGCTTTTCGTTCAGATGTTCCCCTCCCTACCGCTTACCCGAAACCTCAGGGAGACAGTGGGGGGGGGGGGGTGTTTTTTGTATTAATTATTGTCATTTGTGTTGCAGGCGGAGTTACAGGATGATACAGAGGCAAAAGGGATGCAGGAGTCCCTATTTTGGAGCACAAAGGGTGCTGAGGCCAAATATCCCCGGGAGATCTGTGCAGTGGACCCTGGGGTGTGACGGCGCCCCGTTATCCTATGGGCGGTAGGAAACATGGACAACCGGTGGTCGCTTAAGGCTCCGCCCCTCGTAGGGGGGTGTGTGAGCAAGATGGTGGACAAGGAGTTCAACGGAATTGGGAGGGGCTAGTCCTCTCACCACAACAGCGAAGCACCGTCTGGCCAAGGCCGCAGTGCTAGAAGGCCCATCAGGTGGTCAGTTGCGAGGGGCAGCTTGCCTTTGGATCATCTGTAAGATAACCCACCTTGCTGGCATTGTATGCTAATAAACCTGCACACCGTTTTCCCATCAACAATTTTTCTGGTCTGTTTATTGCATATTCAATTTCTGGAGGGCTGGTGTAATGGCTGATATGGGCACTATGTGCCTAACATCAAATAAAAGAGTGGATGCAGTCTCTGGGCCGCATCACAGCAGTCAGTCGGATTAATTGCATGACAAGCACGTGTTTGACACAGCCACTTGAAGCCACAAGGTCTACAGTATTTGCTGCCCTACCTTACAGCTTTCATATTCTATTTTTAGATGTGATCTAATCTGTGAAAAGGTGATCAATGTTAGAACGTGACGTGTGGACATGAAATGAAAAAAAGCGCGCGTTAAATGCGTACAGCCACGGGATATTCTGTAAACAAGCACATCACAAGTGCTGTGCATGCAAAACATAAATAAAAGTTCCACAAACGCGGATGAAAACAGTACTTGGGAAATTGGATACTGATAAAAGAAGCAGACGAGATACAATAGGAAATAGTATACTACAGTCAATAGAGATGGAGGAAAACTAAGTGGCAAGCAGACAAATGAATGAAAAGGAAGGGCGGGATGTAAGCCCCTTTTAAGAAGATTTATATTAATTTATTTAAATGCAATAGAAAAAGGGGCAACATAAAATATCAAATAAAGTAAATAAGGAAAATACAGTAAACATTGAGAAATCAGGGATGGAGTTTGAAAGTTATGCAAACAATGTGAATGATAGAAAAGAGGAAAATTGGGAATAAGAAAAGCTTATTAGAAAAGAAAAATTATTTGAATATATGCCTAATCAATACCGAGTCTAGTTTCATGTGGAAAGTAATAAAAAACACAAAAATAAGAAGAATACTACGTGATCCGAATTCGACAAACACCAATTTAGAAAATTAAGTAAGGTGTTGTTATGAGAAGCAAAAATATTTATCATAAATGGGTGCTATAGGGCAGGAGAACACCAGAAATATCCACTAGTGCAATTCATCCCACTGGTGATTAGAGGCCACAAGCGCTGGAGCGGGGTTAAGTACCTTGATGAATGCACACTACAAATCCCGCAAGCTTGCTTCCAGTATCCCAGTGACCCAGCCCTGTGGT
Organism: Lissotriton vulgaris; assembly: GCF_964263255.1. NCBI lineage: Eukaryota > Metazoa > Chordata > Amphibia > Caudata > Salamandridae > Lissotriton > Lissotriton vulgaris. The sequence continues at coordinate 206,784 of NW_028249431.1, forward strand.
GAAAAGGTTGGCTTGGTTTATAAGGCTCTTCGTTTATAAGGCACCTCCAGGGGCATAGCTTGGTCAGTAAGATTGGGAGGGCGAGCTTCAGTTTTTCTAATAATCAAGCTGGAATTTAATGTAAAAATACATTATACAACAAGCAGGAGGCAATAGAGGGCCTAAAGGGGCAGTGAAAAGGGAGTTGAATGAGGATTGGTAGGGTTACTAAGTAAAAGAAAACACAATATTTTGAAAAAAACTATATTTTTTTAAGACTTTCAAAACAGAGGGAGAGCTGCGTTTTTTGTCTGTCTGTATTTAAATACATTCCCTGTGAAATCCGACAGACACCTAACCAAACCTGACTGAAAGCACTTGTACCAGAAAATACATTTATTGGGGGGGTGGAAGACCCCAACCCTCCTCTAAAGCAATGTTCTAGGGCACCTCGCCATCTTTTATCTTCTCCAGGGTCCAGACCCTAGATCTTCATGCTTAGGAAACAGTATGGCACATCAGTCGTGGGAAGATTCCGCAACCAACCTGGTCCACTCAGAGGTCCAGCCCTTATACTTAATATGGATTCACAGGATCCTCGTTGCCAGTAAGCAAGCACATTTTCCGCAGTGTATGCAGACTTCAATATCCCTGAATGTCAATTTTTGGGAGGCTACTGGTTGCAGCTACGCATAAGTATTGACCAGATCACCTTGATCCTCTCCCCTCTGTACAAATCATAAAAACGTCATTGGATCACAATCAATAGAGCAACTTACACATAACTTAAACCTTAAGGGACATGTGCAAGCAGCCAACATGTTTTCATCTCTTGTGACACTCCTTTAGGGCAAATCAGGGGTGTGACACCAAGACCCACCGGTGTGAGGGGGCCTAGTCTGCCCTGCACCAGTGGAAGTTATTTCAGAGGCTTTCTGTTCTGATTTTGTTTTTTACACACAGTGCATGCCAGGGTCTAGGCTGAGTTTACTTTTTGAAGGAAAAGTACAGAGGAAAGTAGTGGACAAGAGAACAATGAAGAAAAAGGATGAAAGAAAAGCAGAGGGTGAAAGAACAGGGAGAAAGGTAGGAAAGATGACAGCATAGGAGAAGAAATAAAGGTTGACCGAGAAAGAGAAAGGAGATAAGGAGGAGCAAAGTGGGTCACGAAAATGAAAAGGAAGCAGCCAGAAACAAGGGGAGAAGGAAGAAAGGAGGTGAGGATGGGTGGGAGACAGAATTGGGTAAGAGAGAGACTGAGGAAGGGGAGAGCAGAGCAATAAATGAATGAAGGAGATGAGAGGAATATGGGATGGAGATAGAGAGGTGACAACGCAAGACGAGTAGAATGAGGAACTTGGAGACCCATAAATTACGTTAGTGTAGCCGGTGCAGTGTTACCTGGCTATGGGGGTGTCAGGGGAGTTGCACTTCATTTATATTAGTATTTTAATACCAGCAGGGGGCCAAGTTTCATTGATCCCCTTGGAGTAGGCCCATGACCTCCAGGTTATGCCAATAGGCAAACATGTTAATATTATAACATTAATGAAATATTGTAATTGTTAGGCTATTATGAGTTCACATCCAAAGAGGAAGAAGGGTCGAGGCACTAATGTCTCACACTTGCCAACAAATTATTAGGAAAAGTTCAGATGTTACTGGTGCAACAAACCCAGAGTACAACCCTTCTATACTCCCAAATGGAAAACACATTCCAAAACAAACTATGAAATTAATGGTTCAGCACTCAAAATTAGTTGTAAGGTATGGCAAAAGGTATTTGCTTTATGCATGGATTCCTAGACAGAGTATAACAGCAGTATTTATGACAATTTAGTACTGCATCACAAAAGATGCATATGAAGAAGGTTTCTTCATTCAATAAATCTTTATTCATCTTTTTCTTCTTAAAAACCATATTGGCAAACAGTAGCCAACGCATTTCGTCCAACAAGTACTTATTCAGGGCTCTGAACTATACGTTAATGTCACTAATGCATCTGAGTCCGATGAATTGAAAAGTGTAGTAAAGATATCAGCTTGGCAAGTATCAAAATTTGGAGTACGTTTGCCCCTCTAAAATACCAGCATGGCGTCTACTTATTGTGAGTTCATGATATACTAATATGGTGTTGCAGTTCCCACCAACGTGAAATAGACATGAAAAATATCAGTCAAAGCACATTTGGGTACTAATTAATTCTTAGAATAGTAAAATGTTTTTGACTGTACTAACACATTAAATATGCATAAACACGGCAATAACTAAGTATTTAATTAATTCCACAAATATATCAATTAAAATCCTTGACAAAATATCAGCAAATACTTATAATCCACAAATATCCTATAGCTGTATTCCGATATTGTGCTCTACAGCGAGGACATGACCTAGGAGAAGAAAGAACCTTTGACACATCAATGGTTGGGTGTTAGCTTGTTAATTGACCTGTTGGCGTGCAAACTTAGCCTAAATATCAGCTCACTGGCCACACCAATGGCTAGGACTGGGAGTGATGTAGTCCCTGTACGGACTTTGGTGCGCCCCGATTGGACCGCTCACTATTACCAATAAGTCAAGTCCATTAATTCACAATGCCACGTTGTCTTAAGAATGACAGACAAGGGTTGCCATTTCAAAGCTTTGTGTAAGGAAATTGTAGGCAGTTACATTAAACAGACCATGAGTAAAATTAGCAGCAAGGCTTACAAATCATAAGTACAGAGACCCAGTACAGTTCTAAGTGAAATCCAGCATAGATTTGCCTTCCAAAGGTTGGAAAAAGGGCCTTCCCATAAATAAATCTTCACATCCTTTCATTGGACAGCAGACAAAGACACTCATACATTCTACACAACTACATGGTTCTTAGGATATGCACCAATAGAGAACAAGCAAGAAGAAACATGTCACTACAGAATACATTGTAGGTTTCTCTCATGGTAGTAATACATTTAATTTGCAGACGTTCTCACAGTTGATTCGAGCATCTAAATTGAAACATTGTATGGTGATGGCCTGAGACAGTTGCAATATCATTGGTCAGGGACAGTAAAGGAAAGTCTCTGGAAACAATCTCTGTTTATTGGTGGAAGTCTTACAATTTATTTTTTTTAGGACAAGAGTAACTGTGATATATTATGAAGGCGGTGCAGGATGGAGGACAGTGTAAACATGACCTAATTTAGCATACGTTTAGCTCATCTAGTTCAAGTTTAAAATTTGTATAGCGCACTACTCACCCAGAGGGTCTCAAGGCGCTTGAGGGAGGGGGGGTGCTTTACTTATCGAATATCCAAGTTTTTAGTTGTTTAATGAAGGAGAGGTAGTTCTGTGTAAGGCGGAGGTGGGTGGGGAGAGAATTCCATGTCTTGGCAGCTAAGTAGGAGAAGGACCTTCCCCCCATGGTGGATCTTTGGATGCGTGGAATTGCGGCGAGGGCTAGATTGGACGATCGAAGTTGGCGGGTGGGGGTGTAAAAGGACAGGCGCGAGTTGAGGTATTCGGGTCCTAGGTCGTAGAGATCTTTGTGTGCGTGGGTGAGGAGACGGAACGTTATTCTCTTGTTGACGGGGAGCCAGTGGAGGTCTGTCAGTTGTCCGGAAATGTGAGCTTGGCGGGGGATGTCTAGGATGAGTCTGGCTGAAGCGTTTTGGATGCGTTGGAGTTTTTTCTGTAGTTTGGTTGTGGTTCCAGCGTAAAGGGTGTTTCCGTAGTCCAGTCAGCTTGTGACCAGTGCATGGGTGACCGTCTTTCTTGTTTCGGTGGGGATCCAGCGGAAGATTTTTGTGAACATACGTAGGATGTTGAAGCATGATGATGAGACGGCGTTGACTTGTCTGGTCATTGAGAGGGAGGAGTCGAGGATGAAGCCCAGGTTACGTGCGTGGTCCTTGGTTTGGGTGCGTTTCCCAAGGCCGGTGGCCACCATGAGTCGTCCCAGGCGGAGGGGGATGATCCTAAGATGAGGACTTCCATTTTGTCCGAGTTCAGTTTTAAACGGCTGTTCTTCATCCACTCGGCTACTTCTTTCATCCCTTCATGTAGGTTGGTTTTGGTGGTGTTTGGGTCTTTGGTGAGGGAGAGGATCAGCTGCGTGTCGTCTGCGTAGGAGATGATGTTGAGGTTGTGTTGGCGCGTGATGGATGCAAGGGGACTCATGTATACGTTGAAGAGGGTGGGACTGAGTGATGATCCTTGGTGGTACGCCGCAGATGACTTCGGTGGCTTCTGATCTAAAAGGGGGGAGGCGGAATCTCTGGGTTCTTCTGGCGAGGAACGAGATGATCCAGTCCAATGCTTTTCCTTGAATTCCGACGTTGCTGAGGCGTTGTATGAGGGTGCTATGACAGACTGTGTCGAAGGCCGCGGAGAGGTCAAGTAGGATGAGGGCAGTTGTTTCCCCGTTGTCCAGTAGAGCTCGAATCTCGTCTGTTGCTGCGATGAGGGCGGTCTCGGTGCTGTGTTTGGCTCGGAAGCCAGACTGTGAAGGGTCCAGGGATTTGTTGGATTCGAGGAAGGCATCTAGCTGACTGTTGACGGCTTTCTCAGTGACCTTGGCAGGGAATGGGAGGAGCAAAATGGGGCGGTTGTTCTTAAGTTCAGTGGGGTCTGCTGTGGGTTTCTTCAGGAGGGTGCTGAGTTCGGCATGTTTCCAGCTTTCCGGGAAGGTAGCGGAGTTGAAGGAGCAGTTGATGACGTCTCGGAGATGGGGTACAATAATGGAGTCTGCTTTGTTGAAGATGTGGTGGGGACATGGGTCAGTTGGCGATCCTGAGTGGATGGAGTTCATCAGGCGGATGGTGTCTTCAGTGGTGATTGGGTTCCAGGCGCAAAGGAAGTTGGAGGGGGGTTTTAGTTCGGAGGTGGGTGGGGTGGACTGGTCGCCGAAGCTGTTATGTATGTCAGCGATTTTGTTGTGGAAGAACGAGGCTAGAGAGTCACAGAGGTCTTGGGATGGAGTGATGTCGTTGGTGCCGGCGGAGGGGTTGGTAAACTCTTTGACAATATTGAATAGTTCTTTGCTGTTGTGGGCGTTGTTGTCGAGTCGATCCTTTAATGCTGATTTCTTGGTGGATCGGATCAGTTGGTGGTGTTTGCGGGTGGCGTTCTTGAATGAGGCCAGGTTGTCAGTGGTTGGGTTTTTTCGCCAGGCTTTTTCGAGGGTGTGACAGATCTTCTTGGATTTCTTGAGGTCGTCATTGAACCAGGGGGCTTTTTTGCTACCTTGCTTGATTTGATGGTTTTTCAAGGGTGCTAATTCGTCAGCGCTGTGGGTGATCCATTGTGTGAGGTTGGTGGCTGCTTGGTTTGGGTCCGATAATTTGGCAGGGGGGTTTTGTTGAAGCGATGAGAAGAGCTGGTCGGTGGTAAATTTGTTCCATTTTCTGCGGGGAATTGGTTGTGGGTGGTTGTGGGTCGTAGTCTTTTTGTAGTTGAAGTGAACGCAGCTATGGTCCTTCCAATGGAGAGCTGTGGTGTGATTGAAGGAGATGTGTTTTCTGGAGGTGAAGATTGGGTCGAGCGTGTTTCCGGCATAGTGGGTGGGGGTGTCAATGAGTTGTTTGAGTCCGAGATTGACGAGGTTGTCCAGGAGGGTGGTGGTATTGCTGTTGTTGTTCTTTTCCAGGTGGAAGTTGAGGTCTCCCAGTAGAATGTAGTCCTCGGAGGGGAGGGCGTGTGGGCTGATGAAGTCAGTGATGTCTTCGCTGAATTGTGGTCCTGGTGGCCTATAGATGAGGGTGCCTCTGAGTGTGGTCTTGGGGTCGGTGTGGATCTGGAAGTGAAGGTGTTCTGCGTCTGCTAGGTTATCGTCGGAACTGGTTGTGATGCAGATGGTATTCTTATGGACGATGGCGATGCCTCCTCCTTTTTGGTTGTTGCGGTCCTTCCGGATGATCTTGTAGCCGTCCGGGATGGCTATGGCGATGTCTGGCCCCCCCCTACTGAAATATTTTTTAAATCATCACTGCATTTCTTTATTACAAAACATTAATTAACTTTGGATTTGTCCTCCTTAAATCTCCCAAATTCTTCAGGTTGTTGAGTTTTCTCTGCATGTCCTCAACCTTTACTTCAAGCCTCTTTCTCTTCCTTCCTGTCGGTGCTGACAGTTTCTTACACCCACAATCCATACCATTCTGTGATGAAATTCCTTGGCAAACTTTTAAAAAGATAAGCGCACATGCAATGACAATCAATATAATCAAAAGAGGGGTTAGAAGCAATTTTCGAATTACTTCACCTACACTACCAAGACATTCTGCTATCTTAGCAAATCCCTCGCCACTGGATCCAAATTTAGATCCTTACCCTTCTCAGGCACCCGACTCTTTCAGCTCAGTTAACGCATGATTTATGTTTGTGATGTTGGATATTGCACATGTTTTACCAATCCAGACAGGAGAGAATCAGGAAGAACTGGCTTTCCATTGCTGGACACCCAAATGTCACTGGCATCTGTTTTACATGCAATCTTTTCTCATTTCTTGCTCCACCTCTGGGGCAGCAATAATTCCCTCAGCTCATTGAAGGTGTGTACAGTATTCAGCAGCATGTTGGATACAGTTTCTCTTTTTGCGTTACATGGTTCATCCAAATTGAAAGATGTTGGGCTCAAGAGCTCAGTATTGGGCAATTTCATCGGCGTAATGGTTGCCTCTGATAACAAAATCCTTGCCGCTCTTGTGTGTATCACACATCATTATAGCAGTTTCCTTTGGCATTTGCAATGCATCTAACAAATTTGAAACGTACAACCTGTTCCGAATGGGGATACCAGCAGAGATTAGGAATCCTCTCTACGGCTGTAGCTGCCCAAAGTTCTTCACAACTCTAGATCCATACTGGCTGTCAATGTAAATGGTAACTCATGAGCCTTCTGTAGTGCAGCATTCTATGCTAAAGGCAATCAGTTCAGTAAATTGTGCAGACATTACATGATGCAAATAAGCTGCTTCCACTAGTCTTCTCAGTGTACATAGAGCAAACGCAGTTCTTAAATTAATGTGTCAGTCTCCTAAAAAGGTACCATCAACAAAAAGGGTATGTTCGGATTCAGGAAGACGTAGATCTAATATGTCGGGTATTGGCTTTGTGCACAACTCAGAAACGCTAACACAATCATTGTTGAATTTGCCATCATCCTCTCCCTCTGGATTTGGCAATAGGGATGAAGGGTTTACTGTGTTACATCTTCAAGTGTAAACATTCTCTGCTGCCAAAATGATACTCTCATAGTGGGCTAAGCAGCTAATTGTCAGGTGTTGGATTCTGGTACAGGTCATGAGGATCTCAATAGAGTAGGGTTTAATTATGATTAAGGGGTAACTCATCACAATGTTAGAGGGAGATTTATTACGGGGCAGAAGGTCAAGGTGCTGGGCGCAACGGCTCAGAAAGCCTGCGCTGGGGTGATCGTGAGAGTGAGCTAGGGACAAAGGGGCACCTTAATTTGTACTGGGGTGTCCTGGAACGCTTGCTCTAAAAATAGAAAAAACAGATATGTGAGCCGTGGAAACAGAGGCTGAAAGTTTAACAGTTTTATTAAGAAGATGCAACTTCAAGAAACTTCAATATAAAGGCATAAAAATCACATTAGTTCTGAATCCCGTGCTCCTCATTCTCAGGTAGTCACGTGGATTAGATTTCATTCACTGAACATTGCATTTACTGAATATTGCATTTACTGAATACAAGCTTCTAAACTGCTAGAGAGAAAGAGTCTAAAACTTTAAAGACACATTTATGATTCGAGGTAGATTGCATACAAAAAGAAAAGTACATATTATTTGAGAATACTCAATCCTGCAATTACAGTTTAAATGCTTAAAATGTGATAAAGGTTAAAACAAGTTACAGAGAGCATAGTAGTTATAACATTTCCTATGGCAGAACAAAAAAGTACAATACAGTCAATATATATATGTTAAGTAAATCAATTGATCAAGAGCTCTGATACCTACAACAGACCAGGAATTGTCCAAAAATATTTCTGTGGACCTCCTTTATATATTCTTTAAGGCAGTGAGAAGTCTATGGTAATGTCATCTCATGCCACCCCATGCCACTGATCCTACCTGCGTCACTTACGGCCTGGTTTGAACGTTTCCCATCCAAACATTCAAGTGCAGCCCTTCCTGTAATGGCAGCATGTATGCTCTAGACTAAAGGTCATGCCTCATAGACTGGAAGTTTAACATAAATTTTGCTTTGGGTGGCAGAAAAGTGTTTAATTGCGCAAAAAGTATTTTATTTATATGTGTATGTACCAATCTGTACGTCCTGTTGCCACATCCATCACTCCAGCTTGACGTGGCAGTGGTGGGAAGTTCCCCTTTTCTCATGCACAATCTTAGAATGTGGCTCATTATGTGTTGAAATAACAGGGGGTGGTGTTAAACCTTAACATTTGTGAACTTAGCACACCAGTAGGGTTGGGGCTTAACTGGGGCGAGAAGGCTTGCAGTTGGTGATGCTGAATAAAATCTTGATCAGACATGCCTTTTGCTTTCTTAACAGAAAATGGCAGCACTCTGGCCAATCTAACCAAGGCCTCTAATCTTGAACAGAAGGGCCTACACAGGGGTTCATGCTAGCTAAGTGATAAGAATGTCCCAGGGAATGTATATGGTAAAATTGTTCCCTCTCTCATCTCCCCTTTTTGTTCATTTTTTGAGCACCATTCGAACCACATATTTAGCTGTCGCCGGGGGGAGTGGCCATGGTGAGTCATGGAGGACCGGCTCTTCGGGGCTTTTGTCCAGGGCAGCTCCTAAGTCCTCATGTGGTCCCCCTAATTTGTCACACATTGTCTCATAAGGATGTACCAAGTCTCTCCCTGATGGAAGTTGTGGGCTACTATGCACCTGGGCCTAGTAGTTACTATACAGAGGATCCTGTACTGTGTGAGAGTCAGGGATTGTAAGCTCTACTATATTTAACATTGCTACTCCTTCCTTGTCCCCTTGTTCCCTGCGTATTCCCGTGTACACTTCTGAGTCTGCATAATTCATCCCAACTACCTTAGAGCTGAATCTCTTAACACAATGCAGCAATATCTGTGTCCCGAAACACAACAGCAGCAACACACAAAAAATAGGCATTAAAAAGTTTAGTACTGCAGACAGCCATGAAGGCATCCAGTCCAAATTGAACCAATTAGGTAAACGGTCTGATTGTGCACCTCCTTCCTCATGCATCTATTTTCCCAGAATGTCCAAGTCCTTGATGGCCTTTGTAAGTGTTCCATTGTCCGCATCATTGGCCAATAGGAAAGTACAGCAGGACTTGCCCACCTTGGCACAAACACCACCATTCATTGCTGTTAACTGGTATAGAACGTATCTGTGCTCCAGAACCATAAGTCGGATAGGTCATAGTTCTTCTTTCACAGCGTTGAACTCGTCACAGGTGTTGTTGACAAGCTGCATTAGTTCCTATCTTGTGACTTGCAGCCAGCGGTCATTGGCTTTGGTCTGGAACAGTTGGACAACGCCCCCGAAGAAAAGTTCAGCATCGTTGAAAAGGCGGAAATCTTGTGGAATCTCGTGAAATGGCCCATCAGAGAAATACTTCTTGACTTCCCTTTTTCGGTGGTGGAGCAAGGCGTCATCACCTGTCATCGGGTGGGTATGAATGTGGGAAATGTTCGCTGCTGAAATAACCAGATGCAGTTCATGCATCGTGACGATGGAACAGAGTTCTTGCCAGTGGGGAGGCAGCTGCAGGTGGATGTGCTCTCCGCAGGCCCAATAGATGTCCATGAGGCTGGAGGTGCCCTACTGAAGGTCCGAATTAAAAATAGTGTTGCTGCAATTAGTATTTCGACCCACAGGAGCTGTTCCGTCACCTAGGAAGCAAAGGAGAGGAGACTTTAGCTTGTATGCTCTTTTTGGTTTGTATGTTGTACCCTCATTGAAAGTGTATCTTCTAGTTTCCTGTGCCCATATCTCAGCACACTCCCTCCCAATATCCTGATTGATATAGTGTTTGTGCTCTTGTCCTACAATTGGGCTACCTAAGGAGGCTGCCATACATATCAAGTCATGTGGGCCATTCCACTTGCTGTTGAAATAAATATTGGCCTTCAGGCGCAGAGTTGGTCTCCACTGACAAGGGCATGTGTCACTGGTATGGTTGGCTTGTTGATGTTTGGGTGAGTGGCATTTTGATGGGGGGGTTGGAAATGTAAAGTATCCTAGTATCTTAAAGTTATATTCCCAAACCTGTATTATGTTGGCAGGTACTTTCATATCACGGTAAACCTCCATTCTACTCCATAACTCCAATGGGCTAGTCACAACTGTGAATGTAACATACTGGTCATCCCACTATGTAGAGTTTACAAATGCATCATCTATTTTGGCTGACTGGAGCTGTATCTGACCATGTATGCCGCAAAGAAACAGGTGTAAGAGACATTTGGCGGTGGGCAGTGGGGCTTCTTTGGGAAAGAGCAATTTATCTGCGCCTTCAGCGTGAGGAATGTGTGAACATACAAAGCAGGACTCATTTGTGGCTTTTCTTCCAATCTCCCTCATGTCTCTGGACCACATGTTGTCTAATAGAGCGTTGTGAATCCCATTATCCTCTGCTGTCTTACTAGGGCACTGGGAGTGGAAATCAGGCATAGAGTGTTGGTCGAAAGTGTAAACAACTGTGTTTTGGAGATTACTGACCCAGTCTGAAATTTGCCCAGCCTGTTCTTTCTTACGTTGGGTACGTGAAGTATATCTGACTGGTACTTTCTCGTGACCCATTTTATACCTGATACTTCGTTTATATTGGCGGAGACGTTTATGGGTACCTGGCACAGGGGGATTCATGGGGATATCAAGCACCAAGTCCCATTCTGTGGGGTCTACAGGGGGTATGGAAGGTGTCAAGGTGGGCATGGGGTGTCATAGCTACTGCCCGTACTTATCCCAGTTTGCTTGTTATTAGGAAGTGTCTTGGACATGGGGTGCCTTGTTGTGGTGGCAGATCTAAAATTGCTAGTAGCTTCTCTCTTTCTCTCCGATCGTACTGCAAACCAGTGGAATACAGCTATTGAAACAACACATATAACAAAGAAAATTTGACATGGGAGTTGGGTCTGTTGCTGCGTCTCAGTCCGTAGGCCATCATATGATCTCCATACTCTTATTCTTGGACAGTCAGTGGAAACATGATGCCCTTCTCTCGGTCAATGTTCAGATCTCGGATGGTGCCAGGTGGACCCTCACGTGGCTCCGATGAACCCATGCCTTGCGTTCAGCTACTCGACCAGCAGTAGGAGAAGAGTCAATTATCTGGAAGGGTCCCTCGTTCTTGGGGTCTCTCCACTTCCAGACTTGTTTCTTTATGAAGATTTGTGTCCCAGGGCGGATAGGCATAAGCTCAGCAGAAATGGGGCCCTTACTCTTTGTCTTTTATATCTGAACAGAAAGGAACTTAGCAGCAATAGTTAGGGCACACAAATAGTCAAACAATTCAGCTTTCACAATTTCAGAAGACGTTTCAGTGTCTACTTTAGGTCTGGTGGAGGGAACAACAACATTCATTGATCTGTGAGTGACAAGCTGGTGGGGTGTGAGATGATGATCAGAGCTAGGAGTGTTCTGAGTGTAAACAGAGCGATGGGAAGGCAATAGAGCCATTTCTTTCCAATTGTGGCACTTATTTTACTGATCTTGGCTTTGAGCAGACCGCGGAGGCGCTCACAAATACCATTGCTTTGGGGGTGATAGGCTGTTGTCAATTTATGTTTTACGTCTAACATTTTCGCAATTGTGTCAAAAGTGGCGTTTGAAAAATGGCTGCCATTAGTCAATATTGGCCTTCAGGCGCAAAGTTGGTCTCCACTGACAGGGTCATGTGTCACTGGTAAACTTGGCTTCTTGAGTACTGTTCATGTGACAAGTCCCCTGTTTCTCTACCCGGCATAGGTCGCATTCTGTCCTCCACCTGCCACTATCTCCCTCAGTGACTACCTCAAAGGGATACTGTTCCCTGTCTCTTTTTACTTATTTGAACTGTAGCAGGTGTTCTTCCTTTCACTTGGGACCAGTGTTGAGGGTGTGCCACCCATTATAGTGTGTCTGTGTATTGTAATGCTGCTGGCTAGGGGATCGGAATGGGCCATGATGTCTAGTTCTTGTTCTTGTGGTATTGTGATCCCTAGTGATGGATGTGGAGGCTGGGCGGTTAAGTCTGGGGAGTGACACATGGGAGCTGTGCTGTGAACCGCCAGAAGCCCCATCACTCTCTTGTTCCTGTTTCTGCTGGGGGGCTGCACAGTTGAAAGCAGGTGTCATTTTTATTGTAAATAGCGCCTCAATCTGTCCTGGCATTCCTGATGCTGAGCCCTGCAGTACTGGGCTTTGTGAGCTTAGGGATAGCTGGCCTTGTGTACTCTCTGGTCTACTGTCTCGTGAATCATCTGAGATGTCTGGGACTGAGACATTGTCATGGCCTATGGCTGCCTGGTCATTTGATAAGGGTTCTAGGTCAGTCTTGATAACCTGTCCTGGATACATGCCATCTGCGTCATAGACTGATGGAGGTACAGTGGGTATTGGCATTATTCTTCTGGGTTGTGTGTAGAAAGGAGTAAGGGTGTAACTCCACTAGGTGCTATTGTCAGTCTCACCGACTGCAAGTTTGTTGTGTCAATTCCCAGGGCTGATATTAGTGTCCAGATGACTGTATGCGTTAGGGGCGAGACCTGAAGAGATGATGGTGTGAGATCCTCAGAAAGGGTAATAACACAGCCGTTTTCTAAGTGTACCGTCATCTGTAGTCTTGAGTTTTGCGTGGGCTGTCTGCTCATCTCCTAGAGTTATCTTTGAGGTGGGCAATTGGTGGCAGCGAATTTTGACAATCTTATTCTCCTTTTAACTGGCGGTTTTGTAAATATACTTATATGTTTTGTAACCATGTATTCTATTCATTTGCGTGATAAACGCTGTTTAAAAGAAAAGCATTTTCTGCAGACCTAAGTGACACCTAGTTATTTTGAATGGCCCAGTGAATGTTCTCTGGCTTTGTCCTAGCGAGGTCTGCAGTGCTAATAATAAGGGGGGGGCAATCCTGAATGACAATTATGCACACAGGAAGGTAGCAGCATTAAAATAGTATATCTGTGACAATTGTGGTGCTCAAGATGCTTTGGCTTACAGAATCTCTTCAGTTAATCAGAGGCAGATCAATACACATGGGGATACATAAATGCATTTACAATCTCCCTAGTTATTGAATCTCACTAATAAACCAGTCTTCTGCATTTGGCAGTGCCCTTCAATAATGTTCACAAAATATTTTTCATCAGCATCCTACAAGCGGGCCCTTACCCTTAAATGATGGAATTGGTATGGGGCCAGTCACAAAAATATTCTTTTACAATCAAAATACATGTGATTATAATCAAACAAAGAATCAACAAAAAACAATAAATGTGCACCTACATATTATGGTCTCACTAAAGTCAGCCTCTGTACCAGCCAGTGACTTCCAATACAATGACCATGAGAAAACAATAATCACAAAGAAGTTCTGCCGAAACCTAATAACACCCTCTATATATCTATATCACTAGGCTGTAAGCAATAACATACAGTCCTGATAGTGCTATTAATTACCGATCATTTAAACATCTGTTTCAAAAAAGAAAAGCAAATGCAAATATTTTTAGTGTTTGCACTTTTTAACCAACAATTGCGCACTTCGGCCACTAGAGGGCGCTAAAAGTGCTTGCCATGATAATGGTGTACACAAAAAGAAGAATAAATGCAAAAGATACTTATAATTGGCGAAAATACAATGCTTATGACAAAAACACTTAATCATCCCGGGGAACCACTTACATTGTCTACACAGGCACCATCCAAAATACCGTTAGCTTCTCGGATCTCAGATTTAGCCTCTTCTCTATTGACTATTGAAATAGAGGGTTACCTTCCCTGTTACTCTATTCTGAACAGAGGATCCCGTAAAAAAGCACATAGATAAGCACTTGAAAGATGCCAAACCCACCTTCCCTTCACTGACAATCTTTAGATCGGTCAGAGGCCCTTCCTTGTTTCAGAGAGGCACAGCAACAACACATAGATAAGCACTTGAAAGATGCCAAACCCACCTTCCCTTCCATGACAATCTTTAGATCGGTCAGAGGCCCTCCCTTTTTTCAGAGAGGCACAGCAATAGCACGTGTCTATTCCTAGAAAGATAAACACGTAAATCACATTAATTTCCTAACTTCACTATCAGGCTCATAATCCCTCTTCGCACACAACTTCCCCTCCGTTTGAAAAAAAATGTATAGCGAGACCAACAGACAGTAACAAACTGATAACCTGGCAGGGATACAGCTGCCTCACAACACAAACATACACACCTCTCCACCGTAACCCAAGAGAAGACAATCGCACCAGGCAGTCCAGTTATAAGCTTACCCGTGCATTGTGTCCCTCTTATAGCTCAGTCAGAAAGGGGGGCACGATCGCTTAGCAGCCTGCATTTCCTCCCGGTCCAGATGTTTCCTGTCTGTTAGTGCTGCCACCCGAGTCCACGGCACAAAATTTTTAGAGGGAAATTTATTACGGGGCAGAAGGTCAAGGGGCTGGGCGCACGGCTCAGAGGGCCTGCACTGGGATGAACGTGAGAGTGAGCTAGGGACAAAAGGGCACCTTAATTTGTACCGGTGTGTCCTGGACGCTTGCTCTAAAAATAGAAAAAACAGATATCTGAGCCGTGGAAACTGAGGCTGAACGTTTACCAGTTTTATTAAGAAGATGCAACTTCAAGAAAATTCAATGTAAAGGCATTAAAATCACATTACTTCTGAATCCAGTGCTCCGCATTCTCAGGTAGTCACGTGGATTAGATTTCATTCACTGAACATTGCGTTTACTGAATATTGCATTTACTGAATACAAGCTTCTAAACTGCTAGAGAGAAAGAGTCTAAAACTTTAAAGACACATTTATCATTTGTGGCAAAAATGCATTCAAAAAGCAAAGTACATTTTATCTTGGAATACTCACATCTGCCTATAAGTGAAAAATCCTGCAATTACAAGTTAAACACTTCAAATGTAATAAGGAAAAAGCAAGGTTCAAGTCAAGTCAAGTCAGAGAATTTATATAGCGCACTACATACCCAGAGGGTCTCAAGGCGCTTAGGGAGGGGTGGGGGATTACTTGTCAAATATCCACGTTTTAAGTTGCTTTCTGAATGCTAGGTGGTTCTGGGTAAGGCGAAGGTAAGTGGGAAGTGAGTTCCATGTTTTAGCTGCCAGGTAGGAGAAGGATCTACCTCCCATGGTGGTTTTGTTGATGCGAGGTACAGTGGCGAGGGCTTGGTTTGAAGATCGTAGTTGGCGGGAGGGGGTGTAGAAGGACAGTCATGTGTTGAGGCATTCTGGTCCGATTTTGTAGAGTGCTTTGTGTGCGTGGGTTAGGAGCCGGAAAGTGATCCTCTTATTGACGGGAAGCCAGTGGAGGTTTTTCAGGTGGCCAGAGATGTGTTCTTTACGTGGGATGTCTAATATGATCCTGGCTGAGGTGTTTTGGATTCGTTGGAGTTTTTTCTGGAGTTTAGCGGTAGTACCTGCGTAGAGGGTGTTTCCGTAGTCCAGTCGGCTCGTGACCAGAGCGTGGGTGACCGTTTTCCTAGTTTCGGTGGGGATCCAGAGAAATGTTTTTTTGAGCATGCACAGAATGTTGAAGCAGGATGAGGAGACGGCGTTGACTTGTCTGTTCATTGAAAGTGAGGAATACAGGATGACGCCTAGGTTCCGTGCGTGGTCTGTCGGGATGGGGGCTTTTCCAAGGGCTTCTGGCCACCAAGAGTCGTCAGATGCGGAGGGGGATGTACCTAAGATGAGGACTTCTGTTTTATCTGAGTTCAGTTTCAGACGGCTGTGTTTCATCCATTCGGCAACTTCTTTCATTCCTTCGTGTAGGTTAGTTTTGGCGGTGCTAGGGTCCTTGGTGAGTTATAGGATCAGTTGAGTGTCATCCGCGTAGGAGATGATGTTGAGGTTGTGTTGGCGGGCGATGGCCGCGAGGGGGCTCATGTATACGTTGAAGAGGGTGGGGCTGAGTGAGGATCCTTGTGGTACACCGCAGATGACTTCAGTGGCCTCTGACTTGAATGGTGGAAGGCGGACTCTCTGGGTTCTTCCGGTGAGGAACGAGGTGATCCATTCAAGTGCTTTTCCTTGGATTCCGATGTTTGTGAGGCGCTGTAGAAGGGTGCTATGGCAGACTGTGTCGAAGGCTGCGGAGAAGTCGAGGAGGATGAGGGCGACTGTGTCTCCATTGTCCAGTAGAGTTCGAATGTCGTCTGTTGCTGCGATGAGGGCGGTCTCAGTGCTGTGTTTTGATCGGAAGCCGGACTGTGAGGAGTCGAGGGATTTGTTGGCTTCGAGGAAGGCGGCGAGCTGGTTGTTGACAGCTTTCTCGATGACTTTGGCCGGGAATGGAAGGAGCGAGATGGGGCGGTAATTTTTTAGTTCGGTGGGGTCCGCTGTGGGTTTTTTCAGAAGGGCGCTGAGTTCAGCGTGTTTCCAGCTTTCCGGGAAGGTGGCAGAGTTGAAGGAGCAGTTGATGACGTCTCGGAGGTGCGGTGCTATGATGGAGTCTGCTTTGTTGAAGATGTGGTGAGGGCATGGGTCTGTGGGGGATCCTGAGTGGATGGAGTTCATCAGGCGGATGGTGTCCTCAGTGGAGATTGGGTTCCAGTCGTTAAGGATGTTCAAGGGGGGTGAATGTTCAGCATATGGTTGGGTGGGTTGGTCTCCGGGTTGGTTGTCGAAGCTGTTGTGGATGTCTGCAATTTTGTTGTGGAAGAATGAAGCTAGGGAGTCGCAGAGGGCTTGGGAGGGGGTGATGTCGTTGGAGTTGGCCGAGGGATTGGTGAATTCCTTGACGATGTTGAAAAGTTCCTTGCTGTTGTGGGCGTTGTTATCTAGTCGATCCTTGAAGGCGGTTTTCTTGGCCTTTCGGATTAGTTGGTGGTGTATGCGAGTGGCGATTTTGAAGGCGTCCTTGGTGTTGGTGGTTGGGTCTTTTTTCCAGGCCTTCTCAAGGGAGCGGCAGAGTTTCTTGGACTTCTTAAGATCATCGTTGAACCATGAGGCCTTCTTGCTGCCAGGTTTGTTTTGTCGTTTTGTCAGTGGTGCTAGGATGTCGGCGCTGTTGGATAACCATAGGGTGAGGTTGGTGGCGGCTTGGTCGGGGTTTGAAGAGTGGGCTGGGGGGTTTAGAAGGAGCGATGAGGAGATCTGGTCGATGGTGATTTTGTTCCAGTTTCTTTCCAGAGTTGGTTGGGGGTGGTTGATGGGTTTGGGCTTGTTGTAGGTAAAGTGAACGCAGCTGTGGTCAGTCCAGAGGAGAGCCGTAGTGTGGTTGAAGGAGACGTGATTGCTGGAGGTGAAGATAGGGTCGAGAGTGTGACCTGCGATGTGGGTGGGGGAAGTGACCAGTTGTTTAAGTCCGAGGTTGGCGAGGTTGTCCAAGAGGGTGGTGGTGTTGCGGTCGTTGTTCTTTTCCAGGTGAAAATTGAGGTCTCCCAGAAGGATGTAATCTTTGGAGGGGAGCGCGTGTGGAGTGATGAAGTCCGTGATGTTAACAGAGTATATAGCAAATGCAACATTTCATAGGACAGAATATAAAATAAAGCAGCACATTTAAAGTACATGTACAAGTACAAGGGTTCTCAAGTAACCCTTGGGAAAAACTCACTTATGAGGAGTAATTCAAAGAGGTCTTTGTGGACATCCTTTTTATGTGCTTTAAGGCAGTGAGAAGTCTATGGTAACGTCATCTCACGCCATCCCATGCCACTTATCCTACCTGCGTCACTTACGGCCTGGTCCGTACTTTTCCCATCCGTATATTGAAGTGCACCCCTTCCTGTAACTGCGGCATGTATGCTCTAGACTAAAGGTCATGCCTCGTAGACTGGAAGTTTGTCATAAATTTTGCTTTGGGCAGCAGAAAAGTGTTTCATTGCGCAAAAGGATTTTATTTATATGTGTATGTACAAATCTGTACGTCCTGTTGCCACATCCATCACTCCAGCTTGGTGTAGCTGCAGTGGGAAGTTCCCCTTTTCTCATGCACAATCTTAGAATGTGGCCCATTATGTGTTGAAATAATTAGGCCTGGGCGAAGCACTACGCTACGCTCGCGGAGTTTGCGAAGTTTGCGCAACTTCGCACTACGCGAGCTGCACGTAGCACAGTGCGAACATGCGTAGTGCAGCGTAGCGTATGTAAAGCGCTCATTTTTTGCTTGTTCGCGGTCCTGAACGTCATGTTCGCGACCGCGAGCAAGCAAAATTACATCCCGGCAAGATTCTCAACGCAGGGAGGTAAGGTTTCTCATTGTGAGTGGTTGTGCATGCTCGCGACCGCTCTCATTGAGAAACTACCAGTTCGCGTTGAGAAAGCTGCAGCTCGAGTAATAATCTACTCGAGAAGCAGAAAACTACAGCTCGCACTGTGCAAGATGCCGTTTTCAATGATTGCACAGTGCCGGATGCTTGTCCGCACTGTGCAATCATTGAAAACGCATCTTGCACAGTGCGAACATGCTACTACGCAGATCGCGTAGTGCTACGTGAAGTTCGCGTAGTGCGAAGTGCGCTTCGCGTAGCGCTACTACGCGAACTACGCCCACCCTTAGAAATAATAGGGGGGATGTTGAACCTTAACATTCGTGAACTTAGCACACGAGTAGGGTGGGGGTTCAACTGGAGCGAGAAGCCTTGCAGTCGGTGGAGCTGAATAAAATCAAGATCAGATATGCCTTCTGTGCTTGCTTAACAGAAAATGGCAGTACTCTGGCCTATCTAACCAAGGCCTATAATTTTCAACAGAAGGGCCTACATAGGGGTTCATGCTAGTTAAGTGATAACAATGACCCAGGGTATGTATATGGTAAAATCGTTCCCTCTCTCAACAATTACCTCAGTCTGTTGGATGCTTAGGCTCACTGCTGTAACTGCTTTCAGACAAACAGGCAATGCTGCTGCCACCAGTTCAAGAGTAGCTGAATGTACCCAATTGGTCACTTAGTCTCCCTTGTGTTGGTACATACTGAGTACACCAGTCTTTTCATGACAAAACTGCATGAATTCTTTAATATATTATGGAATTCACTGACATCAGTGTGCATCAGCCTCAGGAAAGGCTTTCCCACAAAGGAGAAGTTCATGATCCATTGTCGGCAGTAGCCAACCAAAAAATATTTGCACTTCTCCCTGGATAGCTGGGAACTTAATCTTAAGGACTATCTCCATACGTTCGTCGGACACTTGCCTCATTCCCATCTCTATCTGATGTCCCAGGTACATGACCTGGTAGTTCTGCAAATTCTTGGGAGAGAATTAATGCCCATTCTCATGCCATATGGATGAGCAGAGCGATCATGTTTTGCTTGCAAGGTTCCCTGGTCATCGAGAAAATCAAGAGATCATTGATGTATTGTGTTAAGGTTGAACTGCAGGGTAACTGCAGAGATACTATGTTCTGTTTGAGAATCTGATCGAAATAAGATGGACTTTCACCATAGCCTTGATGGAGCACGACACCATATGAGCGTCTTCTCTTGAAACCGGAACGCAAAGAGATATTATTTGGTTCTCTTCGTGTAATGGAACCGAGTTGAAGGCCTGACAAAAGTCAATGATCGTAAACCACTCTGGCTCTGGGGTCATTTGGAACAAGATCACGTCAGGGTTTTGTACCGCTAGATAACATAGAATGACTATGGTTAATATTTTGGAGGTCTTGGATGATCTCCCACTTTTTGTTTGCTTTCTGTAAGGCCATGATTTGGTAGTTATACAGACTCCCTATAACTCCCTTCAGGATACCTCATTCTATCATGCTCTCAATGACAGAGATGATCCCTGCAATAGCTTCAGGGATCATTTTATAAGAGTGAATCAGTTGGAAAGTGGCATTGGGTCAGAGGGGTTTCTTTAGGAACTTAGCATCTTTAAGCAACCTAATCTCTCTTCCTGGGAAATCCCAGACATCCTCCTTAACTGTCTCTCTCAAAACCACTGGCAAGTCCTCCTCTGTGATGACCGGGTATAACCTGACAACATGTTCCGGGACGATGAATCTATATTTGGCATCAGCTGCATGGTTTCAATTCCGACTCCATCATGCGTGCATAGATTAATCAATCAATCAGGGAACTGTAAGTGTGCTGCTCACCCGTTAGGGTCTTAGGGCATTGAGGGGGGGTCCGCAGATCTGTTTAGCTGAAGACCCAGGTCTTGAGGGTCTTGCTGAAGGTGTTCAGGGAGGGGGTGCGTCTGATGTCTGCCGGTAGCTCGTTCCAGGCTGCAAAGTGAGAGAAGGCTCTTTGGCCTGCTCTGATGAATGCGCAGGGTTTCGGCCAGTGCAAGTTTGGAAGATCGGAGGTTTCTTTTGGGTACGTGGAAGTTGATTCTGTTGTGTAGGTATTTGGGTCCGTTGTTGTGTAGGCATTTGTAGGCGGGAGTGAGGATTTTTAAAGTGACTCTTTTCTCCATGGGGAGCCAGTGGAGACTTCGTAGGTGTTGGCTGATGTGTTTGTGTTGGGGGATGCCGAGGACGATTCTGGCGGCGGTGTTCTGTACTGTCTAAGGTTTGTGGAGTAGGGACTTGTTGATGCCGGCATAGAGTGCATTTCCCTAGTCCAGTCTGCTGGTGATGAGTGCATGGGTGATTGTATTCCTTGACTCAAGGGGGATCCACTTGAAGGTCTTGCGGAGGATGTGAAGGGTGTTGAAGCAGCTGGAGGTGACGGCGTTGACCTGTCGGTTCATGATGAGTGATGAGCGAGTACGATGCCGAGATTCTTGGCGTGGTCTGAGGGGGTAGGTGGGCTTCCGAGTCCAATAAGCCACCAGGTGCGGTCCCATGCAGAAGGGGTGGTACCGAGGACGAGGACTTTTGTCTTCTCTGCGTTGAGCTTCAGGCACCTGTTGGTCATCCAGACTGCGACATCTTGCATTCCTTTCTGGAAGTTAACTTTGGCAGTGGTGGGGTCTTTGGTGAGGGGGAGGATGAGCTGGGTGTCGTCGGCGTAGGATACGATGTTGAGGCCGTGTTGTAGGACAATGGCTGGGAGGGGGGCAATGTAGATGTTGACGAGGGTGGGCTCAGTGATGAACCCTGTGGGACTCCGCAGCTTATTTCTGTGGGGTCTGAGAGGAAGGGTGGGAGTCTGATCCTTTGGCTTCTTCCGGTGAGGAATGACCGGATCCAGTCCAGGGCTGTTCTTTGTATGTGTGAGTCGCGTAGTCTGGCGACTAGTGTGCGGTAGGAGATGGTGCTGAAGGATGCTGATAGGTCAAGTAGGATGAGGGCTGCGGAGTGGCCTTGGTCCAGGAAGGTGCGGATGTCGTCTGCCGCGGCGAGTATGGTGGTCTCTGTGCTGTGGTTGCTTCAGAATCTGGATTGGGACGGGTCAATGATGGCGTTCTCTTCAATGAATCGTGTCAGTTTCCTGTTGACTGTTTTCTCTGCAACTTTGGCTATGAAGGGGAGGAGCAATATGGGCAGATAGTTCTTGAGGTCAGTGGGGTCAGCTATGGGCTTCTTGAGCAGGGGTCTGACTTCTGCACGCTTCCAGTCATCTGGGAAGGTGCCTGTTTAGAAGGTGGTGTTGATGGTGCGTTGTAGTTCGGGTGTGATGGCGGCCGCGGCTCTGTGGTAGATGTGAGGGGGGCAGGGGTCAGTGGGGGCCCCAGAGTGGATGCTTTTCATGGTCGAGGTGGTGTCTTCAGCCGTGATCGGTGTCCAGTTAGAGATGGTTGGCTGGCTGGTGTTTCTGGGGGGCGGGGTGCCGTCCGTGGCGCCTGGTGGATGGTCGATGAAGTTGTCAAAAAGGTTTTTGATCTTGAGGTGGAAATAGGTTCCAAGCTTGTTGCAGAGGTCTTGGGATTGGGTGATGTCTGTGGCTTCGCTGCGTGGGTTGGTGAATTCTTGAACGACACTGAAATGTTTCTTGGAGTTGGTCACGATTTTGTTGTGAATGAAGTTCCTCTTGGTGGCTCTGATCTGGTTGTGGTAGTCCATCATGGCATCCTTGTAGGTGGTGTGGTTTCCTTTTGTCTTGGTGTTTCTTCAGTTCTTCTTCAGGCATCTGCAGGTGTTGTCTGGCTTCTTGCAGAGCGTTGTTGAACCAGCCAGCTTTCCTGGGGTTGCATAGCGGGGCGAGCTCGTCTGTGCAGTTGGAGATCCAGGTGTGGAGTTCACTAGCTGCGTCATTTGCATCGTTTGCGTTGGGTGCCCAGGTATGGTTGTCTCGGGTGAGGGTGGAGTTAATTTCTCATTGGTAAACTTGCTCCAGTTCCTTCGTGATGGGCGTGGGTTTGGTTGGGTTGCCTTGGGTTTGTTGATGGCGAAGTGTACGCAGTGGTGGTCGGTCCATGGCGTCTGCGTTGTGTGGCTGAATTGGACGCTGATGACGCAGTGGAGCTTGTAAAGAAGGTCCCGATACAACATGTACATTGGGCTAGAGTCACAAATCACAAACTGATGTTGCTCTCTGATGTCTCCTATTTTTACTGGAACAGGGGCAATAATTTGGTTGGTACGTTGTTGGTTTGGAATACCTACAAGTTCGACTTCTTTTTCGAAGAGGGGTATGTAAGAGACCTCAACAGTTCTAACCATTGAACGTGGGCTCCTGGGTCTATTAGGAAAGCTACAGGATGCCCGTTCACTTCTCCATCCACATACGTCCACTCTGATCCACTTCCATGACTGCACCAGGTGAGCACTCCTCCTCTCCCCTCAGGCACAGTCTTTGGTCCTGATTGAAATCTATGGGAATCTCGAACAACATGGAGATTGGGCCAACTTGTGACATCATTGTATTTTGAGTACCTCTATGGTTCAGTTGTGGATGTATAGTGCCTCTTTGCATTTGCATTGAATTGAAGGAATTTGGCAATACACCATATTTAGGAACCTTTAAGGTGGCCATAGAGGGTCTAGGTATTGAGGGAATTGCCTGCTGCCCTGCTGGACTTAGGTTGGGGACCTGTTATGATTCGGTCTGGGTTGTAGCGACACTCTTGTTTCCAATGCCCCACCTTGTTGCAAATGTTACACAGGTTAAACTTCTTTAGGGAACTTATACTGGTCCCTGACATACTACCTTGACCTCTCTCCATTCCTGCAACATTGCCACTGTAGTCAGGGAGACATCTTGCATTACAACAACGAGGGGTTGCTGGACTGTTCCAATATATAACTAGGGAAGATTTAACTGGCGTGACCAAAGGTGTAGGAGTAACACCCTGGGGCATCCATTTTGTTGGATGGATTTGCCTCACACACCCAGAAGGGTGTCATGCTTCATCATCGGCGGTTGCTCCTCGTCGGGGAGGCGGTGCAATCCCCGACGGGCTCACCTCAAAGAGGGGCTCTTTGGCGGAGATCTTTTTATCCAACAGCCTTATGGTGAGGTGTGGGTGTGTGGGCAAGGCGGTGTGTGATAGTGAAAAGGGATATTAAAATGTAGCTAGGGGTACCGGAATTCACTTTATTCTGGGGGTCCCCTGGCTGCAATTAAAAACAAGGGACTAGCTCACTAGGTGTCAACAAGTAAGGTCAGGTGACCCTAGATGAGGCTAGGGGTGAAGATGGTCGACATGTTTCTCGCAATGGGTAATAATTGCCCGCGATTCATCAGGACCTTAAAAAGGTGAAAAACAACATGCTAGTGTCATGTGTGTAGTGGTGTGTGTTTACCTCTGTGGGTTGTCCTATGCCTATACATAGGGAAGAGATAAACAACAAGGGTTAAAAACAAATTTGCAATATGAAAAGTAGGTCACGTCATGAAAAGGATCTGTGAACAGTGTGGCATGCTATTGGTATAATTGAGCATTAAACAAAAACCACTGCATGCCTTGTCAGTTGTATGTGCATAGTGTAAATGGTGGGGCACACACAACAACCACTGAGCTGGTGGGGGAGTTTGTGGGGTGGGGGAGGTTAAAAGGTTAAAAAAGTATGTACAGCAGCTATCCAGGCTAAAATCACTGTCCACCTGGGTTCTTACCATGTGCAGGCATTGTATATAGATAGAGAGAGAGAGACACCGTTTGTAACTTAAGGTGGCTAGGTGAAAACACACACACAAACTCTGTGACTAGAGGAGCTAAAGATATGCATGGCTCGTAACCCCTACTCACCTATTAGTCAAGTACTAACTGCCACATGAGGGGTCGGCGGGACTGAACATCAAGGATGAGCCCTTGGGTATTAGCTGAAGTTAGGACAAAATTTACCGCCAAAGAGTTATTAGCAGGAGAACAAATCTTAAAAAACCAAGGGGCTCCTATCCTCCCATCCCTCGTTTACCGCTCTAGCACTCACCTCTAATCTCTTGTGTCCGGGCTACATGACCTACCCATCTCCGCCGAGCTCGAGTAGATATGTGAGCTCGGCGGTCAGGGTTATTTAACCTAAACACAGCGAATCGGTGTGTATCGCGCGTCTCCGCCTTATGTCGCGTGTCACGTGATTTAGGCCGATCGCGGCGCGGCCATCTTGGACTAGTGTATCGGCATATCAAGGGTTGGTTGTTTGTAGACGTTAGCTCTGTTTAGCAGGAACCAATGTCTCGAATACGGGTGAGCCTAACGGGCAGTCCAGCCAACTGTATATGGCATTTAAAAGACTTTATCTTATTTTATTCGGACTTAGTGTATTATGTCTCGCCGGGGCGGCTTTTGTGACGGGTAATATCCCATAGCGTTGCATTAGCGTCATATAGACATCTTGCATTGCCATTCAATAGCTGGGATCTAACTCAGAGCCTTGGCATGGACATTTGTCCCCTTAGACCCACCATTCTGCACCAACTAAGTTTGGAATATCATTTACTTATCTTTGAGCCCTTTCTGCTTTGCCTAAAGCATGTCACTGCAGCATTTTACATGCTGTAGGATCTTGTCAACTGGTTTGTTCTGCCAGCAAAGGACCCCTTGCATGATTTGGTTGCTAATCTCAGGTTTAAGTCCCTGTACGAAGGATGCAAGATCTGCTCTCATGTTGTCTCCTAGCGGGTTGTTCATCCCATTGTGCTGCTTATACACCTGCATCAATCTTTCAAAGTAAGCATCTACTGACTCTTTTGGCTCATGAGACCTTAGTGAAATTTTGGGCCTATTCATCTCCCTTTTTGAGGAACTTTCATCTTTAGGTGTTTTATAACTTAACCGTATTTGAATTTGACAATGGGTGAAGGGGCATTTGTCCATGCCACCCGAGGAGGTTCTTATGTTGGGCAATCAACTGCCTTTTTACATTCTGCATACAGATCCTTTGGGCTCGCCACCTTAAAAAATACATATAAGTCTTCTCACAAAACTTTGGAGATGATGACATTGTGTTCCTTCTCAGTATACCACTTGTCAGGATTTGCTCGACGTTTTGGGAAGGTGTCCATGTAATGAAAGCGGTCTGACCATGACCATGGGACTTGTACATATACTCCACCCTGTAAGGGATACTCCTTTATCACTCCTCCTGCAGCTCTTTCCTCATCTTCCTTGATCCCTCTCTCTTCTGTATCACTTTGACCTTCTCTTTCTTGGACCACATCTCTCTACATCTTTTGGTGTCACTCCATTCCCATTTTTCTGCAACTTCTTTCGGGGGTTATATCAATTCCACATTCATCTGCCACTCTCTCCTTCCTTGCATGTGCCTCCCTTGCCTTTATCGCTGCGTCCTTGCTCATGTAAAGCAATTCATTCTCCCTGTAGTGTCCAAGGAAATCTATTCCCACATTTTTTAAAATGATTTCCTTTATTTTCAGCTGAGCGATGTTAATTCACTGTGGGGTTTTCCCTGCACTCTGCTAATTAATTGCTGAGTCTGTACAGGTTGCTTGACCTTCTGTCTCCCCACTTACTAAGTTCCCTCCTTGTAGAGTACTAATGCCATTCCTCTAGGTCTTGCTGCTGAGTCCTGAGGTATACTTGGGGTAGGTTGGCTCTGCCTGGAAAACGATTGCAGCACTTGACAAAAGCAGGGTGCCTACTACTACAGGCACAGGGGTCAGGGTAAAGGATGGGACAGCAGTTTCTTTATGACTGGGGTTGTGTGGACCTTCATAGAGGAGTCTGCAGCCATTGCCATCTCTGTCATTACCGGGGCGGTAGCACTTGGTGCAGCAGCAGCTGCATTATATGGAAGTGGTCTTGTGCTAAGGAGTTCACCTATGGAGTTCACCTCTTTGGTTTCTCCTTTTCCTTTTCTTCACTTTCTATTATGGGATATGGCCTAATGGTCTCAATAACTTACTTCCTTCATTTCCTCTGCTTTTCATCGCCTTGCATGCTTCTCCGTGAATGAATCCTACTGCAGATTCTTTATTCAAATTTATATTTATTTTTGTTTCACTTGCCATTTGCTCCCAAAGATTTAAGGCTTAAAATTGTGTGGGACTATGCTGTGCAGAGGGGGAGACCAGAAGGTAAATTCATTCCCATTTGGATTGTGTAGTCTTTAGATGTCATTGAATGTGCTGGTGGAGCAGAGGTTGCACACCTGTTTGTGAACCTTTGATGGCTTGAATTTAGACATCTTGGCCCTGATATCCTAGGGGCATGTGTTGCCCTTGCATCACACCAGGTGACACAAGGCAACCAAGCCCTTAAGTCACATTTAATAAGCCACACAATCACCTTGTGTTGCTCTGTGTGACTTAGTAAATCTAGAAAAAATCAAGGCAGTGCCAGTTGCTGCCTTGCATTACTCTGCATTAGGAAGGAGTTCTGTGGGTGGAGTGTGGGTGCTTGCACACTTCCACCCATGGATATTGGTGCAATCCGAAATTTGTCAAGCTTAGTAAACCTGAAACTGTGTCGAAATATTACACTTTGCAAACAGGCATAACAAGAGGAATTATGTTTAAGTTATTTCCACTTTCTGCATGTCCTGTGTTCTGCAGCACGTGAAGAATGAGGAAACTACGTCTGAGAACTGTTTAAATGTAGGAAGGTAACCCTTGCTGCACAAGAAAAATCCTGCCAGTAATGCAGGCATCTTTGCAGCATATGGCACATTCCTGCTCAGTCCATTTTACGCAACTCAGCAAGTTGTCTTGCTGTGTTGCGTTGCACCAAATAATGGTAAATCTGGGCTCTATTCTCCGTCTAAGGTCCCATACAGGATAGATTGAAGTCTCCACTGAGAATTATGGAGGCATTGTGATAGAGAAGCAATATTCTACCCTTAGGGATTGCCAAAATTGTGGGTAATCACTTTATGGCATACAGATCTCTGTTGACACTCTTAAGTCTAGTAATGAGCCATCTACCCTGGTTATTGTGCTCAGACATATCAAGTGATGGGCCATAGCACCTGGATACTGGTGTGATTACTCCATTGTCTTTATTCTTAGGAGGCTATTTCCTCTACCCATCCTGACCTCATATTTAGAGGATCACAATAACCAGTTTGTGTTTCTTGTGGAAATTCTCTGTCATGTTTTGAACTACAGAACACTCTTATTATTGTTTGGTGTCTTCCACACGGGGTAGATACATGCACAGTTGTATCACATGTGGTATTTGGACATACAAATTTACTGCATACGCAAGCACTGAATCTGTAAATGTAGGTGGAATTACAGCATACATTACATCACACTTTGTACATTCTCCATGGTAAATAAGGTCATCTGTATATGTTAGGAAGTAACAGTAATGCAACAATGCCGATCATTGTAGCAATGCAATTGGTGTTTTGAGCTTTTTTGAGAAGCTTTACTAATATGCTCTAAGTGGAGCCTACCTTGAGCTTCAAAGTGCTACGGTTAACATGGAAATGGGGTTACGTGTGTCAAGGAGCATTGTTAACCCCCCGCTTCAGCAGCTACAGAGGGGGTGCGGTTCTTAATGGACCTCTTCTGTCTGCAACTCATCAGACACATGCTCATAATTAACTTAAAAGGATAGGAGGGTTAGTAGGTTAAAGGATGAATGGATAGCTTGATCAATGGATGTGTGCGTGAAACAATGGATGGAAGGGTGAGTGAAAAGGAAATGGATGAATAATGAGAGAAAGGATGGATGAGTGAATGAAAGAATGGATTGTGAGTGAAAGGGCAAATGGATAGATGAGTGGAGTGGATCGATCGATGGATGGATAGATGGATGGCGTGAAGGACTGGGTGGAATGAATGGAGTGAAAGGGTTGATGAATGATGTAGTAAAAGGATGGATGAGTTAAATGATGGTTGAGTTAAAGGGAGGGTAGATGGATACTGGATGGAAGATGGATAGATGGATGGATGTCTGAAAGGGTGAATGTATTCTTGGATGGGTAATAGGGTTGATGAGGGAGTGAAACAACGGGATGGATGGATGGATGTGTGAGTTAATTGGTGAATGGATGGGTGAGTGAAAGAGTGAATGGATAGATGCTTGGATGAAAGAGTGAAAGGGTGGATGTAAGTTTGAATGAGTGAAAGGGAGGAACAATGAATGGATGGATGAGTAAAATGATGGATGTATGGATGAGAGAAAGGGTGGATGGATGAGTGAGGAAAATATGGATGGATATGTGAAAGGGAGGGTAGATGGATGTCTGCATGAAAGGGTGGATGGATGGATCAGTGAAAGTGTGGTAAATTTAAATTACCTATACTTAATTTATGCGGTAAAGTTCAATAAGAATAACTAATAAGAGGCAGAGTCCGTGGCATCTGAGGTTTTAAAAGGGGTTTTATTCCTTAAAAAGGAATTGGTTCGAACCAGGCAATCATGTTCCATCACCACGAAGGTTCAGGAAGGGATAGACAATACTTTATTGACAGATTATCATATATATAGTCAATGCATTACAGTGGTGATGGATGCAGAAGGCGTAACAGCTGAGAGGAGAGATAAGAACACACATCTGTAATGAATAAGGCGTAACAGAAGGCGTGCACAAGGGCGTGTACTAGAAACGTCATATAGAGGTGTCACAGGTGGGTGGATCCATAAGAGAATCCTGCAGTGTCAGCAGAAATACATGGCAGAGATGCGCGCGCAGCAGCATGACGTGTAATTGACGTGGAACTTGGAGGGTGAAGGGGATTTGACATTTAGCCTTACATGAGGAGACAGAAGTCTGGGGTGTCAGAACAACCTAATCCCAAATCATATCTAATATCTTGTGTTTGAGGAACTGTATTATCTGGAAGGAAAGGTCTCTCGGGCAGAGGCTATTCTATACTGACTGCTAGTGCGTGCATATACGGCTACGTGTCTACATGAGATGCGAGGGGGCATGGGCCTACCATGGTAACAGGAGCAGTGAATTACTTGCACGGAGACAGAAAGGCCGGGCCTTTGCTCTGCAGCTGGAAGGATGTTTACCTAAACTACTAGACAGGAATGTATTTTCGAGGAGCGGAGCAGATAACTTGAAGGCAAAATACAGTCTTGGCAGGCAAGCAGGCCGAGCCAGGCACCGCTAGCCGCGCAGGGAGTAAGACAAAGGTCATGGATACAGATGCAGGTCCAGGCTGTAGCATTCAGAGGCAGAAGGCAGGAAAAGGCTCGATGGCAGAAATCAGGGCCTAACTCGCCAGAGCCGAAAAACGTGAAAGGTGCACCATATAAAGACGGTGGCAAGGCATACTTAGGAACGGAATATTCGACCCATTCATGGTGGATCTGAAAGAGGACATGTTAACGTTGGACGCAAATGTATTTGCGTCTTCATAGCTGGAAGTGGAGGGAACATACATGTACTTGAAGCACGTACATGGAGCCGTTGGGGTCTACGATAGGGGACACAATTGACCATAAAAATTCATATTTCCTCATTCCCTCCTTGTCCCCTACGGACCCTTCATGATATATCAATCCTCATTAATCTATCAATCTGTTCACGTAACATCATTTGCTCTTCTTTCTTCTTACGGTATTTTGAATGTGGACTTGAATGAGGAATACATGATGTGGCACACAGGCCGCAAATCGCTGACCCACATTGTAGACATAGGCAGCAACTGAATATTATGAGAAGGGCAATACCTAGGAAGGATAGGACCTTCCATCCCCAGGCTGACAACACGCTCCAGAACCAACCGGACCAAGTCCAGGTGCCTGGATTCTGGTGTATCTGACTTGCAATCTTGTGAAGACGGGTTATGGCTCTATATACTGATGGCGCGTTTTCTGGAATGAAAACACAGCAGCTCGATCCGATGACTCTACAGGCCAGGATGATGTCAAGGACAAGACGATTTTGGAGAACAACAATCCGCATCGCAGACTGCTCCTCCGTTAAGTTGCCTAGGGCAGAAGTAGTTTCATTCACTACTGCTTTGAGGGTTCTGGTTAATTTACGTATCAGTTTACTATTAAAGACAGCACCTAAGTAGGGAAAGAAACCTTTATTGAAGTCCGTGTATTGCTCCCATGCCGTTTCAGTGTAGTCGACAATCGGGAGATCTCTCTGGGGTCTATTGTGTACTAGATGGGAGTTCCTGTGATAATCAGGAGGGGCTAGGAAAACAGGTGGCAGAAGGAATGCAATGTAACAGGTGCCATCCCAATCTAGAGGTAAGCGTATATATGCGGTATGACCACAAATGAAATAGGAATGACGGGAAGCTCTAAATGTAGACTTGCCTTGATCACTGAATTCGACCACAGTAGTACATTTACTATGACCCAGGTGTTCTGAACCATTCTTTCTAACACATAATTCACCTTTGACTGGTAATACTGACATAGCAGGCAAGACTGGTGCAGCTTCGGATTCAACATTCAGAATCATGAGGTTAAGTGTAAAGTTACCTAATCCATATACTTCATTTTCTAGATCAGTCCCTGTCCTTTTGGGAAGACCCTCCTTGTTAGGGTAACAGGCTTTATGCAAAACTACGTTCAGGTCTCCCCATATCCAGTTGCCCTGGTAAACTACGGTATTTGAATCTAAAGAATTAATCAAACTAAACCATGCACCACAGGAACCATTGTGTGTGAACGGGTACGGAAAGAGGGGCAGAACTCCCTTGTATTTCTGATAGGGAGGGAGTCGGCCACATATCCAACAATTTGTAGCATTGCTGGTCTGATGGGAATGATGTAACATGCTAATGAATGTATTGTTGCGCAGCGCAAGTCGGTAAGATAACTCATGCGGGGGCAGTTCACTGAAAGAGTGCTCGGCAGTGACATTGAAGGCAGAATGTGCACGTTTGAAAATAGGGTAGTATATATGTAACAGTATACTTGCAGCAATAATCAAAAGACTTAGAAAAAACATAATCAATAGTGTCACAATACAGTGACTACGAAGTGATTTACAATATTCATGTTTCTTGAGCTGTTTTGTCTATCTCTCTCTCTATTGCGGTCTAGGGGATACATGTCAGAGACTCGTCTAACCGATTCACCTAGGGGAGGACTTAAACAATTAAACTGTCTGACTTGCTAGACCTCAGTTTTAATTTATATTCCTGAGAAGCAGTTTTCTCGACCAGGGGGAGTTTTGAGTCAGTCTGTGGAGGAGGGCAGGGCTGAAAGTTCAGATCTGGCGGCAGTCCATGAAACTTTTTAATATGACTCGAGTGAAGCCAGCCCTTGCGGCTCTCGACTTTAATCGCTGTCCTTGTGGTTAAAAGTACTATCTTAGGGGCTTGCCAACGGGGCTCCAGCGGACTCCTCCTGTCAAAGTTCCTTACGAATACGAGGTCTCCTGGAACAACTTCATGGGGCTTCACCTCGGTGTTGTCGGGAAAGGCTGCAGCTACCTGTGAACGACAAGATTGTAGTGCAGACATCAAGGAGGCAAGGTAATCTGTCAGCATATTACAGTCAACATCTGTGATTTTTCGAGGCAAAGGCGTCCCCCACATATTCGGTGGCCTACCAAAGACCACCTCGTACGGGGATAGCCCTGTTCTAGAATGGGCGACCATTCTCATATAAAAGAGCGCAACTGGTAAAGCTACTATCCAGTCAACGCCTTTCTCCCTACAGATTTTGGCAAGACGAATTTTCAGAGTCTGATTATGGCGTTCCACGAGACCTGCTGCCTTGGGATGTCGGACACAGTGGAATTTCCACTGGTATCCTAGCAGGAGTGTAACCTGTTTCACAAGCTCGGATGAGAATGGCTGACCGTTATCTGAGTATACGATACGGGGCAAACCATACCGTGGGAAAAATTCACGAACCAGCTGCTTGGCAGTGGTCGGAGCAGTGTAATCTGGGACTGGATATGCTTCTGTCCAACGGGAAAGTGCACATACAATTACGAGGACATATTTGAATCCTCGACAACGTTCCATCTGGATATAATCCATCTGGAGGACTTCAAAAGGGTGATCGGGAGGATGAAATCCACCTTGCTCTACAGGAATGCTTTTACCTGGGTTGAACTGACAACAAATCATGCAAGTACGCACTTTCTGTTTGGCTGCTGCTCGTAAATGTTTATTGAACCAAATGTTTTGAATACTGTCTAGCATAGCTTTTTCTCCTAGATGCGCTGGACTATGTACTGTATTAATAATGACTTGAACCATAGAGTCGGGGAGAAACCATGTAGATTTTCCCTTCGTCATCCATCCCTGATCTGTTGGATCCCTCCTAGTTCAGTCCATTTCTTGATTTCATCTGGTGTAGCATGTGTCTGTATGTCAATTACATCAAGGGCGGGATCCCTAACTGTCATGCAGTGTGTCGGTGTCTGGACTATTGTCTTTGTCAAGTCAGTTGCGTGAGTCTGATTCTGAGCTGTCTGCTTGGCTGTTCGGTCTGCCAGGTCGTTACCCCGGGAAATGATATCGGTGACTTTCGTATGTGCCTTGCACTTCATGATGGATATGGCAGTAGGCAGATGTATTGCGTCTAACAGAGCTTGAATGAGGGGACTGTGTTGAATGTTGGCACCGTGAGAAGTCAACTAACCTCTCTCTCGCCAGAGCACTCCAAAGTCGTGTACAACTCCAAATGCATAACGTGAATCTGTGTATATGTTAACTCTCTTATTTTTGGCTTG
The DNA here is from genome assembly GCF_964263255.1 of Lissotriton vulgaris. NCBI lineage: Eukaryota > Metazoa > Chordata > Amphibia > Caudata > Salamandridae > Lissotriton > Lissotriton vulgaris. The sequence continues at coordinate 239,786 of NW_028249431.1, forward strand.
AATACAGGCTTGTGTCAGAGCGATGAGCTCTGCTGCTTGAGCTGACAGGGTGTCAATACAATTTGTTTCTATAACTTCGGTTTCTGTCGTGACTGCGTAGGCGGCCACTAACTCTCCTGTACTTGTTCTCATGCATGAACCATCCACATAAAGTGTCAGGTCTGGATCTGGTAATGGAGTGTCTGTCAAGTCTTGTCTGGGTTTCGTCGTAATAGTAATGATTTCAATACAATCATGTGCCAATGGGTCTGTTCCACTTAATGGCAAAAGTGTAGCAGGATTCAATGTATTACAGCGTCTGATTTCTATGTGTGGCTGAAACAATGTCAATTCATAACCTGTCAGTCGTGCTATAGTCAAGTGCTGGGTCTGTGTTCGGTTTAAAAGAACTTCCACGGAATGTGGAACTTGCACTGTCAATTGGTGTCCTAACACTATGGAATCGCTTTGTCTGATTGCTAGAGCTGTCGCTGCTACTGATTTCAAGCATGCAGGCAGAGCCTGGGCTACCGGATCTAATGTACTAGAAAAGTAAGCACACGGTTTGTGTGAACCTGCTTGTTCCTGAGTGAGTACTGACAATGCAGTACCTTTGCGTTCTGTGACAAAAAGTGTAAAAGGCTTGCTGTAACATGGTGTTGCTAAAACAGGTGCTTGGCATAAGGCTTTTTTTAAGTCTTCAAAAGCTTGTGTATGTTCCTGAGTCCAAGGGAGGACAGTCGATGTCGCTGCCTCCTGGGTTGTCAACTGTATGAGTGGTTTTGCTAGAAATGCGTACTGGGGAATCCATTGTCTGCAGTAAGAAGTGAGGTCTATGAAGGCCCGCACCTCCTTTTGTGTCTTGGGTGGTGACATGTTTACAATTAACTGGATGCGGTCAGGTGTGAGCTGTCTCCCCCCTTTGGACAGCAAGTGCCCAAGGTACACAACTTGCTGAACACAGAATTGCAGCTTCGAAGGGGACACCTTGTGCCCCTTTTCGGCCAGAAAATGCAAAACCGTCAGTGATGCTCGTTCACATTCAGGTTCGCTTCGGGCGGTGATCAGCAGATCATCGACATACTGAAGCAGGGCAGTGTTATCAGGCATGTGAATACTGTCAAGTTGTCTTTTCAGTGCTTGGCTATAGATGCTGGGGCTTTCTGTGAATCCTTGAGGTGCGCGTGCAAATTTGAAGCTTCGTCCATTTAAACAGAATCCAAACAAATATTGGCTTTCCGGATCGATTGGGACACTAAAGAAGGCGTTCTTGAGGTCAATTACAGTAAAGAACGTTGCTTCTGAATCAATAGCTGTCAATAATGAAGAGATGTCTGGAACCACGGGATACTGTGGTACAATGCATTTATTCAATTCTCGTAAATCGATAACTAATCGATAAACTGGGGGTGCATTTGGATCAGTACGTTTAAGAATCGGAATGATGGGGGAATTACATACATTGGAGTCGGTTTCCACAACCACTCCTTGTGCAATGAGCTCGTCAATGATTTTCAGTAAAGCCATCACAGCATCTGGGGGTAACTTGTATTGTCGAATTCGTGGTAATACCACTCCTGGCTTGAGTGTGACTCGATATGGTGTAATGTGCATACATCCTACATCAGTGGGGCCTTGTGCCCATAAATGTGCAGGGACATTCTGTAATCTGTGGTCCATATCTCTCAACACATAGTGACCCTTAAAGTCACGTAAAAACAGTCTTACTCCTTCCGGAGAACAGCAAATTACAGCTCCTAGAGCTTTCAGTGTCTTTATACCTAACAAGTTTTCTGGACATGATTTTGTAAGCAATAAATCTGTAGTACGTGTCAATGGACCAACTGCAAGGGGAAGTGGTTGCGATACTTCATTAACAATAGCCTTTCCTGAAAATCCAAGGGAAACATTCTGTGAGCCTGAGAGGGGTGCCCCTGGAACCTCGTCGTGACTTATAGTTGTCCTGCTTGCCCCTGTATCAATTAAAAACTTTCTGTCTTTCCCTAATACTTTACTATGTACATAAGGACCCTCTTGATCTACAGGAACCTCAATCAGAGGCAAGCCAACCTCCCTCTCTAGGCTGTTTCATGTGTATCGTTGATAATCGGGATAATCATTTTGTGCATACTGGTACATTTGTTGTGTCGTGTTTTGTGTTGCGGCAATAGGCTGTGGCTGTGGTACTGCTACGGTCTGTACTGTCTGTTGTGAAGCATGCATAGGCTGTACATTCTGGGGTACTTGTTGTTGGATCTGATCTTGTCTAGGTGGACGCGGTCTCTCTTTGGTTTTACCCGTAGAGATATTGTGTTTCAGAACTGCACAATCGTTTATATAGTGACCTGGCTGTTTACAATAGTTGCATGTCCCTTTAACAGGAGCCGCTGAATTACTGGACTGTGTCATACCCTTTTTATGACCGTCAGCTGGAACTGACTGAGCAACTAGCATTTTCATTTTTGTGTCTTTCATACGTCTTTGTTCGTGTTCTTGTTCTTCTCTAATTCTATTCTGGTGGTACTGTAACATTTGTAACATTTGTGAATGGGTATTAGCTTGCCATGTGCTCTCGACTTTCAGTACTCTATTCTTAACCTGGGGCAAGGAATTCTCGACTAATTTTGTTACAAAAAGATGTGGATATGACTCGCTACTTGCTTTCAGGCCACTATTAATACCAAAACATTTCTCAAATCGGGAATAAAAATCACTAGTGTCTTCATCGGGTTTCTGTTTGCAGGCTGAGATTGCACCCCAGTCTTCCTTTTTCGTTGCTAATAAACGTGGCAATACTTGTACTAACAATCCTGGTAATGCTTTAGTCTTGTCCCCAAGCCCTAGGCCTGGAGTTCGAGTGTTTTCTTCGTTTTCTAATGCAGCCCAATCAATCTTTTGCTCTCCCACCACCCATTCTTTTTCTTTGAGTTTCTCGTAAATACCAGCAGGCAACAAAACTTTTAATATTTTCATAATGTCAGGATATGTATAATCACCCATGAGTAACATGTCTTTTATTTCACTGTGAAAACCTGCTGGATCTTTGTCATGGCTGGGCACTAATTTCTTCATTTCCAATAGTTCTATTTTAGTTATGGGCGTGTACACAAACACGCGTCTAAAAGTATTATCATCATTCCTGACTGGGTGCACTTCTCGTAAGGGATTCTGTCTGTCTATGTAATACGCTTTTCTTTCTATGGATGGAGCTGGAGCAAACTGTGGACACAGGAAGGCACTATATCTGTGCCGATGTTCTAGAATTACTTTAATTAAATCGGTACCTAGGCCTCTCCATTTATTCATGAGTAGTTCTATTAATATATCAGGTAGGGGACCAGGATCAGAGTGTTGGCTTTTATACAATATAAGGAGGTGTTGTATCATGTACGTACCAGCTAGACGCTGTTCGTCTGGGGAAAGATTCAAAAACGTTTGCGCTAACGCGTCATCACTATATTTATCAGAACTGTCAGCCCATTGTACTGCTGACCTGGCTAATTCTTGTTCATCCATGGAATCGAGTACATGGTACCCCATTCGTTCTTGAAGTATTTTATCGGTAGCCTGAAACAAATGTTCAGGAGTCTTTGGATTTGATATGGCTGCTTGAAAAAGTCTCTTACTTTCTGGACGTACCGGACGCATTGAATTATTAAAGGGTCTTCCCTTACCTACATATGCTATCATTTCTCTAGCTGGTAATTGCAATGTTTCTGTTGTCGTTTCTGGTTGTTCCTCTGAGGATTCAATCTTGTCTGAATCTATTTCTATTTCAGGCGGTCTTCTTTCGTGTATTTTTTCTACTGCTTTTCGGATCCTTCGGTACATGTTGTCTATACAACTCTGTTTATCATGTTTTCCGTCTGCTATATTCTGACCCCATTTGTTAAGTGCTTTCATTTCTTCCTGGTCTACACCAGGCCTATCTTGGTCTCTTATCAAGCAGTTTATGAAAAAACGTAATATCATCCTTTGAGTGTCAACTTTCTGGTGTGCCATGGCCTCGCCAATACTTTCAGGACCTTCCCCCGTTTGGACAAAGTGATATATTCTGTCTAGATGATCAATCATTCCTGGTAGTAACATTAAATAGTTTGCAACTCGTCGTAGACGTACTGATGCTAGCATCATTCTGTCGTCTTTACCGGGTACTGAATCATATCTACAGTCTGTAAAAGGCTCTTTAAGTATGTCGTAACTCGCTGTTTGAGGTGTACGTTGTTGTGCTAAATCCCTGTAAGTCAGTCGATGTGTTGGTGGCGGCGTTTGAAAACCTCCTGTCGCACCTCCTGAGGTGCCAGGTAAAAAGGGTTTAGTGGGTGCATGCTAGGAATAATAGGTGCAGGAAGGCCTGGGGGAAGAGGCGGAGGATGTGGAACGGGAGGAGGAGTTTGTTGTTGCGGAGGTGGGGGTAGATTATCTCGGGGTGGAGTGCCGTCAGCGGGTGGTATGGGTGCCGGCGGAACATTGACATATTCGGGGGCTACATCGTCTAAATAGGAAGAAAGGAACATGTCCTTTGCGGTCTTGTGACGTAATTTAGTCGGGATTAATGGAGGTGGCAGATCTTTCGGTACTTCCGGGGTGGCCTTAGGTAAACCCGCGGCCAAAAGAGGATACATACCATTCGCAAGAGTATTTCGCTGTCGGTCTACTTGTTCTGCTTTTACTTGTATACCTTCCTCAACTAATACATTTTCTCGGGCTTTTTCTGAATCCGCTCTACTTTTCTCTGCTTTTCTGAGTGCTTTCTCTGTGCGTCTATGCGATTCTTTACGCCATAATTCAATGGCATCTTTCTGTGACTGTCTGGCTTTCTTTTTCCATAATGCTTCTTCTACTCTCATGATGCAATCGGCATCCCATGTCCCCGTAGCGGGCCATTTCTGATTCTCTTCTAAATCCTTGGTGTAGTCCACCCACAAGTCAAGGTATAATACGGCATCTAGGCCGTGCTTATGGTACATAAAATATCCGGGAGTGTCCCTGGGTGGGATGGGAACAGCTTCCTCGAGTATCCCTTTTCTAGTTTTTATTTGTCTTAGTTTGGAAAATAAAGGCATCTTGAATCTTGCTACTTGATACTTACTCGAACTTGAACACAGTTAATACAATAAACACAGTAATGAAGATCGAACAATCACTCATACCACGACATTTAAAGCACATTAAAACATATTAAAACGAACAACAATAATTAGGATAAAACTAGCTAACTGCATACTGGATATACTGCTAAACAGTACAGATACACCGCTAAAACAGTGCAGACCGGATATACTGCTAAATAGTACAGATACACCGCTAAAACAGTGCAGACCGGGTCTGTGTACCCAAACCCGTCTTGACCGGCACAAATTAATGCGCTCGTCTAGATGCGTCCCCAGCAACGGTACTCACCGGGAAGCACGGAACAGAAGGCCTCGGAAACTCGACACTGGACTGGACCGGACTGGACTCGACTCGACTCGTGACGTAGGTACTTCGGAACTTCGGAACCTGGTGGGCCTCTGAATACCTCGGACCTTGCTCTCTCAGCTGGGCTCTGGTCGGGATCCTCCGCACTCCTCACCGCCTCGTCTGGGTGTCGATCGCAGCCTCAGTCACCTCCGTTGGCCTGAGGGAGGTACAGGAAATCCTGCGGGTACGCGTTGTTGTCCGTCACGGCTGTGGCAGGGGACCGGGCCTGCAACGCACCGCCGGCGCGTAAGGTGGGGGAGGGGTCCCTATTCGGGCGCCAATTATGTGGTAAATTTAAATTACCTATACTTAATTTATGTAGTAAAGTTCAATAAGAATAACTCAGAAAAAATAAGAGGCAGAGTCCGTGGCATCTGAGGTTTTAAAAGGGGTTTTATTCCTTAAAAAGGAATTGGTTCGAACCAGGCAATCATGTTCCATCACCACGAAGGTTCAGGAAGGGATAGACAATACTTTATTGACAGATTATCATATATATAGTCAATGCATTACAGTGGTGATGGATGCAGAAGGCGTAACAGCTGAGAGGAGAGATAAGAACACACATACGTAATGAATAAGGCGTAACAGAAGGCGTGCACAAGGGCGTGTACTAGAAACGTCATATCGAGGTGTCACAGGTGGGTGGATCCATAAGAGAATCCTGCAGTGTCAGCAGAAATACATGGCAGAGATGCGCGCGCAGCAGCATGACGTGTAATTGACGTGGAACTTGGAGGGTGAAGGGGATTTGACATTTAGCCTTACATGAGGAGACAGAAGTCTGGGGTGTCAGAACAACCTAATCCCAAATCATATCTAATATCTTGTGTTTGAGGAACTGTATTATCTGGAAGGAAAGGTCTCTCGGGCAGAGGCTATTCTATACTGACTGCTAGTGCGTGCATATACAGCTACGTGTCTACATGAGATGCGAGGGGGCATGGGCCTACCATGGTAACAGGAGCAGTGAATTACTTGCACGGAGACAGAAAGGCCGGGCCCTTTGCTCTGCAGCTGGAAGGATGTTTACCTAAACTACTAGACAGGGATGTATTTTCGAGGGGCGGAGCAGATAACTTGAAGGCAAAATACAGTCTTGGCAGGCAAGCAGGCCGAGCCAGGCACCGCTAGCCGCGCAGGGAGTAAGACAAAGGTCATGGATACAGATGCAGGTCCAGGCTGTAGCATTCAGAGGCAGAAGGCAGGAAAAGGCTCGATGGCAGAAATCAGGGCCTAACTCGCCAGAGCCGAAAAACGTGAAAGGTGCACCATATAAAGACGGTGGCAAGGCATACTTAGGTACGGAATATTCGACCCATTCATGGTGGATCTGAAAGAGGACATGTTAACGTTGGACGCAAATGTATTTGCGTCTTCATAGCTGGAAGTGGAGGGAACATACATGTACTTGAAGCACGTACATGGAGCCGTTGGGGTCAACGATAGGGGACACAATTGACCATAAAAATTCATATTTCCTCAAAAGGATGAATGGATGGATCAATGGATGTCTGGCTGATTAGTTGATTGAAAGGCTGGATGGATGGATGGATGAAGTGAAAGGTTGGATGGATGGATGAGTGAAAGAATGGATGGATAGGTGATCGGGAGTATAGATGGATGGCTGAATGAAAGGATGAATGAATGAGGGAAAGGTGAGGATGGATGGGTGAAGTGAAAGAGCGGATTGTTGAGCAGAAAGATGGATGGATTGATGACTGAAAGGATGGATAAAACTGGGATGGATAAGTGCAAGGATGGATGTTTGAGTGAAGGGATGAATGGATGGATTTGTTTGATGGATATGTTTGAAAATGGATGGATAGGTTTGGATATGGACTGATGTATGAAACTCTGTTCCAACAACTTTAACCGCCATGAAAACTAGCGATCAATACTGTCACCCCAACTTCTTCTCTTTCCTTATTGTGTATCTAAAAGAAAACAACATCTGGCAAATATATACTGTTCTCCAAAAGCAATTCACAACATTTTTCACATCCTTTTGTCAGATATAACATAATATACCTTCCCCCTCTTCCACATTTATTCTTCCTGGGAAGATGAGAGAGATAATGCTAACCTTGGTGTCTTTAATGAAATCCAGATTCTCTATTCACAAACTTGGAGAATCTACTTTTCATGTCAAGACTGGAGGCTAGATTTATGCATGTTTAAAGCTGTGACAACACCACTGATGGCACATGGTCCACTGGCTTCAAATAAAACATTGCAAACACATCCACATTAGACCAAACTGCTCCCTTAAAAATCTTTTCTAAACGACCACCGGTTATTTATTTTATTTATTTATTTATTTTGTTTCTTATATAGCGCCAGAATCGACCCCAATAGGTATCTCCGCGCTTTTAAGGTCTTCCAAGATGCCAGATCATACCATAGTCATAAAAAAGCCCTAGATCTTTCACAGCCGGAAACAGATGAGTCTTCAGGGATTTCTTAAAGGCATGATTTGCTCACTCTTCGCAGGCGGCTGCCGGAAGAGCTACACTTACACCCTCACTCCTCTACACATCGTAGATAGCCTGATTAGATTGCTTTAAAAAAGTGAAAAGATCGTTTTTTTAAAATTGCATTTTATCATTTTGCTTAGTGGCACTTTTAAAATTACTAGCGCAATTCCATTGGGACAGATCTGGGCTCTCGAGCCAGCTTCGAACTGGGAGGCGAGGGGAATTGGGCGTCGGCCATCTTGGGGAGGTATTCCCCTGGTCAGTTGGAGCTCTAGCTCATCAGTACACAGGCACTCGGTGCTGTTAGTTAAACACGCCCTTCTACCTCCGCGCAGCGGACGCGCTATGCGGACGCGCCGTAATTGCGCCGGAGGTGCACCTGAGGTAAGCCCGTCTGGGCCCGTCCGGGCCAGGACGGACCCAGGGCCCAGTCACTCTGCGTCGCCCAAGCCCAAACTCCCTCATTTAACGTATAGTCGCAACGATCTATTAGCGTTAAGGAAAAATGTAACTGGGCAATGCAGCAAATTACGAATACACACCAGAATTTCACCTCCCTGCACAGGATGTAGGTATCGTTTCACTTCTGAGACGTCTGGCCATAATAAGACCACCTCCTGCCCAATCTCCTTAGGGCTACTTAATTGCAGATCCCTTCCTGCACATGCTACCCAGCTCCACCTTCTTGTGGAGGAGCAGGAACTTGACGTACTATTTCTCACGGAGACATGGGCCTCCGAAAGCTCTGACCCTGACATTGTCCGGGCACTCCCCCCTGACTACACCTTCCTGAGGCAGAATCGGGTAGATACACGAGGTGGAGGTTTTGGTATTATCCTTAGTAGGGCAATGGCAGCTAGAATCGAGAAAGTAAATATTTCTGGAGCTGAAGGTCTCTTGTTTACCATTACCCTCTCCTCCACTTCCACACTATCGGGGCTGTTAGTTTACAGACTCCCTGGCACATATGGGCAATTCTGTGAGGAATTATTTACGAACGCTATTACCCTAGCGAGTGCTTCCCCCAATTTCACCATTTTAGGTGCCTTTAACATACATTTAGACGAACCGGATTCATCTGCATGTCTTAAATTAACTTCTAGCTTGGAAGCACTTCAGCTCACTCAACTGGTACTAGGCCCTACTCATAAAGCAGGACATACCTTAGATCACTGCTATACTAATCTGGGTAACCTTAAATTTACCAATTCAATCAGGGTCCCCTGGTCAGACCATTATCTGCTACTCTTCACGCTGCCTTTGACAGAACAAGACAGACCTGCAACAACATCTAAGAGAATAACCCGGATATGGTCTAAGCTCCCAGTGGATAACTGGAACCTTAATCTTAGGGAATCCCTACCTAGTTTAAAGAATGACCCTATAGAAGCTAATGCCCAGTTCAACCAGTGGGTAGAAAATTCCCTAGACCTTACCCTCCCTAAATCCCAATGCTCCCACAGACGTGGGGAGAATAAGAAACCTTGGTACACCGAAGAATTAAAGGCACTCAAGCGGTGTTGTAAACAGGAGGAAAGAAAGTGGAGGAAGAACTCCACTCCAGATATGAAGGAGAACTATAAGACTGCTCTTAGGAAATACAAACGGGAAATTAAAACTACACAATCTAAGTATTTCCAGGATAAAATTTATACCTCAGCCAATGCTCCCTGTGAAATGTTCAAAATCTTTAAATCATTGATTACAGCACCGACCTCACTGGCCGATTCCAACAAAGCGCAACTACGTTCTAATGAGCTGGCCACATTTTTCTCGGAAAAAGTGATAAATATCTATTCCTCCTTCCCCCACGCCCCTACAGAATCGTCTACTCCTGTGGGTGAAGACATGGCGGAGTTTAAAGAATTTCCTCCCATGGATGTTTTGACTACTCAGGGACTGCTTAAAAACTTAAAATCTGGGTCCCCATTGGATCCAGCACCCCCTACGATTTTACAGCTGGTATCGGAGACGGTGACTCCACTTATACAGGAGGTGATAAACTCCTCACTGGCCTCTGGCACGGTGCCCCCTTCCTGGAAACAAGACAGAGTAAAGGCTCTTCTAAAAAAAAAAAACCTTAACCCAGATGACTGGGCAAATTATCGGCCTATATCCTTGCTGCCAACAGTCAGTAAGCTTGCCGAAAAGTATGTAAATGCCCAGCTTTCTGCATTTCTGGAGGAAAGGAATGTACTGCACCCTACGCAAACTGGCTTTCGGAGCCTTCAGGGAACAGAGACTGCCCTTATTACGATGGTAGAGGAGACTAGGAAGATCCTTGACACCGGCTGCAATGCCGCCATACTTCTCTTAGACCTTAGTGCGGCATTCGATACCGTGAATCATAACATCTTGCTGCAGAGGCTGAGAGAAGTAGGGGTTGGGGGGCAAGCGCTCAATTGGCTGCGCTCCTTTCTAACGGAAAGGACCTTCATGGTCTTTGAGGACAACGCTTCTTCACCCCAAATGCGTCTCCAGTGTGGTGTTCCCCAGGGCTCTTCCCTCAGCCCTACACTATTTAATATCTATAGGAGGCCTTTGGCTGAGGTGATTCTGCCCTGGGGAGTACAGCTGGTGACGTATGCAGATGATACGCAATCGATCATCTCACTAGCGTCTCAGAATGCCCCCTATAAAAATCTCTCCTCTTGTCTAACGGATATCCACGCATGGATGGATACATCCTTTCTTAAATTGAACGGTGCGAAAACAGAGGTAATGTTACTGGGACAGAAGCCTCCGTCCACCATTGACAACTGGTGGCCACTTTACCTTGGACAGCCCCCCCCCCCCCACCAAAAAGCCAAATTAAGAGCCTGGGGGTCTGGCTCGACCTTGCCCTTAATCTTGGAGTACAGGTGCGCAAGGTAGCAGCGATCTGTTATGCCTTACTGAGACAACTGAGGAAAACCATTAAACTCCTCCCGTTCAGTTCCAGGAGAATACTGGTACAATCCCTGATATTATCGCGCCTTGACTACTCCAATGCACTCTATCTGGGAGCTCCACAAGGCGCTATTAAAATCCTCCAGACGGTCCAAAACTGTGCCGCACGTCTGTTACTGGACATCCCACGACGGACCTCTGCCAGATCTGGTTTGCGCCAGTTACACTGGCTCCCAGTGCAAAGGAGAGTGGAGTTTAAGTCCTTAACCACGGTACATAAAGCCTTCTATAAGACTGGCCGCGTACTAATTCAAGCCATGTTCTCCCCCTATTGCCCTCAACGGACCCTCAGATCTAATAATAAGAATCTGCTAGTGATCCCTAAAACAAAAAGAACACATACAGGCTGGAGACGCTTTTCGCTACAGGCAACCAAACTATGGAATAGTCTTCCTGACTCCATTAGATTGGAACCCAATCATCAAAAATTCAGGAGGCTAGTTAAAACTCACCTGTTTGCCTAACTCTGTGAATGAATGAGCAAAGGGCGCCGGGATGCCTACGGGTAGCTGTGCGCATAACAAATGTGTAATTCATTCATTCATTTATGTAGATTGGTAATTTGTCTTAAGGTTAGGGGCAAAGTGTTTCAGAGAGTGGGGCCCTTATAAGACAATGCACGACCTCCTTGTTTTGCCTTCTTAATTCGCGGAATCTGCAGCAATAATAAGTTGCTAGATCTCAAAAAATGGGTCGGAATATAAGGCTGAAATAATTCAGCCACATATTTAGGGCCAGATCCATAAAGGCATCTGTGAATTACACAACAGACTTTAAACTCAATTCTCTGGCGTATGGGCAGCCAGTGGAGCTTATGCAGAAGAGGGCATGACGGGAACCTATTAGGAGCGTCAAGGACTAATCTGGCCGCAGTATTCTGGACCACCTGCAAACTGCTCAATTGCTCCTCGTTGGCTGAGAGGAGCAGTCCATTGCAGTAGTCCAATCTACTGATGACCAATGTCTGAACCAGTGTTTTCCTATAGCAATCATCCAGGAATGGGAACACACGCCTCAGGAGCCCAATGGTCCTGAAGCAGGTTCCCGCCACCAGATTCACATGTTCCTTTAGTAATAATGCCTGGTCAAGCCGCACTCCCAGATTTTTCACTATCTGCTTAGGGCAAGGAGCAGCTCCTAAATCCGCGGGCCACCACTCAGGCGACCATAGGAGGGGGGCTTCTCCAAAAAGTACGACCTCCGTCTTGCTCACATTACATTATAAGCAATTGAAGGTCATCCAGTCAGATACTGCTCTCATACCGTTGGCAAATGCATGTTTAATTGCCGGTGTCATGGTATGGAAGGGGAACAGAAGCTGGGTATCGTCAGCATACGATACAAATACTTTATTTACCATAGCTTCTCTTACTGAATGCACAGTTAATTTCTGCAAAACAAAACCCACTTCAACCATACAGCACCTTCTCTAATGAGCCATTTTTGCTGAGTTTTCAGGATTGTAAGGCCTACCATAAGAAATCAACAGTTGACTTACTCCACCCCTTCTGTACTCATCCATTCTACTTTCAATTTCCTCAAACATCTCACACACAAAGTTTGGAATGGTAATCAGATTTTGAGTAAAAAATAAAAGTAATAGTCTTCGTATGTTTTGTAATCTAAAATATCACTCCATCCGGATTATAAAATCTATTACCTATCTCCAAAGCTCTTCCATCTGAAACTCGCCTGAAAGATTTTAAGCACAGCACAGTGGTCATCTTACTGGACAGCTGTCATAAAGATAAATACGTATTCACTGTCCAACTCTCAAACATTTGTAACAGCAGTTTTACATCCCACAGACATGTGTACCTAGAACTAGGGGGGTGTCTGTAGCATAATTCCTTTCATCACTCCACAAATCAAAGGATCTCTTCCTATCAAACAACCTCCAGCAACACCATTACCCACTGCTACTGCAGACCTGTAACAATTTATAGTCATATAAGTCAAACCTCTTTCAAACAACAACAATAAGAAATTAGAAAGCTCTGTGCCTCAACGGAATCTAAATCACTCTCGATTCACCTACACACCAATTTGTTCCAACATTATTTGTGCAACTCCTGAGACTGTTGTGAAAGCCTTTCAAATGGGGTTTCTCTCCTGAAATCTTCCAAACAAAAAGGCTCAAAGCCCATTCCGCGACCTAAGGATTCAAATCTTCTTCTGACACTAACAATATTTCCCTTGAATTTGGAATCAAAAAAGGTTCCTCTACCGTTAAGTCCAACAGCCCTGTACACCGGGGTTGAGCTGTTCAAAAAGGAGTTGCCAAAACTATCTGACCTTTCTGCTTCCTGACCTTCAACAATACCCTCTGTATCAATGCATATGGGATAATCCTCCTGAAAAACATCCACCTCCTCTGCTTGTGGTTCCGGCCTCAAACTGCAATAATGGTCTAACTGATAAGTCAGCCTTCACACAAACAAATCCACCTCTTGGAGGCCCAAATCTGATGTATTCTTTGGTAGATCCGCACATTCAGCTTCCTATCGCTGTAATCCCTGTGATATCTTGCATTCCAATCTGCCACTGTATTGTGCAGTCCTAGAAAATACTGTGCTTGGAGCCCTATTTTCTGCTCCAGACAAAAACTCCAAATCTGCCTCTCAATCAGAGTCAGATTCCTCAAACCTGCTTCTCCCAATTCAGTTTATATACCATACTGCCGAAACATTGGCGATCTTTAACAAAACATTGAAGTTTTTGCAATTCCTTCCCAAAATTATATAAATCAAAAAGCCCTGCTCACATTTACAATCCATTTATGTGTTCCAAACTCTCTTGACAAGACCACCATCCGCCAGTCTCCTGTTGACCCAGACAAGCCCCCCAACCAAAAAGACTTGCGTCTGTTTCCAACACATAATCTGAACATACTCCAAATATCGTTTGGCCATTCCAAGCATTCAGATTGTCTATCCACCATATCAATTCCTCCTGTGCTTTCCCTGAAAGTGGCGTCTGTTTCCTGTATCACAAACCTTTCCTCAAACTTTCCGTCTTTAATCTCTGCAAATGCCATGTAATGTAACGATTCTGGAAAAAATACGCTCTATTGAGAATGAAAACAACCCAGTTATTCTTGCCAAAGTTATAGACTGTCTTTTTAGAATACCCTTCGCTTCTGTCTTTATCTTTACCACCTTCTTCTCTGATAATCTCAAGGATGCTTCCACTGTGTTCACCTGGAAACCTAAAAATTCCAAACTCTGACTGGGTTTTAACACCGGCTTCTCTCTGTTGATAGACTCCAACAGAACTATTACCAAACCTAGTTGCCATCTCAACTCTTCCTGACTCTGTGACATTATCAAAAAATCTTCCAGATACATTGGCATCCAAGATCCTCTTTCCCGGAGAAACGCTGGTACTGGTCTCATCACCTTCGTAAAATATCAAGGTGCTGATGCCAGCCCAAAACGAAGGCGTGTAAACTGATAAAGGATGCCTAACCACCTGAATTGTAGAAATTTGAAACTCTCCTTTACCATTGGAATTGAAAAATAGGCATCTTTTGAATCCAATTTTACTAACCAATGGTTCATTTGCACTCTGCCCTCATGACAGCCCTAGTTTCCTTCTATAATGGCCTCTTAACCCACAGCGTAACGAAATCTGATACAAGCAGAAATGGACACCAATCGGCACTCCTAGGATGTCTAATCATCTCTCGACTAAACATAATCTCCCCTTGCTGGTCCTTAATAATTCCTCTTTCTTTTCTATCTTTTTCAATTTTATCCATGTCCATATTCCAGTCATCATTGTCATAATTGTCCAGGACGAACTCATCGTTCCCACAGTATTGGCTGAAATCATCATCAGGAATAACCTGATTCTCCTTTGTGCCGCTAAGGACACCTTCTCGTGTGCCGCATAGCACATCCCCTTCTACTGTGGTGCTCGGCTCACCTCTCTGACATGACAGTAATCTGTCACAATTCTCAACATTTTTCAACTTCATTCTTCTTGTTCCATAGCTTCTTTCCTTATCTCCTTCATCCTCATCTAAGGACCAATACTTATTCCCCTGACACATCCACTGTTTTCCTTTTCCTTCAAACACTGACTCAAAAACATCTTTAACAGAGGCCCTCACTTCCTCCTGAACCATCTTCTTCAAACATGCATGGCCATAACTTCCTGATTTCTCACCATGTTCACTCATATTTTCAAAATGACACCAAAATCAACCAAACACCTATGTATAAAACCTGATCCTTAGTGATCCTCACTCTTTGTTTTTTTTTTTAATCGCTCTTAATACTTCACACGCTTCTGCTTCTCAAAAAATATCTCCCTTCATTGTCAAAACGCAGAAAGCAAAACCCTTCAGCTGTTGTGTCAGTTTGCCAACGTAATGACTTTTCTAAAATGGCGGCTATGGCTTCTTTAGACACTGTCCTTAATGTTAACTTTCTTAATATGGCTGCCAACGTGATGCCGTCACGCAAACATGCGCAGCGACGTCACAAATAACTATTGCTGCTGTTGACTGCCGCTGTTGCAGGCACATTTTCTTAAACCTTTGTATTGTTTTAACTTCTTTCCTGCTGCCGTTGGCCGTCGCATGCACAACCTCGCTGGTGCTGCGAACGTCCAACGGTCGATGCGGCCCCGCCCACTCCGCGGAACTGCTGCACTGCCACGAAATAACGGCCGTTAAAAGGTGTTAAAATACTGCTGCTAATTTCAATAACTGTGCTTTAATTTGCATACACTACTTTCTGTATTGAATTTGAGCTTGTTGGCATTTCTCTGGGTTATTGTCATCCCAATCGGGGGCAGGCTCTCTCTCCCATCCTGGAAATCACTGTGTGGGCGGAAGCAGGCACATTGTGGGGCAACGCACTAGCTGCTTCCCGTCCATGGTGAGATATTTAAATGGGGCCGCAGCGCTGCACACTCGAGGCTGCTGACTGCCGCTGTTGCAAGCACATTTTCTTAAACCTTTTAATTGTTTTAAAATGCTGCTGCTAATTTCAATAACTGTGTTTTAATTTGCATCCGCTACCTACTGTATTGAATTTGAGCTTGTTGTGGGCCTTTCTCGGACTTATGTTCATCCCGATTGGGGACAGGCTCTCCCTTCTGTCCCTCCCATCCCGGAAATCACAGTGTGGGCAGAAGCAGGCGAATTTTGGGGCAGCGCACTAGCTGCTTCCCGCCCATGGTGAGATATTTAAATGGTGCCAAACGCTTGCCTTTGGTGCGCTGTTGGCGCACCAGGATTGCGCCTGCTGCGCGCATCTGGGCTTCGGCCAGCGCCAGTGATGCTGACCATGGCTCTCCCGGTATACACATCCACTGGTCCAGGGAACAATTACTTTATATGAAGATCATGAGCTGTGAGCATACCTGTAAACCTGACTACATGGGGTCGCTTCCACTAACAGACTATCACATTTGCCAGTACTCTCTATTGTCAGGTCCTGTGCAACACAGCTACCCGCCATTTTTAAACAATGTCTCCACTAATCAGACTCAGACCCACTCTCCCCCTATCAGGGCCTGTTTGATTAACTGCAGATCCCTACCTAAAAATATGGCTCTCGTTGGAGACACACTCATGGGACCTGGATTAAACACAGCTCTAACCCTGACCTCACTCAAGCCATTCCGGCTGGATACCGGCTGCTAGGGGTCAACAGGGCTAGTTTCAAAACCGGGGGAGGTGTGGTGGTGATCCTCCGAGCTGGCTGGGATATTTCACACAGGAAGATTGAGAATATGAAGCCACTAGAGGCCATGTTCATCTGTATCAAGTTCGCCCCAGGCCTCACAATGGCCGGGATCTTAGTTTACAGACCCCCTAACTCCCCAGTCGGGCATTTGTCAGAATTGTATGATGCAGCAGCTGACCTTTCTCTCAAGCATGCACATTTTACTATTCTAGGGGATTTCAACGTCCACATGAATGATGACAACTACACCAAAGCCAAACATTTTGCTGATACTTTTGACGGCCTTAACCTGACACAGCTGGCCCGACGCATTCTGCCAGCCATACGTTAGACCCCATTTTTTCTAACAGTCCCAATCTGATAGTTGAGCACACCTTACCGATCACCTGGTTGGATCACTTCTTAGTACCTTTCAGCCTGGCACTGAACTCCGGTATGTCCAGACCCCATCAAATCTTAGAAAATAGAAGGCTGTGGCGCAACGTCACTATAAAAAGCATGACACCACCACTCACTACTTCTCCCCTCCAATTGTAAGGCAACCCAGACTCCGATTTAGTAATCTTCAATAGCTGGTTATCTTCAGTGTTAGACATTGTTGCCCCACTTAGACCTGTCTTTGACCTGTCTCTTCCTCTAGGCAGAGACCAACGGCCCCCAGGTTCTCCCCTGAGCACCGGGTTGAGAAAAGCCACTGCAAAAAATTAGAGCACGCTTGGAGATTATTTCATGACCCCGCGGCGAAGATAGCATATAAAAAAGCCTTGAAAGATTTTCACAAACTCAAGTGCTCCACTATGAGAGACTATTTCTCCAATAAAATCCGACAAGCCGGGAATTCAGCTAAAACGCTCTTTAAAATTGTTCAATAGTTCACTAAGCCTTCTGCCACTGCCAGTACTTTGCTCCCTACCGCTGCTCTGTGCACAGGATTGTCAAACTTTTTTCAGTATAAAATCCACACTATATACACCAAATTTCCACCCCACAATCCACCTCAGAGCCTACGGCCCTACCGGTCAGCAATGATGTAGTGACCACTTTCCGCCCTCTCCCTCTTCTCTTCAAAAACTCTTAGAAATCAGGGTCACCCGGAGATCCTTGCCCGACTCCGTTTTTTAAACTCCTGGCACCTAGCATTAATACCCTATTGAATCAGATCTGGAATTCCTCCTGCAGTGTGGAAACAGCTTATCTTCTGCCGATCCTCATAAAACCGGATGCTGATCCAGCTGTTTTAAAAAAAATTGGATCCATTTCCCTGCTACCTCTCTAACAAATAGTCCAGAAGCAACTCTCCAGCTATCTGGAATCTAGTAATCATTTCATGACTCCCAATCTGGCTTCAGAGCTGGCTAAAGCACGGAGACTGCCCTCCTTGAAGTATCCAAGAGTATCCAGGACAGTATCGATCTGGGCAAAGCAGCTTTGCTTGTGCTACTCGATCTATCTGTGGCCTTCGACACGGTTGCCTACCCTAATCTTTTGGATTGGTTAAGAGACTTGAGTATTCAGGGCACGGATCCGGTCAAAGCGTGGATAGCGGGGAAAGAACAAAGAAACAAAGAGTGTCAAATACAATCCTAATTAAACAATCATTGGCACAGCACATAGGCGTAATCTGCAACAGAGTTATTGGCTTTGTCAATATTGTTTTGGCCATGTTGTGAGCAGTTCAGCTGCTTCTAATCCGTGTTGATTTTTTTTTAAAGTACTATGACGCGGACAGCGTTGTTTGTGTTATTCTGCTTTTTTTTTTTGCTGGCGGGACATGGGGTGTGCGGGATACCAAACCGAGGGAGGACGGTGAGGGACAACACTGACAATGGATTGGGTAAAAAAAAAAAGTGCTATGATATTGCTACGTCATAAAACATTTTTTTCTGTGTTAAAAAGAGAGGAAAAGCCAGCAGGCAACAAAGAGGGAGGGAGAGTGATTTGGGAGGCAACACTGGCATTGGAGTGTGGGAGGGAGGAGTCAGATGCAACACAGAAAACGAGGGTGGGAGGGTGGGGATAGAAGCAAGGACAGGAACAACAGAAGATGGAATGAAGGGGTTGGGAAATGAAACAACATGGACATTATTCGAAGAAGGAAGGGAGAGGGCACCCTAGAACACTCACATCAACTGAGCTAGAGCAGATGGAGCACCCAACAACACAGATATCAACAGAAGAATGGCAAGCAACTGGACAAGGAAATGACACAGAGGGGGCAGCAGTAGTGCACTCTAGTGGAGTGTTTATATCCAAAGAAAAACATAGCACCTAATAAACATGAGAAGTGGAAGGACAAAAGTACTCCATCCATGCTCCAGGTGAGGGACAAACATACAAATAGGAAAGAAGCCTATGGCAGATGACCAATCAGAAGAAAGCAAATGAGAATGACAGTGAAGCCATCCAATGGTAAGTAACAGGTAGCTTCAAGCCCAGTGATAGAAAACAAAATGGCTAAAAGAAACAGCTCGTGGGCAAGGCAGAAAGGCTTTGAATCAAGAGCAGACAACTGATATAGACAACAGAATCTTCCAGTCAAGAGCAAAGGGCTGACCCAGAGCCCACTTAAAGTATATTTTATATATTGAAAACAATTGGTCTGACGACAGGGGCAGCTGTGGGTGACGATAGGAGCGATGGCGGCCAAGCGTGATATAGCGCAGAAATGGGGGGCAGCGGACGCAGTGACGTCGGCACAGTGGTGCAAACACATGGATAGGTTGATGGTGACCGAGCGAGCGGTTTATAAAATAAGAGCCAACCCTCGCAAATGGAACAGGATATGGTTACCTTGGAATAAGTATAGGGGTGATCTGTGTGAGACACTACCGGAAGAGGAAGACAACAGCTCCGATGAGGAGAATGAGTTGGGGGCTTGATACATACCCACTGATGGAATACTGGGAGGGATACGGGCTTGAAAGAGGGGGATTTTGGAAGCTCACTAGAATAGTACATAGGGAAAACCCACTGATATGAACAATTGACTGTATAAAGATATGTTGTGATATTGTTTATTATTTCTAATGAGTCTGTGGTTTGGTTAAGAAAAAATGATAAAAGTAAGACAATTGATTTCTTTATCTATTGAAGGAATGTCTCGAACACAAGATACTTACTTGCTGCCGGACCGGAAGGTTGTCGGCTAAAGTGCTGTGAATTGTATACACCGAAATGACTATGGCGTGGCAACCGATATTTGAACATGCGAATGATGTATTGTGTAATTGACAACTGCCAATAAAGTCTTACAACAAAAAAACAAAAAAGAAAACAATTGGTCTGCCTAAAGAAGGTGGTCTGTAACCGAGGTTAAAATAAGAGGCTAAAATTGTATCATTAACAAATGTGAACATATATATCACTTTTATTTATTTCAAGAGCAATAATGCAACTGCAATTATGTTATCAAAAGGAAACAAGCATTGGTGATGTTAACAGGGTTGACTTCCCTACAGTCCAGATCGACAAAACTCCAGAAGGTGTGCATGCCCTAAGAACATACACAGAGCCAACATGTATAGTCACACATGTAGGAACCTGACATCTGTTATATTTTTAAATACAGAGACTGTCTGTTGCATTTGAGTACAATGCTACTATGCATCATCTAGCTTGTCTCATGTGCAAAAAGCATGTGTGAAAGAAAGAAGTATGATGCTGGATTATAATTTTAAAATGTAAATAGACCCTCATGCATTACAATGTAAACAGTGCTTGGAGGTAGAATGGTATAGACAATAGCATAACAATAAGAGATAAATATTTTTCTAGTTGGAGCCAAAACATGATTGACAATCACTGAAGAGGGCTTTCACAAAAAAGTCAAGGGCTAAAGGAGACTGACTCAAAGCTGACTCTGTATATTAGAAACAATCGACCTTTCAGAAAGCTACACTGTCAAGCAAGACCTAAAAGGTTCATAATTAATTAAACTGAACACAATGAAATTTTATAGTATAGCTAGCTGTTAAAAGGAACAACAAAGCTATTGTATTCAAGTAATAACACTTAGATTGTGTGATCAATATAGTGTAAATGTGAGACTCAAATGAAACTGTAGACAATGAAAATAAATTTGCTAATTATCAAGCGATTAAAAGAATAATCTAGATCAGACTTGTTCTTAGAAAGGGTAACCAGGGGCATTGTCCTGAGAGAAGGCTTGAATCTTCTCTGCTGACATTGCTTTTTATTTTTTATTTTCCTTCATGAGATGGGAAATGAAAGCGCATAGAGGTAATGAGGTTAACTATCTTTTGTGATGCTTTTGGGTTATGTGGTGAGAGGCATGTCTTTTTTATCGTATTCTAAAATTAAATATCTTGGCGGACATTTATCGGTAAATGGGTCAGCGCAGAAAATCTTTGTCATGCCGTGATTGCATGTGACTTTGAGTGAGCTGTGTGTGGGAGGACACGTGGGTCCTATAAGAGGGCGCGCACCAGGTCTGCACCATCACCGTGTCTCACAAGAGAAGCACGTTGCCAAGAGGAGCACCACAAGAAAACGACCAACCATGAAGTTTCAGAGAAGAATGCTGATGGTGAGTGACAAGGCCCAGGAGTCAATAAGAGGGAATCAGTAGGGGCAAACATCCTATAGTGTTCACATGTGTTATGGGTGATGGAAGAGAATAAGTCTTTGTACAATGTGCGCATTTTATTGATATAATGATCTTTCTCGTGGTGAGGTTTGATCGGGACAGAAATGATGACTGGAGTAGACATGGGGAGGGAGTCATGGTAGCCATGCTAAAGAATTGTAATTGCTGTATGTTTGAGCTTAGTCACGGAAAGGCGTAGAGGGGTCTACATCTGCTTCTGATGCAAAGACAGTGCACACAGCGTATAGGTAACATTTGTACGAAAGAAGGGAGTCACAAAATACCATACAGAAACATTTTGAGGCATTCTTTAGAAATCTAAACACTCCAAAGACTGATCTTTTAGCAGTTAAGGCTTTTCAAGTAACAAATATGGAAATAAATTGTTGGTTGGGTGAAGTGGGAGTTCGAGCCCTCATGGTGTTGAAGCAAAAAGGAAGCCGAGCAGCCAATTTGTTTTGGAATTTTTGGGGGGCTGGAAAGAGGCCCTTAACGTAACACATGTAGCGCATTGCCTTACTTTGCAATACATAGATGAACGGAGCATCCCACAGGTGATATTTGAGTGTTATCACACTACAACTCACAGCTTGCAATGCAAATCTCTATTTACTTAAATTGTTAGACAGGACTTTATGCCAGCACTTCCTTGATGCAGGCGCTAAGTAGGAGAAATCTTTTCATTTCTCCTAACTTTTCAGAAATTACATGTGAGCTGCAATGTAAAGGATTGTCCAACTTGTGAAAGGATTTAAACTTTGTCTAGGCTTAGTATTTTGTAGCGGTAGAGTCCCTTTCTAGTACACGACCCGGAGATATCCCTCTGGGGGTCGAATCCTTCGCTATATAAGAAAATAAATAAATAAATAAACCTATGCTAGACATTACGTTTGTGCATCAGTGCTAGAGAAGAGAGCAGCAGCACCATATCTTACAGGATATAGCTCTGTGCTACTCTCTTCCCTTTGGAGCAATGAATCCAGTAACTTTTGTTGCTGTGGTGTCTTGCACTCCCTTTCAGTAAATTTACCTCATAGTAGTCTGCAGCCCAGTCAAACAATTATGTGAGCATCACTAGAGCTAATCCCAGGTCTGTTGGTTAGAGGACTAATGTGCCCACTGAAGGGGTCGGTGTTTGACCTCATGGTAACAGGTTCAAATCCTGTGGGGTCCACTCAGTCTTTCATCATTCTGTAGTAGATAAAAAGAGTACCATTAGGTAAAAATAAACCTCTGTCATTAAGCGCCAAGATACCCTTCGGTGAACATGTGCTTTACAAATGCATGTTATGTTAGAGAGGGGCTTTGGCTCTATCCACATGTGGGGAGCCAGGAGTATGTTTTGATTAGGCAGAAGTTGTTTATTACCACAGAAAAGTAGGTGGCCTCTAACAGCTGTAATCATTTTATTCCTCTAGATGCCTGTGATAGAACTTTCAGGGGCACACACTTGACATTGTAATGCTATTAAAGTGTCTTAAGTAACTAGATACTTTATGATATTTTCATCTGGCAAAAACACAGATGAGAGGTGAGCGGTCATTAACCTACTAAATGTTTAGATCAGGCTTGACAGTGCAACTGCCCCTAAACCATCTGTTACCCTAAACCAATATTATTCTACAGTTCTTTGCTTCCACACAAATACATCTACAATACCATGCACCTTACTGGTAAGGTTCCACACTACCATACACCTTTCCTTCAAAGCCAGACCTGTTGGCATTCCTAATGCTCGTTTACTATGTTGTGGGTTTAGAAATTCTAAAATCAACAAGATTACATTGTTGGTTTTATTATATTGTGCACACATAGGTACACAAACATTTGGATTTGTTTTCCAAAAACGCAAATCCTGATAAACTCAATTTGTTTACTAAGAGAAATTCAAATACTCATGTGTAGAAGTACTCTAACTTGGTGGACTTGTCTGCATGGATAAGTCTGCCATCATCAAGAGGAGGAAAGGGGTGATAGCTGGCGCTAGGGATTGATAGACATGGAGACTCTTGAGAAGATCCTCAAAGGTGGAACTTTGTGGCCATTCACAAAAGATTTCTATCCCGTCTTCCACTTCGCACGCTCCTAGAATACTACCCCTGCAAAATGTCTGGATAGGTGCTTGCTTGTTATAAATGGGCGTGTAAGGTAAAGGGGGTTCGTTGGAGGAAAATGAGTTTCCCTACAAAGAGAAAAAGAAAAATAATTTACATATGCGCATTTCCTGTACAGGTACTCATACGCAAAAGAGTAATGTAATGCTGTAACAGTCCTCACAAAAATCTGCTGCTTTTCATGGTTTCTTTGCCTACTTCACAGTTATGAGGAATGTTACAAGGAACAGATTTACGACTTTTGAAAAAATATTTGTAAATCAGTCTTGTGCTCGCTTGTCAAATAAGTAAGTGGTAACATCATCAAAACCGAAACCACTTAGGGCCATATGTATCAAGCAAATTCGCATTCGCAAAATTTGCGATTCCTTATTTTGCAATTGCATTTAAGGAATCGCTAATTTTGCAATTCCTTAAATGCAATGTATGAAGCAAAAAAATATGCAAATTGTCCTTAAGGAATCGCAAATTACCACCAACTTCAAGTTGGTGGTAATTTGGGAATTCCTTGAAAAATGCAATGTGTGCCATGTGACACACATACATGCCCTTAGGGCATGTATGTGCGCCACATGTGCACCCATGCTTATTTCAGGGGTGCATCAGGGTGTCCTTTGGACACCCCGGCACCCTTGAAATTATTCTCAATTTGCGATTCTCAAATTGCGAATCGCAAATTGAAAATAACTTCCCATTCATTCCCATGGGCCTCCTGACCCATAGAAATGAATGGGAAAGTATTCCTTAATTGCGATTCGCAATTTGCAAATCGCAATTAAGGAATACTAAGAATTCGCAAAAAAATTGTGAATTTGTACATACATCCCAATTTGCTATTCTGAAATAGCGATTTTTAAAAAATCACTAATTCAGAATCGCAAATCAGGTTGATGATACATATGGCCCTTAGACCCTATTTCCTCTTGTTACCTTTTTTAACCTCAGTAATCCCCTTCTTCCGCCTGTGGTTGACATTGAACTGCAAAATGTTTTCTGTTTCTATGTTTCTTTTTATTTACTTGTTCTTCCTTTTACATTCTCATTGCATACTTGCATCTGTATTTTACCAGTACAAGATTATAGAATAAATGATTATTTCATAATAGGAAATAGAAATATATGCATATATGCATATAAGCAAATCTACTGCGTATATGTGAGTTCCTTTCCCAAAACGATGCACAAATTACCAACTATCCAGTGAGTTGTAAGGTATATACTAGTAGTATCCATATAGTGGAGTAATTGGTTATTAGCCCGGAATGTACAGTGTTACCCATTTTGTTTCCGCTCTCTGACCACAACACATACAGTACATGGAGACACTAAGTAATGGTATTAAGTTTTCATCGCTTGTTAGAAACACACGCGTAAATGTCTACAACACCTTGACTTATATTTCCCCAACTTAATTTCTTTCTGAAGACATTGGCCCTTCTGGTCGTGGTGGCCCACACAGCAGCCTCCGAAACTGGAACAGGACGTCAGAGGAAGGGCAGAAGTCCCAGTGTCGGAGTTATCGCAAAAATACTAGGCCTGCAGGCTCACGAGCAAAAGGAAAAATGTCCCACCCGCAAGTCTGACACGTACTACCAAGTGAGGGTTAGCTCGAGAGTGCCTGTGCATCAGTCGGAACTCATGGGTGATATTAGAAACCGATCTATCTGCCCATGGACTTACAGGTGAGTTTAGTCCACAACGTATTCCTTTTCAACAAATAACCCCTTGTTTCTGAGGCATAAATTTGGAGTGATATGAAAAATCCATGCCCATCACCTAGAAACCATAATCATGCATACATTATCAAGAAAACAATAATCATGAATTTTAGGGGTGGTAGATATGGTGAACCAGATGTGACCTACAGAGTGTATATGGGCGAGACTTAGAACCCTCCCTCCGAAATACAAGGATACATGGTGACCGAGTTAATAAAAGAAAATTTGTGTTGATTGCTTCTTGGAAATGGGGAAGCGAAATTGAATGTCAATTAACGACATGGACAATATACTTCTGCTAGGTGGTTTGGGGATCTAGTCAATTGCAAACTTACTTCAGATTTCATATATATTATTATTTAAATCTGAATATTTTTTTCTTCAGCATTATTTTGTTATGTATATTTTTGTTTCCTCCACCAATGTAAAATGATATCAAAGTCCTACTTTGTGAACTCTGCATACACATTGTAATTCCTTTTTTTACATATCTACCCTATCCCCATATCAGGTTATTAAATCATATTTTTATTTGTGATAAAACTAACATTACTACAGTAGAGGACAATGCCCCACGTGCAACATAATGACTATCTCTCTCATTATAAACTGGTAAACAGCCATTGCAACGTGGCTATTATCAGGTATTACCATTATAACGCGGCCTTTAAAACACAGGAATCGTTACCACACATAACCATTACCACGCAAGACTTTACAATGCATATTCTTTTACCACACATGCCTTTACTACAAATGTCAATATAAAGTTGTGAATGGTAAAGGAATATGCATTTTAACTATAAGTGACAACGGAATGCGTGGTTCTGTCATACATCCATATAAACTTGTCTTTCTTATTATTTACTATCTTCGGATAGGTCAGTCTCTCTGCTTGTAAAGTAGAAAAGCAGTGCCACTGATTGGTCAGAGGACTAATATCAGAAGAGCATCATCTGTTAGGGAAGGACAGCTGCCCTGGCTTCCAGTCTTGCAGCCCTTAAAGATATTTAGCACTACTTATAGGATTGTAATTTGAAATTAAAGTGGGATGGGGTTCACAGATATAATGGTATTGTAGTCTCCATTGGGTTCTATATAAGTAGTTGTTCTGTAAGCAAAGGTCAATGAAGTGTGAGCTGTAATGATTTGTCAAGGCTATAATCCATGAGACAAAAAACAATTGTTAAAATTGTGCTATCATACAATTTCATCCTTCCGCTGTAATTTTACCGGTAGGCGCGCATTAGTTTGGCCTTAAGAATATCATGTACATAAGGTAAAGTGTTGCATATTTTGAGGTACTGTCCCTCCTCTCTGTAAATAATCGATAATTGCACACATTTTCAGTGAAATGGCCCATGTCATCATGTTGTGCAGGTGCTAATTATTTTGCAGTTGAGTTAAGACTGCAGATGTGTTGGTTCTCCTTCAGGATTGGGTTGGTGTGTCCTCAAATCACCCTCAAATTCTGAGACAATGTAATAAGCTTTTTAAAGAACATGAAAGCCTTGAACAGAGTTTTCACACTATACGAGCATTAAACAAAAAAGCTGCAACCCCTTTAAAAATGAAATTTAAAAAAAAAGAATAACCTCAATTAGAGTTAGTAGCCCCATTTCAAGTAGGCACGTTTTTATGGTGGTGGCAACTAAACGTTTGCTGTACAACCTCTAGTTCTTCTACAGCTGATGACAGAAAATGAGCTATCTTTTAGCATCCTGTTAGATAATGGACTGAAGTTTCATTCGATGGCGATGCTCGAGTAGGAGCCAGTGCATGCTAGTCTCTTTTTAAGTCACTTTTTAACACTGTTCTCAAGCTCTCCATCCAAACATTTCATTCAAACTAGTGTCTTTAAGGGTGTTGGTTAGCCTTGAGCACTGCACAGGAAGGCTCACCAACTTACTTATTGGCCTGTCAGTTTTCTTTGTGACCTGGGTAGCCCTGGAATCAGAAAGGGTAGAATGCATGTAAGACTCAAAGTGCATGGTCATGGTTCCTCTGGGTGCCTGTGAAAGTGTGGTGCGCAACTGCAGAACACCAAAAACGATGCATGTGGGTCAACCTAAACTGCCACAGTCTGGGGGATTTCTTTCTTTGACTGATACAATTATGATAAATTGTTTAATGAGCAGTCTTCATGGGTCTCAAACCTACTTTATCAAGAACAATTTATCCAATTATTTTCATTCCCCGGTCTTCCATCCTTCCTAATGGCCCAAATACCCTCATCAGTCTTCTCCACTACCCAGTCCACCATAACCGCCACCACCACCCTCACCCTCCGCACTTTCTGTAGCCACTCTGTTGTGATACTCTAAAATGTGCCCTATGCAGAGCATATTTGGTTAGGTGCTGGCAAGTCATCGCTGGCTATCATGGTAAAGGCCTTGTTAAAAAAAACAAATCTTAACCCTGATGACTTCTCTAATTACCGCCCCATTTCCCTCCTCCCCGGTATCAGCAAGCTTGCTGAAAAGTGGGTCAACAAACAACTGGCATCATATTTGGAGTCTCAAAACCTGCTTCATCCCACACAAACAGGTTTCCAAAAGGACAGGGAACTGAAACAGCTTTGCTGAGGGTGGTTGAGGTATCCAGGAGGATTCTGGACGCAGGTGGCAGCGCGGTCTTATCCTCCTGGACCTCAGCGCCGCCTTCGACACGGTTAATCACCGTGTCCTACTCGCCCGCCTAGACAGAATTGGAGTCACAGGCAAAGCTCTTGCATGGCTTGAATCTTTTCTCAGTAATAGATTCTTCAAGGTCTTCTCAGATACCAACTGCTCCCTCCCAATACCATTACAGTGTGGGGTGCCACAGGGCTCTTCCCTTAGCCCCACACTGTTTAATGTGTATATGGCCCCCTTGGCAGAGGTAGTAACCCCCTTCGGAATCCAATTGGTGAGCTACGCTGATGACACCCAGCTAGTAGTCTCCCTCACCCAGACAGACTCCCCTCAAAACAATCTCTGTAGCTGCCTGGGTGAAGTCGCAGGATGGATGGATGCCTCCCATCTAAAACTGAATGGAGGAAAAACCGAGCTGATGTTGCTCGGAAGAAAGGCCTCCTCTAACACCCCCTCTATGTGGCCTTCCTGCATGGGACCCGGGCCCACCCCCAAAACGGAGATAAAAAGCCTAGGGTTTTGGCTCGACACGAAGCTCTCTTTTAAAACTCAGGCAAAAAAGACAGTGGCTACGTGCTTCGGTCTAATAAAAACCATCCGGAAAATTCTTCCCCAGCTGCCGGAAACTGCGAAGAAAACCATAGTCCAGTCCCTCATTCTATCCAGGCTGGACTATGGGAATGCTCTTTACTTAGGAGCCCCCACCTCAGTCATCCGTCAACTGCAGATAGCTCAAAACTCCGCAGCAAGGCTACTCACCGGAACCAGCCGTCGTACCACCGCAGCCCCTGCATTAAGGGCCTTACACTGGCTCCCAATAAAAGAGCGAATCCATTTTAAGACTCTTTGTCTGGTCCATAAAACTCTCTATGGGAACGGCCCCCCCATTCTGAAGGATATGATCAGACCATACATTCCATCTAGGCACCTTCGCTCTAACCATCAAAATCTCCTTATAACGCCCAGGACCAACAAAGCCCGGTCTGGGGACCGCCTCTTCTCCCGAAATGCAGCAAAACTGTGGAACGCCCTACCACTTTGTTTAGAACCCAGCTTGCTGGTGTTCCGAAAACAACTAAAAACAGCATTGTTTCCTAGGCCATAAACCAGTCTTCTCCATTTTCTAATCTCTGCATCACCTTCTATCTATCTTCAAGCGCTGGGATGCTTCCGAGTAGCCATGCGCTATATAAGAGCCTTCCAATTCCAATTCCAATCTTTTTAGATAGAAGCATGTTCTTAAAGATAGAGTAGCTCTAGCCACCCTCCTTACCCCCCACTCCTCCCCCCATTCTTGCTTCATTTCAGTCAGTGGTCCTGTGCTATTTTCTTCTTTGAATATGGTAATAGGTGTTGGTGAAGGATGGTCCACAAACTGCATTAATGACTTGATTGTTTATTTACAGGTCAGACATAGACAACCAGAGGTACCCTACGCATGTATCTCAGGCGGTATGCGCTGATAGCTGCGGAGGCTTCGATTTGAACCCAGTCGAAATCAAGCACCAGATCTTGGTCCTGCGGAAAGAACCGAAAAGCTGCACCTTTACACTGGAAACAATGACCGTTGTAGTGGGATGCACCTGCGTCACGCCCAACAGCATAACGATGGACGATGGACATCCTCATTAAAATTATGTTCTCAAAAGTGTAGAAAGTGGACAAAGAACAATGGCCAATAAAAGCTGCAGGAATAGTGCAAGCATTGGGGATGGGGTGGATGGGGGATTCCAAAACGCTTCATGAAAATTGGAGACACACAAAAAATAGATGTTTGTTATATCAGCTTTAATATACGGGTGGGTTTAGAGGCCTGAATCAAAAATCATTATCCCTTAGATGAAAGGAAATTGACACAAATAGTAATGTAAAAACAACAACGCCACATCTTGCAGCAGGAAGCAACACACAAGTAATTCCGTTTTTTTTCTTTTTTCAAGCATTGACAAGCCAGTATAAAACCTGCATTAATAATGTCATCTCTGGGCTCTGGCTCCTGAAATCCATTGCCTTGGGTGTGTCAGCAGTATCTCAAGATAGTGTGACAGGACTTAAATACATTGAGGCCAGTTGTGATTCTTCTCAAACAATGAACCTTGACTTCAGAGGGCAAGTATGGGCAATTTGATTTCTTGTACTTGTGACTTTCAAATATCCAGGTCACGTACCCCCGCAATCAATCAACCTTGTGCTTTCTGTCGAAATGTAATATAAGACAACAGTGTGTCTAACTCTATATGAAATGTTTCATTAGACATAATATGTGTTTTTCTATTTGAACACACAGTATTGTGATGCAAAGGTATGGCAATTTATCAGCCAAATATTTTTATTCGTCAAATTCAAGGACAGAACTGTATTCTTCAATGATACTTCAGGTGTTTGAAACAGATATATAATATCAGAAAGATAATTCTACATTATCTTTTATTTAATGGAGACTAGTATTTATTCTCTAATTTGTTTTCTATTTATCATTAATTTAATTTCACTGGTAACAACAATATTTGATACAATTTTTTATATTGTAACCTATTTTGCCTAATGTGTTAACCATTTTAAGAGTTGTAAGTTATTTATTTATTGAATCCTATTTATGGCTGGAGATGAAAAAAATGAATGTTAAATATATTTCTCATTGTAGCAATAAATAATTAAAAACTGATGCACAATTTTGTCTCTTAATCATTTGCACGAAGTAAGTGTTTCTTATCACTCTCTTCTAAAAATCTAAAATACTGCTACATGATATAATCCATATTTTAGGGTCAATTCTATCTAGATGGTCATCACCGGCCACACTCACCTGTGCTTGCCTCATTCATCCCCTTTGAACGTCAGTACTCTCGTCTGTTCTTCCTAAGTTGGTCCATCTAGCACTCCACTTTGTGTGGTTCTCCCCACTCTCCCACTATGACATGTCCTTTTGATCGATATGCCTCTCTGCATTGCCACTCCCCAATTGGACCTTGTTCTATGAGCACCTCATAAGGATTTAATATGGTTTAAATCCTTTCTTCCCGATGGAACTCACTTCACAGTGCACTACTTGAACCAAGCACTTCTCCACCTCTAAGTACACTTGTGAGGTCTCCGACCAGTCCCTCCTTAAACATGTTGATCATACTGATCACACAATTATCTAAGGAAAAAAGGAACACTCTTTCATATGTGGATCTGGAAGATTTCCACCAATGTACACATCTTCTGCAACGACCCAGCTCATTGAGACTCATCAGAAAAACACTAGCCCTACGCATCATCCTTCACGGATGCATCACCCCTGAGCCATGAACCAGAACTCTACCTATCAATCTACCGACTTCGACTCATTACTCGATGTCACTATCTGTATATATTTTAATTTCCACCCTATTTTTCCAGTGGATTTGCATGTTTTTAGCAGTAGGTATGGCATTTGAAAAAGTTGAAGTGTCATTCTCTTCGAGGTATCACCCTATGTTTTTGAAGGTATTGCCATTTTCCTGCAGAAATGATCTAGGATTTTTCACACACTACTAAAGCATAATGGCAAAGATTATAACTTTGATCAAGTGATTATAGTTCAGCAGTTGACCTGGGATTCTGAGTATCTCTACTTTGCTTCACAACCATTCCCACCTTGCACAGTTTCAACAACCACTCACATTCATCACCCACTAATCAGATCCCAGATCCATCTCTCCCAAATTTGCCTCATTAATGTACTCTTTGTAACCCATGACGCTTCTCTCACCTCTCTTCCTCATTTTCATATACCCTATTCATTCCGTCCCACACCCCTTTCAGCCTCTCTAGCAGTCACTACATGACCCACCCAGAGCCATCAAATGACCCACACTCCCCATACGAACTTCTTCAGCCCTGTTCCCTTTACTCAACATCCTGTGATGCTCTCCAGTGAACCAGTCCATTCTGACCAACCAGACTGATCTGAAATCCATCACCAACCCTCCCTGGCAAACACTCACCTTCGTCTAACCACAGATGGCATAGCGGCTCTGTCTGACTCTAGCCTGGCCGACTATCCAGCCTTCTTAACTATATCACTCACCACAGTTCTTAGGATGCATCATCACACAAGCCACTTTTTCGAATCACATCCACTTAAGCCAGTTAGCCTACTCAGAGTCTCCCTTTAACAACCGCAGTCCCTAACACCACTACCCTCCCAAGCGTGCCCCCATTCACCACCCTACCCCGTCAACCAGCATTGTCTAATCACTGTGTCATTATGCCCGTGTTGCCCTTTCTGTTCAGCCACACACTGACCTGGCCCATCTATTAACACTCATCCTCTCTAGTGTGTTCTAGCACACATTTCTTGCTTCATTACCAGCTGATCCACCTTCTGAGATGCAACAAAGAGCACCACACTAACCAGCAGTTTTTGACCATCAGGTCTTCCTTTCCTCATCTCAGCCTGGGATGCCCCATCGGATCTGTCTGCTCCCATCATGTGTCACCTTATTCTCTGAGCTCCATCAGATCAAGGGTGAAGATAAGCAGTGGGGGCAGTGGTAGGATGCAGCAGCTGAACAGATCACTAGCGCCTGGATGTAGTGCTTAGAACATGTTGACACCATCCAACAACATTATATGACTAAGGCAGAGGAAGTGACAGAGGCTGTGATGTCAAGAAGGGGATCTGACAGGAGTCTGAAACCCCGGAAGTAGGAAGCAGCAGGTAGAGGACCCATGTACTACTTGCTTCTAGTTAAAGCCTCTCAACTCTGATGTAGGTAAATAACGACAGATAAAAGTGAGGGCGGGAGTAAGAGATGGGCAAGCCATAAAGCTAAATTTGAGAACCAAGCCAGGAATGTGCCGAGGCTCAGGATTGGCTCTAAGACCCACATCACGAGCCGAGCCAGTAAATTATTTGCCACGTAATTCGGGCAACAAATGTACTCTAGAAATATGATAAGCCTTCAAAATTCCAAAAATATGTATCCCTTACCACATGGAAGCATTTCACTTTAGGATAATATATTAAAGCATTGCATAGAATATTATTTATTAGAAATTATAGTTTGTAAACAAGAGCCCTGAAAAAGATGTTCTCAGTGAACCAAGAGATAAGTTGGCTGTTTAATTCTCCTGTGCCATCTGCATACGCCTGTATTATTATAGATGGTGTAGCATTGCAGTCTATTTAAGTACATGCAAGAGATGTGTAGTTGTACATGAAAGAGAGGCACAGTACAGTCAATTAGTTGTCTAGGATCACACAATTTAGTCAAGCGGGAAGCCGGTTTTGAACTGGTGTTTCACAGCGTGCAAATCATCCTGTGGATGGATAGCTCATCTCTTCCCCCATTAACAGCAAAAGGACACTGACCCCTACTTAGTTTTTGCAGGGCGGGCACAGAACACAGTGCTAATAAATGAGTTATACCTTAAACCAATCTAGACCCAGTACACTCAATTTTTATGCAGATAACATTGCTGCCTCCAGCTGACCCTCCCTGGATTTAGCAAAGAGAAGGACTTCAAGGAGAGACCTCAACTCCTCTGGAGAAGCACTGGCACGAATTAGTAAAACACTGTGGCCCCAGAGGTCACAGCAATCTATAGCGTCTCTATGGTCAGCCTGTCTAAACCTCCCTCCTCTCCTTTCAGGTTAGACCTCTGAGAAGAAGCCACATTAATGCTCCACTCGTTCTCACCTTGAACGTTCAAAAGGTCATTGAGCAGAACCACAGCCAGGCATCTGGCTCGAGCCGGGCTCTAAACTTCAGTGGCTTGAGCCGGGTCCTAGACTTCATTGTCTAGGCCACCTCTGGTGGGAGAGTGTGCAGGAAGGGAAGGTGGGGTAGTCAGTGCCTTGGAGTACAAGGAAGGGGATCTGAAGGTAACAGGGATCTGAAAGGCAACTCTCGAGTCGAGGACCGAGAATCCGTCGCCGGAAATACCATGATCCGAAAAGGTGGCAGCGGACTGACAATATCGATGGAGAAGCTTAAATAGTTTGTCCAATCGCACCAACTGATTAAAATAAGCAATATCTTTTGGGTTGCGGATCCCTACAGGGAAAAAGTAATCACGCCTTTGCAAAGTCAATATGTTTCACCAATGCAAGCAATTGCCTTTGTCAGTGTTTTTGCCATGACGGCCAACATCTTGTGATTCTGGGCAAATCACTAAGGGGCATATTACCAAGCAATAGCGATAATTATCGCTATTGCTTGGTTAGAGACAAATATTTACCGCTGGGCTGCGGCGATTTTTACCGCAAATAAACCTTGGTATTACCAAGGTTTATCGCAAATGCGATAAAAATCGCCGCAATGCATGAATATCGCTGAAAAGTCAGCGATATTCATGCATTACCGAGCTAATGCTCTTAGCTATGTTATCCACCTCCCATTGGATAACATGGCTAAGAACTGCTCAGGGCAGGTGTTAGCTTTTGGAGATATTCCCGCTTAGCGCGAATATCTCCAAAAGTTGGTAATAGGAGATAGCGATGTTAGCGACTGTTTTCAGTCGCTAACATCTTGGCACGCCCACTTTGCATGTCATTAGTGATAAATATCACTGACATGCAAAGTGGGGCCCAAGATGGTCGCTATCTCCTACTAGCTGTCGCTAACTGGTGTTAGCGGCAGCTAGGTAATAGGGAGATAATTTTATCTCCGCTTTCTTGGCTTTTAAAGCCAAAAAAGCGGAGATAAACCCCCTTGATAATATGCCCCCAGATCTCTTCCAGGTTACAAAAAAAAAAAAACTATCAACAAAATGGTTAACGCTGGTGAGAGAGGCGGGTGGGCAAGCAACGAGGCAACAAGTAAAACAAGGATATAACAGTGGACCATTTCTGTTCCCGGGATCGCGAGCGACTCTCACCTGGTCCTCTTCAGTCACATCGATAATAGCTTGGACAGTCATAGCGCAATTTTCCTTCATCCTATTGACTGTGTATTCCTCACTTGTCAAATAGATGGTATTTTTATTCTTAATGTAGTTACTTAATATTTGCAGTACACACTGGTGCCACTGGTGTGGACTTGAGGCATTCAGACTTGTGTGATTTGTTGGAGACATACAGGTGAAGTTGGAAGAACATGTCATCTATGGGGTTTGCTGTCATGCATTAGATTCTAAACTTTTATGTAAAACGTGCATTTAAACTGACCTTTTGCACACATATGTTTTGAGTACTGTGAGAGATAATAGCTCAATCATGCTTACCTTTCTACTGTGTAGTAACTTGCCTAAAATCACACAATTTCAGCAGAGAAGGTAAAATTATTTCTGGTTTCACATTTTACAGATCAGCTAGTGAATGAGCTTCCAAATATCTTTCCTTATGTTTAGACTGTTTTCACATCTGTCCATTTTTCTGTAGTTTGTTAGAGAATGCAAAAATGATGCTCTTTACATGAGCCCCAGTTACATTTCCACATGGTCACATTTATTGTTAATAGGCATGAGGGGATTAAGTGATATGACCAAAATCACAGGATGTTGAGCCGACTCTGAGACTAGAACCAGGGTCCCTAGTCGATACCTCTGGAAGTAACTTGGAGGGAGAGACGCAGAAGCCACATGAAAGGTCGTCTCGTTTTGGGCTCGAGGGTCCAACAGGACGTTGAGCTGAACCAGAGCCAGGCTTCAGACTCGCGTCTTGCTCGAACTTTCAGTGGCTCGCACACCTCTACTTGCCAGGTATGGTGGAATCGCAGCACAGTAGCGTGTCCGGTACTGTCGGGAGCAGCGCAGAGAGTGGGATCACGGTCACCAAACAAAGTAATACAGGGATAGACTACTCAGCCGGGATTGAAATAGTGAGATGGCTTTACGCAGGGTTGTAGTGATAGGTTTGAGCAGCACAGGGCGTCTGGCAGAGATGGAATCAATATAAGATCTTGCAGAGCAATATAGGCATTGTGTCGTTGCAATGAGTCATGGAAGTAATTTAGAGATGTATGAAGCATTGCCATGAATACTAATAAATTAGTGGGGGCACACTCATGCAGCAGGTAGAGATTATGTAGCATACAGGCAGTTTGATACGCCAGCGCCGTTGAGAGAAAACTGCTGCTTCTTACTGTTTACAGAGAGAAGAAACTAAGGGCCCTATCGCCGCTTTAGCAGGAATTTTTCCCGCTAAAGCGGCGATAATTTTATCGCCCTATTACCTAGCTGTCGCTAACACCAGTTAGCGACAGCTTTAAGGAGATAGTGATCATCTTGGGGCCCACTTTGCATGTCAGCGATAATTATCGCTAAAGAAACAGTTGCTAACATCGCTATCTTCTATTATATACTTTTGGAAATATTCGCGCTAAGCGTGAATATCTCCAAAAGCGAACGCTTGCCAAAAGCAGTTCTTAGCCATGTTATCCAAAGGTAGGTGGATAACATGGCTAAGAGCATTGTCACGACAATGCATGAATATCGCTGATTTTCCAGCGATATTCATGCATTTCACAGGATTTTTACCGCTTTTTGAGATAAACCTTGATAATATCAAGGTATCTCAGCGGTAAAAATCGTCGGTGTGCGGCAATATAATTTTTCCGCTAACCAAGCAATAGCGATAATTATCGCTACTGCTTGGTAATATGCCCCTGAATCCGCTGTCAATAAGTATTTAACGCACTCGCCTTCGTACAACAGAAAGTGATGTAAATACTTTTGTTTATCTGTAGTTATGGAAACTGGAAGAAAATTACATCACATGATTGACATCTACTATAGTTTTCCAAATCAAATCAACATCACCAATATAGCTAATACCACACATGAATACAATTTGGAAGTAATTGTAGATATAAATACGCCAGCCTACATTGTCTAAAATGTAAAGGCTTGATAAAGGAAATACCCAGATCTTTATGAAATTTGCAAAAAAATAGTGCATGTATGGTCATTGTTCAGACATCTCAAGGGCAGTACATTAATTGTCGTGACCAGTTGTTAATAGTTGGAAAGCTTGTCGACCGATGAAAAATATCAAGCCTGAAGCGCGTCAATACAAACCTATGCTGGGGATTAAGAAAGCTAATTTAGGGCCTCATTAGGATGGCGGTGAATCCGCATCCTCCGGGCAGGCGGTGGCGGATTCACTGCCGCGGCCACAGAATACACCCACCGCCAGATTAGGATGGCAGTGGGTTTGCGGTGGGACCAGCGGCGGACGGCAGGTCCGTCCGCCGCTGATCTGCGGGGTGTGGAGGTCCATTTGGTGGCGGTGTCTGCAAGACACCGTCAGCCAAATTAGGATGTGCATCGTCACATACTTTTCCACTGCGGCTTTTCTGCCGTGGAAAAGCATGTGGTCTTTGGTATTTGGGGGCCTGTTGCGGGCCCCCAGGGTGTCGGGGGTTGGGGGTGCACATGGGGGGTACCTATGGTACCCCCAGCATTTACATGCACAAAGCGGCAGGCACCGCGTGGTGCCTGCCGCTTTGTGCATGTAAATGTTAAACATGCATTTTTAACCTTGCGGCGGCTACTGCTTCAAGCAGCACCCGCCGCAAGGTTAAAGATACAGGATGTGACCGCCAGGGTGGCGGTCACCTCCTAATTGCACCTGAGGGACTGCCGCTGCACCTGCGGATAGTCCCTCCACCTCGGGGGTGGCGGACGGACGCAGGTCCGTCCGCCATCCTAATGAGGCTCTAAATACGGTTGAATCGAGAAACTGGTCAAAGTCATTTGATTATGCTGTACAGTTGGTTTGACAAATCTGAAAGGGTTGTACTGTGCACTCTAAGCTTTTGCGAAATTGAATCCAAAGTTCAATAATTCTGTCGTTTTCTACTGGGCGTGCAGAGAGGGAAGAGGATACTATTCCCCTAGTAATCAAATAACAAGATAGGTGATGAGTTTATCACCGGACCCTTACTGCACTGCCAATGCTGACCCTTAAAGTTCGCTACTTAATTTCGACTTGCATGTAACCTTTTAGCAAACAATGAATGTGTTATAAAAGTTATTTACTTTTCATTTTCATCATTTATTTTGTTAAACAGAAAACATTTTTTGGCTTTGCAATTAGTGAAAATAACGTTTCGATTAATACATGTCTTCTTTACAAAAAATCCATACCTGAGTGAAATCTAGGATAGAGGCACAAGAGGAGTTGGCAGGCTGAAGATCCGCACCAAATGACCACAGCTACCGCCGCCACCAGCCACGCCGCCGCTCCGGGACTTCACATCTCAGCAGCCTTTGCGGCGGCGCGTTCCCTGACGCGCTAGACGTGCCAGGAGGGGCTACAAATCCAGCGAGCCCTCGGTGGAGCGGGGGGGACCAAAATCCATACCTGAGTGAAATCTAGGATCGAGGCACAAGAGGAGTTGGCAGCCTGAAGATCCGCACCAAACGACCACAGCTACCTCCGCCACCAGCCGCGCCGCCGCTCCGGGACTTCACATCCCAGCAGCCTTTGCGGGGGCGCATTCCCTGACGCGCTAGACGCGCCAGGAAGGGCTACAAATGCAGCGAGCCCTCGGTGGAGCGGGGGGGACCAAAATCCATACCTGAGTGAAATCTAGGATCGAGGCACAAGAGGAGTTGGCAGCCTGAAGATCCGCACCAAACGACCACAGCTACCGCCGCCACCAGCCGCGCCGCTGCTCCGGGACTTCACATCCCGGCAGCCTTTGCGGCAGCGTGTTCCCTGACGCGTAGACGCGCCAGGAGGGGCTACAAATCCAGCGAGCCCTCGGTGGAGCGGAGGGGACCAAAATCCATACCCGAGTGAAATCTAGGATCGAGGCACAAGAGGAGTTGGCAGCCTGAAGATCCGCACCAAACGACCACAGCTACCGCCGCCACCTGCCGCGCCGCCGCTCCGGGACTTCACATCTCAGCAGCCTATGCGACGGCGCGTTCCCTGACGCGCTAGACGTGCCAGGAGGGGCTACAAATCCAGCGAGCCCTCGGTGGAGCGGGGGGGACCAAAATCCATACCTGAGTGAAATCTAGGATCGAGGCACAAGAGGAGTTGGCAGCCTGAAGATCCGCACCAAACGACCACAGCTACCTCCGCCACAAGCCGCGCAGCCGCTCCGGGACTTCACATCCCGGCAGCCTTTGCGGCGGCGCGTTCCCTGACGCGCTAGACACGCCAGGAAGGGCTACAAATCCAGCGAGCCCTCGGTGGAGCGGGGGGGACCAAAATCCATACCTGAGTGAAATCTAGGATCGAGGCACAAGAGGAGTTGGCAGCCTTAGGATCCGCACCAAACGACCACAGCTACCGCCGCCACCAGCCGCTCCGCCGCTCCGGGACTTCACATCCTGGCAGCCTTTGCTGCGGTGCGTTCCCTGACGCGCTAGACATGCCAGGAGGGGCTACAAATCCAGAGAGCCCTCGGTGGAGCGGGGGGGGACCAAAATCCATACCTGAGTGAAATCTAGGATCGAGGCACAAGAGGAGTTGGCAGCCTGAAGATCCGCACCAAACGACCACAGCTACCGCCGCCACCAGCCGCGCCGCCGCTCCGGGACTTCACATCCCGGCAGCCTTTGCGGCGGCGCGTTCCCTGGCGCGCTAGACGCGCCAGGAGGGGCTACAAATCCAGCGAGCCCTCAGCGTCGCGGGACGTGAGCCGGACGCCCGGAGCGCAGCCCGGGCAAAGGTCGGGCCCTCTACGGCCCTCCAAGGCCAGACAAGGCTCAGCTTGGCCATCCCCTTAACGTGAGCAGCCCCGCACTTGGGTATTGGTTATTTACATCGAACCATCTTGAAAAAAAAACCAATCATGGCTATGACTGTTGCGGATGCCCTTACTCCTACAGCAGGGGTTTCCATCTTGGGTCCTTTGGATAAATTCTTTTTCAGAACCACTGCTGAAGTCGATAGAGACTTAGCAATGGCAGAGCGCCGTGTCGCTCGCCGACTATCCATTGAGCATCTTAAAAACACTGCACTAGACTCTTGTTCTAAAGTTACTCCTGAGGTCCATTCAGAAAATCTAACCCTGGAAAACACAGACGCTGAGTTGTTTAATACGGACAATATCCCCCTAATATTCCAGCCTAGTTCGCCCCCCAAAAACGATACATCTGCCTCATACCAACCTGAGCTACCCCTCCCTAGTAGTAATCCAATCATTGACCTTGTAACCCCTAAATCACCTAAGGCCTCCGAGGATGCAAGTCTATGCATAATGGAAGTACCAATAGCCGCGGAAGTTGAACAGCGAATACAATCCCATCCAGTGCCTCCCATACCTACGTTAGCTAAACCTTCGACCCCCTCTAACCATTCTAAAAGGAAACAGGGAACTATCCGATCGGCTCCAAAAAAGCGTAGAAAAAGAGGCCTGGCCCAGGCAGACACTTTAGCATACAAACTAATGCCCTCCAAGGACTCACTTAGGAAAGAACTACTTCAAATAGTAGAAGGGCACCAAATGTAGCTAGAAACACTCTGACCTCTCAAGTTCCACCATCTATAAAAGATTTTGTTGACGCAATGGAACATCTAGTGAAAGCGTTAATAATTCCAATAGTAGAGAGAGTGAAGAGAATAGGAATCCAATTGGATACCCTCTTAGGATGTTCTACTCAAAACATTTCAACTAGTAAGGACTCAGTTAACGTCCCAAATTCAAAAGATGGTGAGAAAATGTCTAAAGCGTTGAAAATGACCAAAGAGGACAAAACCATAAAGGATTCAAAAACTCTAACTAAACAAACATCTTCAGATACTTTGAGGCCAGCAACCAAAGCTCCATTTGTTCAATCCAAACCGACTCTAAACACACGGGCACAGTCTGCACAAATAAATTCCCTTATGGATTCAGCAAGAAGGGGAACACAAAAACCAATTTGGGCATGAATAAGACTGATCCTAAATTTAAAAGACCGCCACGTGAAAGAAATGTGGACTTACCCCCAGCTGCTTCACAAAATGTCACTGTTCTAACGGGAGTTCCGCCATTACCATCTTCAGGAGCATATGAAAATCACACTAGTCTTAAAAATAAGGTCCTATTGTGGCTTAAAAACAACAGGCCACTACCACCTCACTTAAATGGCGATATCATCATGGTGAGAAGAACAAACTGGTTGGGCATACGCCCCAAAGATATAGAGGGGGACGTAATAATTATTACATTTAAAGACCCTAGAGTTACCACACATATCAGGGATTGGTTTTCAGATTTTAATAGGGCCCGATTACACCTAAATCACTATCATATTTTTATCCTGAAGCTTTAATGCCCCCAAAACCATACCAACCTAAACCACATTTTGACAATTTCTCCTTCCAACAGCACAGAAGACCAACCCAAAACATGTATCCTTCAAGGTATGGAGTGAGGGAAAACATACTTCCACCTTATAACCCCTACTACGATAGAGAGAATATGTGGGAAAATAGATTCACCCCGACTCCTAGATATGAATCTGCGGGCTATGGTCAATGCTTTCCACCATTAACTCCCTCTTGGAATTTCCTCTGTTATAATCACTACGAGCCACTCTATGGTCTGGACGACATAGAATGACTCTCCCCAACGAAAGTAGATTACCCGTGTGGGGAGAAAACATCTGGTATAATTTCTAAAGTATCCCCCACAAAGGGCCATTTGGGTTGTAGGAATCCAGTGAAAGGGATGGTAAAGGGGGTAAATAAAATGTTCTTAGTAAATACATCGTCCCCAATAGACCGGCAAAAACATCACCAATACTTTGTCTACCTATGTGGAAAATAGGAAACCATCTGCCAAGTTAGAGATCCTTAGTTGGAATCTGGCAGGAATTTCCTCAAAAATTGCACAACCGGCCTGGCTGGATGTGGTAAATTCTTACTCAGTCCTGTGTTTCCAGGAGACTTGGGTGCTTACTCCGATACATCTACTGGGTTACCAGACCTTCCACTCACCAGCGATAGCGAGTAAGCAGGGTAGACATAGGGGGGGCCTGTGTACATACATTAGTGTTGCAGTAGGGCACAGGATTCGGAAAAAGGTACTCAGGGATTCTTACCAAATAATTGTCATGGACATTGGTTCATCCCTGACACTGCTAATTATTAATTTTTATAATAACATGCCCTTAGAGCATTTGGAGAACGTCTTAGATGACCTACACCATGTTGTTGTATCAATTAAAGAAACATGTGGGGGCGAGTGTGCGACAGCGTTCATGGGCGACTTTAATTGTCATATCTGCCAAAATGTCTCAAGGGGTATGTGTGACTTCTCCCCCACACAGGAAACCGAACCTGATGATGCCATTTCTAATCATTTCTCACATTAAAAAATAGGGGAGTCACTAAATAATTTCATGGCTTCCTTTAACCTAGACTTTGCAAATGACTTATCTCTCCCTCCAAGACCATTCAAACCATCCTTCCATGGCAGAGAAATAAACTCCACTATTGATTTTATTCTTTTCTCAAAGATGCATTCCCCATTAATATCCTTCTGGGACACTCTTGATCACCTATATGGTGACCATTATCCCTTGGCTCTATCTGTCGTGTTACCCTCTCCCACTACTACACAAAATAACCCCAGAATAAATTATGAACAACCCATCAAATTGGGGGCTCTTAATGGCTATACCATTAAATGGGACAAAATCAATCCAGCCAGTCTTCTTAAAAATTTACTGAAGATGAGGTGGGAGGTACGCTATTTTCACAAAATATTTTACACGCAATGCAATCATACAAAAGAATCCCTAATCATTCATACGTGATATTTTTGGTAGGACTTTAACCCGCCAATAAAAATCCTCACTTGCCAATAAGAAACAATGCTTTCTTACCCTTCACTCAAGCTTGGATAAATTCTACTACTCTTTTCACAGTAAGTTTTAAAACAGGACAGTTGTCCCTATACTCGAAAGCTACGATTTCATAGACAATCCTCACTATACATTCAACCTATCACACCTAAAGATCCCTAAACTTGTGCTGTACGTCCACAACACTAGTGTTATATATCAATACCACTATTTTGAAACAGAACAAATGAACTGTGTGACCTCACTTGTCACACTACTCTTGCCGGCACAGTAGGATTTTTCTCACTGCTGGAAAAGACCTTTCGACTACATATAACAACTGGACAAACTTAACATGTTTTAGACATGTATCCTATGTTTCTACATGTAGCATGCCAGTTACCATAGTAACCGTAACTCTGCTACCAGATAATTGATCCAGCGGGCCTGCAGAAATTCTGTCTCAAAAGTACTACACTACACCATGATACTCACCATTAATCATAGACTCTTCACAAGGCCCATAAATGACTGAGACAAGAATTGGCCAACTGAATCATGTGACCTAATTAATCGGAAACTATTCATATAACTATTTACATTTATATACAACTGCAG
This sequence comes from Lissotriton vulgaris, assembly GCF_964263255.1. Lineage (NCBI taxonomy): Eukaryota > Metazoa > Chordata > Amphibia > Caudata > Salamandridae > Lissotriton > Lissotriton vulgaris. The sequence continues at coordinate 282,742 of NW_028249431.1, forward strand.
TTTATCATATTCATGTTTATATATGGAAACTTTTAATTAAGTCACCTAGGTAATGAATCAACTGATGGTAACTAGACTCAGAATAAACAAGACCAGCTTGTCATTTCAAAATCTCTTTTATTAACTTTATTTTCAAATAAAGAGCATTTCAATAAAGAAATCTTTTTAATTTAGGATTTAATAAGCAATCATTTTATTAAGTAAAGGCACATTAGACTGTCAGTTCAAAACAAATTAGCACGAAAAGTATTTAAGCAGAAAGAATCTCATTCCATAAACCTATTTCCCTGACTAAACCTATTAGAACCTAAAAGAAAAGACATAAGTTCAGGTTTCCCTTACGTGAGTCAATAGTCCGACAGCATCTCACGCCCTTCAGGATTCAGGAACGAGCCAGCAAAGCTCCTCCCAAGAGGCCAAGTTTTATACCTTTTCTCTATCTAAAACTAGATAAAAGAATACTTTTTTAAAGACATCCAGCTCTTTGATTGGCTGAAAACCGTCAGTCCACATGAGATCATTGCTTCTTCATTCCAAAATCGTGCTTTTCTATAACGGCTTAGTCTATTGTTCACAAGCGACATTAGCTTCCGAGATTATTCCTACAACTTATTAAAAAACAGTTTGCTGCTTCCTCAGCTTGGCTTTTCTGCCGCATCCTGTCCTTGGAAGTTATTCAACGCGGAGCACATCCTGCACAGTTCCTCATATTTTGTTTACTGACGATTATGAATGTGACAAACTTTTTTCATTCTTTTGCTGTGCTCGGCTCATCACGACAGGATTCCAAACACCCATTTTAAAAACTAGGCCTCTTTCTCGAAGAACTAGTTTGCAAAGAAACACAAAACATTAATTAATTTGAGTAATGAAAGTCGTTCTGTTACCCACCCCCTTTACTAATGTTAACCCATTAGTTTATGTTATCTAGCTTTAAGCACGAATCAGCAGCAGTCATAAAAACCTTCTTCACACGAGCCTCAGGATTCCCCACGAGCCTCTGCCACATAAAAAACACGACATAGACGAAAGCACATTTAAGATAAGCACATGCCATTATTTAAACAGCCGCAATTAATGTTGACAAAACAAATAGACAAAGTTAGTTTATTATTTTTCAACGTACTCGCAAATTAAAAAAAGAGCACATAATGTTAGACCCTCGTGTTTGTGAATGCATTTTTAAACTAGGTTGAATTAGTACAAATCATGCATAAACTCATTAATATTATTAATTCATTATGGAAGTTTAACTCCGCGAATCAAAACGCGTTTGATTTTTAAAACTCGCTTCATCAAGTAGCTACAAAGTGACCATTTTTGGATTTTCCGTACATTCCCACTTGCTACTCACCTAAGAACACTTTTTGCAATCAAGACTGATAAAAACGTGGGGCCTCATTTATGAGCCCTTGCGTCACTTTTACGCCGCCGGTGCGTCACTTTTTGTGACGCACCAGTGGCGTAAAAAATGCGCCTTGTTGCGCCATATATACAAAGTGACGCATCTAGGTAGATGCATCACTTTGTAAACCCCTGCACCACATTATACCTGTGCCAGGTATAATGTATGCAAAGGGGCGTATTGACGCAAGAAAGGGTTGTAGAAGTGACGCAGTGAAATCTATAAGATTTCACTGCATCACTTTTAGGACGCCGTTGCGTCAAAATCTTGCCCATGCCTTGCAGCAGGCGCAGGACTGACGCAGGCCCTTTCACATGGGGCTTTTGTGACACACTCCAGCAATGCGTCACTTTTGCGCTTACAGATACGTCAGAAATACTGACGTATCTGTAACTCCTTGCGCCATGATGCATCATAATGTAAATATGACGCATCATTGGTGTCGCAAGGAGGGCGCAATGAAAAGTGACGCATCGCTGTTTTCACGCAGCGATGCGTCACTTTTCATAAATGAGGCCCCTAGTTCATAGCAGTGCAAAGCGCATGAGGTTTGAGACATTTTACAAGAAAGAAAGTTGTGAGTTTCTTTCAGTCTGAACAAAGGACTCAAACCTTTAGTCGAATGCATGGCTGGCTATTTTGTGGTGAATTTTCTAGTAAGCAAAATCAATTCTAAGATATCTTCCTATGCATCTGCATCCATCGACCATTTTTAATTTACCATTTTAACATGATGGTAAATAAAGGATGAAAATGACAAAAAAGCATTCAAGAAAAAAAAAGCAGCCCATTAGTACTTTGCAGCTCCAGAGCAATTGTTTAAAAAAAATGTTGTGATACATGGGCACACATGTAAAGTGAGGAAAGGCGGTCATTTTCTAATTTTCAAATCTAACATGGTGGACTGGACGGTCATGTTAGACCAGTAAATTAAAAGTTAAAAAACTTTTTTTAAAGTGTGCACAAGCCAAACAATTAGAAGCACGCGTTCACAACACTTTCAAGTGTGGAGACCTTGTTAAAAGCAAATAAATAAATGAACTTCCCCGTCCTCCAATGCTCCCCACCCCATGGTGGAAGTAGGGGAAGGGGAGAGTTCAAACGAAGTGAGTGGTGAACAGAAAGAAGTGGGGGGAAAGAGCCAAGTAAGACATGCACTTCAATGGAGTGCCAAAGACAATCTATAATAAACAAGCACAAAGAAAGCACACAGGTGTTATCTGTAACAGGGTTACTGGCCTTGTCAATGATTTTTAGCCATGTTGTACAGCAGACAGGCGTATGTGCAGCAAGGCAGAAATAGAAAAGAAATCCCTATGACGCGTCCAGTGCTGGTCACGCCATAGCATTGATTTCGTTGCTGGAGGGGCACGTGGGAGGGGATGGAGGATAACTCAGAGGGAGGGCTTAAGGTGGACAACACTGACAAAGGAGGGGGTGGGTAAAAAACGCTATGACGCGGCCAGAGCGGTCCCCAAGAAACGCTCTTTTTTGTTTGTTATGGAGGGAGGGCAGGCCAGCACGCAACAAGGAGGGATGGAGGGTGAGTTGGGTAATACAGGCAATGGAGGGTGGGTGGGAGGAGCTGGGGGCAACAAGGACAACAGAGGGTAGTAGGGAGGGATGGGAGCAAGCACACAAACTGCAGAGAGTGGAAGGGAGTGACTGGGGCATGGATCAACATGGACATTATGCGAAGGAGGGAGGGCAGGTAGGGGGTAAGCAACAACAGACATCAATGGAGGGAGGCCGGGTGGGGGCAACTAACAACACAGACATCAATGGAAGGAGGGAAAGAGGGTGGGGGCAAGCAACAGTACAAGGGAGGTACACAGAGGGGGCAGAAGTACATGAGGGGCCAGCAGAAATGCCTCACTCTGATAGAGTGCTTAAGCCCAAAGAAAAAAGTAGCACCTACAAAAATGAGCAGGGGAAGGTCACAAACAGTGCATCCATGCTCCAGGCGAGAGACACACACACACACACGATGAGAAAGAATGCCAATGGCAGGTGACCCGTAAGAAACAAGCCAATGAGAGTGACAATAAAGCCAAGCTTGCTTCTTTGAAAAAACAATGAGTTCATTGCAAGATAACAATGTTAAGTAATGGCTGGCCTCCAGCCTTCTGATGGAAAACAAAATGAGACCAAAATGCTCCACTTGGGAACAACAGAAGAATAGGGAGGAAAGCCATTGAATCAAGAGCAGACAACGGAGTTAGACTTCAAAATCATCCAATAATGATTAGGGGGCTGACCTAAAACCCACTCGAACTGTATTTTATGTATTGGAAACAAAAGGTCTAACTACAGAAAGTGGGCTGTAGCCGAGTTTTGAAAAAAAGGCTAAAACTGTATCAATAAGAAATGTGAACACATATATCACATTTATTTATTTAAAAGCAGTAATGCAACTGAAATTATGTCATCAAAAGGAAACAAGCATTAGGGGAGTTAACAGGTCTGACTTTCAGATGCTTCATGACTAGACCACCAACACTGCAGAAGGTATTCATGCACTGAGAACATACACAGAGCCAACACGAATAGTCACACAACTGTTATATTTTATATGCAGAGACTGGTGCTAAAATTAAGGAATGCAGCATTACAGTACAATGCTACTACACCTCATATATCTTGCTTCATGTGCAAAACACATGTGGGAAAGAAAGAAGTGGGGCAAAAAGTATGATGTTTGATAACAATTTTCAGGTGTAAAATAGGCGGTCATTTATTGCAATAGAAGCACTCTTTGGAGGCGGAATGATATTCCGAACAGCCAATAACATAGCAGTGAGAGATGAATACTTCTCTGGGCAGAGGCAAAATGGGATTGACAATCTCCGTAAGCAATGGGTGACGAGGGCTTTCACAAAGAAGTCAATGGCTGAAGGACACTGGGTGAAACCGGCTATGTATGTTAGATACAAGACTCCTTGCAGACAGCTGCACTGTGAGCCAGACCTAAAAAGTAAATACCTAATTACAGTGAACCCAATAAAAATATATAGTATAATTAGCTATTGAAGGAAAAACAAAGCTGTTTCCTTAGACTAATGAGACTCAGATTGTGTGATCAGTAACGTGTAAATGTGAGACTCAACTGAAACTAGACAGTGAAACTGGATTGTCTAATACGTGGTAAAAAGAACAAAAAATTTGGCATTCTGTAAATATTTATATTTGAAGAGTTGCTTTAATCAAGTTGTGAGAAGGCTTATTGCTTGGACATACTCTGAACATTGTCTGCAGGCGGTGTGTACCATAACTTGAGGGGTGCAAACCAACGCTAGTGGTCAAACATTGGATGCACAGTACGAATCTAGGGCAGCCATGTTCTCAGAGAGGTCAACCAGGGGCGTTCTCCAAGAGTACGCCGGAACTTCGCTGCTGACATTGCTTTTTATTTTATTCTTTGCTTTTTTGTGATGGGAAATGAAGGTTCATGGAGGTAATGAGGTTAACTAGCTCTTGTGATGCTTTTGGGTTATGTGGTGAGAGGCAGGTCATTTTTTTGTAGTATTCTAAATTTAAGTATCTCGTTGGGAGTTTATCGGTAAATGGATCCGCGCAAAAAATCTGTGTCATCCTATGACTGCATGTGACTTTGCGTGAGCCTTGTGTGGGAGGACACCTGGCTCTTATAAGAGGCCGTGCAGCCAGGTCTGCACTATCCCGGTGTCCTCCTCACAAGAGAAATACTTTGCCAAGAGAAGCACCACAAGAAAACGACCAACCATGAGGTTTCAGAGAAGAACGCTGATGGTGAGTGACAAGGCTCGGGAGTCATTAAGAGGGTATTAGCAGGGTCAAACATTCTATAGTCTCAGAATGTATTATGGTTGATGGAAGAGAACAAATCTTTGTACATTGTGTGTAGTTTATTGATATGATGAACTTTCTAATGGAGAGTCATGAGGGCCAGAAATGATGATTGGGGTAGACATGGGGAGGGAGTCATGGTAGCCATGCTAAAGAATCGTAATCACTGTATGTTTGAGCTTAGTCGCAGTAAGGCATAGAGGGGTCTACATCTACTTCGGATGCAAAGGCAGTGCACAGGTTAAAGGTTAACATTTGTATGAAGGAAGGGAGACACAAAATGCCCAAAAAAGAAGCATTTAGAAATATTTTTAGTAATCTGAACACATCGACTGATCTTTTGGGAGTTAATGCTTTTCAAGACAAAATAGGAAATCAATAGTTGGGTGAAGTGGCAGTTCAGACCTTCATGGTGTTGAGGCAAACAGGAAGCTGGGCAGTCAATTGGCTTTGGAAAACATTTTGGGATGGAAAGAAGCCATTGAAGTAACTCATATAAGGCATTGCCTTGCTTTGCAACACAGCAAAAAGGGGCATAGCACTAGCACTGCTGATATTTGAGTGTTATCAAGCTACAACTCACAGCTTGCCATGCAAAGCCCTATGTACTCAATTTGTTAGACAGGACTCTGTGCCAACACTTCCTTCAAGCAGGAGCTAAGTAGGAGAAATCTTTTAATTTCTCCTAACTTTCCAGACATTGTATGTGATCTGCAATGTAAAGCATGTATCCGATGAGTGAAAGGTTTTAAAGTTTGTGCAGGCTTAGTATTTTGTAGCGGTAGAGTCCCTTTCTAGTACAAATCCTATGCTAGACATTATGTTTGTGCATGAGTGCTGAAGAAGAGAGCAGTAGCACCATGTCTTACTGGATATAGCTCTGTGCTGCTCTCATTCCCCCAGCGCAATGAAGCGCAACAACATTTGTTGTTGTGCTGTCTTACACTCCCTTTCAGAAAATCTACTCCTTTATCTATGTTTTTATGGTGTGGCTTGACAGCGCAGCCAGACAATTATGTGAGCATCACTAGAGAGGGTCTTTGGCTCCACCCACTTGTTAAGAGCCAGGAGTATGTTTTAATTGGGGTTTAATTGGGTATTATTTGGGTATAAGTTGTGTATTTCTACGGAAAATTCAGGGACATATTGACAAGGGCTTATCGTCACAGGGACATCACTTTTTGTGACATTCCAGTGGCGAAAAACCCTTTTCCTTATTAAAAAGGCAGCGTTAAGCCACATAAGGTGGCTTAACGTCGCCTTGTCAATAAGGCCCTCCTTCACTCTACACTTAGCATGAAAGGGGGGGGCAATGGGTGTTGCGGTGGGCATTCCACCTCAACACCCATCGATATTGACGCTTCCCCCTATTTACAAGGGTGCCGTAAATATGGGGCAGTCCCAAAATTAAGGCCAAAAATAACCTTGTCTTAACATTGCGAAACGAGGAGAAATGTTTAATTTCTTCTCATTTTTGCAGTTTGTGTGTGTGCTGTATTGTACAGCACACATAGAAACAGCAAATCACCACGAATGATTGCTTATGTACAGGAAAGTGACCCTACCTGCACATAAACAATCATTAAAAAAAATTGCAACTTCATTGTGTGCTGCACAAGGCAAGGGGTGATGACGGACTCTTGAGAAGATCCTCATATGTGGAACTCTGTGGCCATTCATGAAGGTTTTCCATCCCGTCTTCCTTTTGGCAGGGTCCTGGAATACTACTCCTGCAAAAAGTACTGATAGGTGCTTGCCAAGGTGGGGAAGGGACAAAAACACACCGGTATTAAATGGGGTGTAAGGTAAAGAGGGTTCTATGAAGGAAAATGAGTTTCGCCATTGAGAAAAAGAAGTTACATCTGCACCTGCACATTTCCTGGAGTGGAAGTGTAATGTGATGTAGTAAGAGCACCCACAGAAACCTGTTGCTTTTCATGGTTTCTTTGTCTACTTCAAAGATTAGAGGAATGTTACAAGGAGCAGATTCACGACCTTTAAAGAGATGTTTGTAAATCAGTCTTGTGCTCTCTTCTCAAATAAGAAAGTGGTAACATTGTCAAAACCGAAGCCACTTAGACCCTCATTCCTCTTGTTACCTTTTTTAATCTCTGTAACCCACTTCTTCTGCCTCTGGTTGACATTGAACTGCAAAAAATCTGTTTCTCTGCACAATTGTATTCACTCGTTCTGCCTTTTCAATGCCATTACCTCCCTACATCTGTAATTTATTAGTACAACATTATAGAATAAATGATTACTTGTTAATATGAAATATAAATGTATGCATTCAAGCACATCTACTGCATACTTGTGAGTTTCTTCTCTAAAACAATGCAAAAATTAACAATTATACAGTGAGTCTTAAGATATATACTAGTAGAATGAGTGGTTATTAGTGTTTCAGAAGTCTGAGGATGTGCAGTGTTACCAGTTGTGCTTCCACTCTCTGACCACAATGCACATAGTACATGGAGACACTAAGTAATGACATGAAGTGTTCATTGCTTGCTAGAACCGTGCTGTAAATGTCTATAACTCCTTAACTTATGTTTTCAAATCTTCATTTCTTTCTCAAGACATTGGCCCTCCTGGTCGTGGTGTTGGTGGCCCTTGTGGCAGCGGCAGAAACCAGAAGAGGACGCCTGAGGAAGGGCAGAAGTACCACCGTTAATTCTGACGTGCTCTTCCCAGTGAGGATCAACTTAACAGACCCTAAGGATGCGAAGAGTTACAGGGGGGATTTTATAAACCGCTCCGTCTGTCCATGGACCGTCAGGTGAGTTCACTCCTCAATGTATTTATATTAACAAATGATCCCTCGTTTCTGTTGCATGAACTGGGCATTATATAAAAAATCCCTGCCCATCACCTACATACCATAATCATGACTACATTACCAAGAGAACAATAATCATGAATTTTGGGGGTGGGAGATAAGGTGAACCAGATGCGACCTACAAAGTGTTTATGGGCGAGACTTAAAACCCTACATCCGAAATGGACAAGGATTCAAGGTGACAGAGATAATAAAAGAAAACTTGTGATGATTGTTTCTTGGAAATGGGGAATCGATAATGCATTTCTTCAGTTTTACATAGATACCTGAAGTGAATGTCAATTCATGACATGGACAATGTACTTCTTCTAGGTGGCTTGGGGTTCTAGTTAATTGCAAACTTATTTCCGATTTCATATATATTATTATTTAAACATGAATATTATTTTCTTCAGGATTATTTTGTTATATGTATTTTTGTTTCCTCCACCACTGTAAAATTATATCAAAGCCCTACTTTGTGAACTCTGCATACAAATTGCAATTCCTCTTTACATATTTACCCTCTCTCCAAATCAGGTTCTTAAATCATGCTTTCATTTGTGATAGATCTAACATTACTACAGTGGGGGACAATGTCCCAAGTGCATACTGACTATCCCGCCCATTATATACTAGATAGGAGAGGCCTCTGGTTGGTCATTCTCTCTTATTAGTAACTGTTGAGGTAGCTCTTCTGATTGGTCAGCTTCTCTTCTTGTAAAATAGAAAGGAAGCACACTAATTGGTCAAAGGATTAATTTCAGGGGAGCAGCATCTCTTAAGATAGGACAGCTGCCCTGTCTTCCAGTCTTGCAGCTCTAAAAGATATTTAACACTACTTACACGGTTGAAATTTAAAATTAAAGTGGGATGGAGTTCACAGATATAATGGTATTGCAGTCTCCATAGGGGTCTATAAGAATAGTTGTTCTGTTAGCAAAGGTCAATGAAGTGTGAGCTGCAATGATTTGTCAAAGTTATAGTCCATGTGACGAAAAACAATTGCTAAAATGGTTTTATCATGCAATTTCATCCTTTCGCTGTAATTTTACCGGTGGGTTCGCATTTGTTTGACGTTAAGAATATCATGTATAAAAGGTAAAGTTTTGTCCATTTTGAGGTACTGTCCCTCCTCCCTGTAAATGATGCATAATTGCACACTTTTACAGTCAGATGGCCCACGTCATCATGTTGTGCAGGTGCTCATAATTTTGCAGTTGAGTTGAGACTACAGATATGCTAATTCTCATTCAGGTTTGGCTTGGAGTGTCCTCAAATCACCCTCAAATTCCTAGACAATGTAGGGGCATATGTAGGTAATTTTTGTTTTGCAATTCTCAAATTGCAATTTTTTGGGAATCGCAATTAAAGAATCGCAAAACAAAATGTAGGGAGAATTAGCATATTTTTTGCAACTCCCAATTATTCCTTATTTGCTAATCGCAAATTGAATTTCGCAAATAAGGAATACCTTCTCATTCATTCCTATGGGGTAGAAGGCCCATAGGAATGAATTGGAAGACATTCTCAATTTGCCATTCTCAATTAGAGAATCGCAAATTGAGAATGCAATTTCAGGGTTGCAAGGGTGTCAATAGGACACCCTGTTACACCCCTGGAATTAACATGTGTGCACATGTGGCCCACATACATGGCTCTTTGAAAAATGCCAAAAAGTGAACTTTTCGAAGAAATCGCAATTTACCAACAACCTGAAGTTGGTGGTATTTTGCGATTCCTTAAGCCACAATTCGCACAACTTGGGTGCTTCCAACATTGCATTTAAGGAATCGCAATTTGCGATTCCTTAAATGCAATTGCAAAATAAGGAATCGCAAATTTTACGATTCCTTATTATGCATATGGGTTTTTGTGTGCTACGTAGCACACTGCCCTAATTGCGATCGCAAATGCTGAAATTCTGTGAATTTCAGCATTTGCGAGCGCAAATGGGCTACCTACATATGGCCCTAAGCTTTTTAAAGAACGTGAAAGCTTTGAACTGAATTTTCACACTATAACAGTATTGAACAGAATGGCTGCAATGCCTTTAAAGGGACAATGCTCCTTCGAGGAAATAAAAAAACACAACACCTTTATTTAGAGTTCAAAACACCAGTTTAAGTAGGCACGTTTTGATGGTAGTGGCAAAGTTAACCACTAAATAAACCTCTATTGGAGACCTCTGTAGTTATTTTAAAGCTGACAACTGAACATTAGCTATCTTTTAGGATGTTGTTAGAGAGTGGGCTGAAGTTTAATCCTAAGGTGATGCTCCGGAAGAAGCCAGTGCACTCTACTGTCTTTTTAAGTCACTTTTTAATACTGTTTCAAGCACTCCATCCAAAAATTGCCTTCAACCTAGTTCGCTTAGAGTTTTGGTTCGCCTTTAGCATTGCAGGGGAAGGTTCACAAACTCACTTATTGTCTTCTCAGTTTGATTTGTGACCTGCGTAGCCCTGGAATCAGATAGGGTAGAATGCATGGAAAGCTCACAGTGCATGGTCATGGGTCTGAAGAACCAGCCTTCTTCCTGTGGGTGCCTGTGAAAGTGTGGTGCGCAACTGCAGAACACCAGAAATGATGCACGTGAGTCAAGCATAACTGGTTGGGGGGCTTCTTTCTTCGACTCGTAAAATGATGATAAATTGTTTATTGAGCAGTCTTCAGGGGTCTCAAACCTACTTTATCAAGAACAACCAATCCAATCCATTTCATGGATCCTTCCTAATGGCCCAAATACCCTCATCTTTCTTCTCCACCTCCTTGTCCACCATGACTATCACCACCACCCTCTGCCTTTTCTTCAACCGCCCTGTTGTAAGCCTAAAAAATGTGCCCTATGCAAAGCATATTTGGTTAGGTACTGGTAGGTCCTCAGTGGTTACCCTTTGCTGTCAGTCTTTTTAGATAGAAGCATGTTCGTGGAGATAGTTTAGCCCCCCATTCTTGCTTCATTTCAGTCAGGGGTCCTGTGGTATTTTCTTCTTTGAATTTGGTAACAGGTGTTGATGAAGGATGGTCCACAAACTGCACTAATGCCTCGATTGTTTGGTTACAGGACAGACAACAAGAAGTACGAACCGCCTATTCCTAATGTCGAATGCGAAGATTACTGCAAAATCCCCGAGTATGAAATCCCCGAGCATTATAACCCAGTCGCAATAAAGCAGCTGGTTTGGGTCCTGCGGAGAGAAAAGAAGGAAAATAACAGCTCCACTTTCATGCTGGAAAAAAAGTTAGTCGTGGTGGGCTGCACCTGCGTCACGGCCGATACAATGATGGTCCGCTAAGTGGTCAGCGTCAGGAAAACAATATTCTCGTAAGTGTAGGAAGTGGGCAAAGAACAATGGCCAATAAAAGCTGCGGAAATAGTGCACGGATAGGGTGAGTGAGGGTGGGAGGCGGAATTCCAATATGCTTCATAAAAATTGGAGACACATAATAATAGATTTTTGTTATATCAGCTTTAATGTACAGGTCGATTAGGAGGCCAGACCGAAATTTATTATCCCTTAGATGAAAGGAAATTGACACAAATAATAATGTAAAAACAGCAACACCAAATCTTGAAGCAGGTAGCAAAACACACACGTGATTCCGTTTTTTTTATTTATGTCAAGCACTAACAAGCCCGTAAACAATCTGTACCAATACTGTCATATCTGGGGACTGAAATCCCTTGCTTTGAGTGTGTCACCAGAATCTCTAGATGGCGTGACAGGACTTTAAATACACGTAGGCCAGGTGTGTATCTTCTCCACAATGAACTTTGTTTCGGTGGGCAATTATGGGCCATTTGAATTCTTGTCCATGAGACTTTCAAACATCCAGGTCACGTACCCACGCTATCAATCGACCTTGTGCTTCCTGTCGATTTTCTGCAGTAATGTGTCAATCTGATGGCAAAATGTAATATAAGACAACAGTATGGCTGACCCTATGTCAAATGTTTCTTTGGAAAAAAAAGGTGTTTTTGTATGTGAGCACACAGTAGTGTGATGCAAAAGTAGGGCAAATGTTCAGCCAACGTTTTTTATGTGTCAATTTCAAGGATGAAACTGTACTCCTCAATGATACTGCAGTTGTTTAAAAATAGTTCAACAGTTTATTTAATTTAATGTATTCTCGCATTTATTCTATAATTTGTTTTCTATTCATCATTAATTTAATTTCATACTTGATAAAAAAAGTAGATGTAACCTATTTTGCCTAATGTGTTAAACCATTTTAAGAGTTGTAAATTATTAATTTATGGGATCCTATTTATGGCGGGAGATGAAATAAATGAATGAGATTATGTCTCATTGCAGCAACAAAAAATAAACAAAAAGTGATGCACAGTAATGTCTCTTAATCATTTGCAAGAAGTTACTGTTTCTTATCTGTTGTCCTAAAATGAAGTTAATTTGAATTCCTGTTACATGAGAACTTTTTACATCTGTGTATATAATCCAGATATTAGAGTCAATTTAATCTAGATAGTCCTCACCTGCCAAAAGCCCCTGTGCTTCTCACATTATTTTCCCGCTGTCCATCAAGACTCTCATCTGTCCTTCCTAAGTTGGTCCCTCTGGAACTCCACCTTCTGTGGTTCTCCACACTCTCCCACTATCACATGTTCTTCTGATTGATTGCCCGCTCTGCACGGCCACTCCCTAATCCGAGCCTTGTTCTATGAGCACATCAAAATGATTTAAAAGGGTTTAAATAATTTCTTTCCAATGGAACTCGCTTTAAAGTGCACCGATGAGATTGCGCACTTCACCGCCTTTAAGTTCACCTGGGAGGTCCACGACCTGTCCCCCCTTAATCACACTATTTAGCATTGGAACAATCATGCTGATCTCACAATCACCTTAGGAAAAGATGGAACCCCCTTTCTAATGGGAATCATCTATCAACAAATGCAACCTTTCCAAATATCCAGCCTACTCAGACTCATCACAAAACCACCACCACCCCCCCATCCATCACTCATCACTCCAGACCCCTAACCCAGAACTCTACCCATTAATCTGCCCACTCCAGCTCATGACCCGGTGCCACTGATGGAGCGGTAATTTCTTCTGGTAATTTCTCAATGCAAAACCCTCATGCTACCTCTAATTTACCGCTCAAAAGGTGTTGGGCCCTTCACACCATGTATTACCTTCAGGAGACTTTAATAATCATGAACAGTCAAAAATGCAATTATTATTTTAAGCCAATAAAGAGAGTTGTTGAGTATTTAAAGGGTTTTATTTTCTAGTCAAAAGTTAAGTTTTCTCTGACCCTTTATTCATTAGTAAAATATCAATCAGGTTACAGAATTTGGAAAACAGAAAAAATAGCATTAATACAGAACATTTTACAGTCTGCATATAACCATTACATATAGGATAGAAAATGTGGCGCAAAATGTCATTCAAAATTCTTAAGGAGTTTCTAAGAAAAATAGTCTTGCAAGGCTAATCAAAAATCAAATAGTTTGCAAACAAATCTCCCATAAAGAGAAATAAATGCATAAGACAAATAAATCATTTCAGACCTAATTAATTAGTAAAGCATAACTGAAAGTTTAGCATCTAATTCTATTTAATCAGCTGTTCTTCTGCATCTGTCTGTGTCTAAAGAGCAAGCAGGGAGTGAGATAGCCCCTCCTTCACAAGACCTCAAAGGAATGCGCCTGCAGTGCCAAGATATGACGTGGAAGCAAGAACCCTCCCCCTGACTCTCCTCGGACGCCCATGCACCCGTGACGATCTCGTACCTAACCCATAGGCTGTCTGGCCTAATCTGTTCCTTCTCTTCAAGAGCTCACACACCCCCTAATGAGCCTAGAAGCCAGCTGAGCTGAGAAAGCCAGCCCCTGTCAGTTTTTATACACAAAATTTTGGCAGACTACACAAAATGTTGCATTTCAGGAAAACCTGTATGTTGATTGGTCAGTTATGATGGCATGAGTTTGCATCACCCTAACGCATTCTAAAAACCTGACCATGCCAGTTTTTAACAAATGAAGCATACATAATAAATACATTTTATAAGTTTGCAACAATTGCTAGGGAAAAGTTTCAATAGTCTTCCTTCCTGCCAAAGCGCAGTCAGATGGACACTTTTAACTAACACTAGTACATTTGGCAGAATCACAAGGATGTACAGTTCAAGGTGTTCTTGACTTCTTAGCATGAGGAAAGCTGCCACAGTCTGCGCATGCTCCCTTCTCATTCAAAGCAAGCCATAGCTTTTGATGGTTTCACAGGCAGCCATTTAATGGTAGGCCCGAAAATAAAACAAACAAAAAGATAATATTAATGTCATGTGAATCAGCACATTATGTTTCCAAACTCCATACTAATACTCATTATAAATGTTTTCCTAGCCAAGCTACTAGTGTAAAGCAGCTTTTCTATTATTTATGTACAACATGTAAAATAAATGTGCAATGTGCAGCAAAGAAAAAGAGATGTTATTAACTGAAAATATTTATCAAAATATGCACCAAGTCAAAGTCTTTTAACATGGGATGCGCTGGGAAGAGAGAAACACATTCTATTAATCTTCAAAGCTAAAAAGGCCACTTTTCTCTACATTGCAAAAACACATGTTAATTCAGCAAAAGCATGTCAGACTGAATTGGCCTCACTTTCATATTTTTTTATGTGCCATGTTTTTAACTTGCACCAAAATGTGCATGGCAATTTAAATGCAGTCTGTCTGAAGCACAAAAAATAAAACAATGCCTGACTGCAGATGAAATCTGCTCCATCACCACCACCTGTTTATATTTTCATTTCCACAGTATTTTCCCAGTGGGTTGGCATGTTTTTTGAACAAAGCATGGTATGCGAAAAGTTTAAAGTGTTGTCCACTTGGATGTATAGCCTCATGCATTGTCACTTTCCTACAGAAATGATCAAGGATTTTTTCACACACTTCAAAAGAGAGGTCGCCCACATTATCACTTTGTGCTAATCTTCATAATGCAGCAGTTGATTTGGGGTTCTGTGTGCCTTATAGGAAACACAAAGTAGCTCTGGGTCAAACAAACACACTCTATCGACTAGAAATGTACCTGATTTAGGAGAATGTGACACTAGATCAGCTGTATACTTTCCGAATGTGAAAACTACCCATCAGTTTACGACCGATACCGCCCTTATCATCATCCGTGATCCTTCTCACCAGGAAGAGTAATAGCTCGTGCCCATTCAAACATTGATTTTGGTTGTAGAAATGGGTATCCCAGTGAGCTGAAAGTATATGGGCAAGTGGAAGTAACTATACAGCAGTGCATGCAAAATGTGAAAGTGAGGAAAATAGTGAGTAAAGCTAAAATTGAAGAGAAAAGAGGAAAATATGTTTAATTAGTACCTCTCTGCTTTCAAGATAATAAAACCAGTGCGATAGTCTAGTAGTTTAAACAAATATCTACTATGTATAGCGCAAGGTCAACATGTTTCTGCAGTTAAGTGGACCCAAGTCAGTGTCCGCTGCATTCTTCAGGACCAAATAAGTCGCTACTGCTCAAAAGAGGTGAAAAAAGGAATTAAAATACATATCACCTGAGTATTTCAAATGTTTCCATTCTCCTTCTTTAAGGTGTTTCATCCGATAGTGCAGGATGAGTGAAGTCAGATACATAAAAAGACAGACAAAATACAGATAATTATTAGCGTTTGGATGGCAACTGTTTCCAACTCGAACCCAAATGGGGGTGTCTATAAACCAATTATTATGTCACCCATGGTGTTTGATTATTTGAACACCCATATGTCATTTCAGGTATTAGCCTCTCGCTTACCTAATTGGCCAGAGAGAAAAACTCCACCCCACCTGGCTATGGCGCAGGTAAATGGAGCACCGCTCTAATAGAGAAATATATAAAATGATATAAAAAACGAGAGAGTTAGGCAATTCCACTAGTAGCCACGGACTACACATCCACATTCACTGTCAATACACCCATACTGACTTGTCCCCAGGTGTTTTTGCACGTACTTACCCAAAGGTATCCAACAGTTAGTAATACTATCAATAATATTACAATGGTCATCTAGTCACGAGAACCAGCCAGCTGGGCTAATCTGATGTCCATGGTCGCTCTGATGGTGTAGAGCTGATCACGTTATAGTGCTCCACATAGGGCTTAGAGGAATACCACTCATGTCATTATTCACTCATGCCCCTGCATTAGCTCAATCCGTGAGAACACAGTTCTTATATCGGCATGGTGGCAGTATTTGGCCGTCCATTGAGAACTATTCAGGATCGAGGACAGATGGCTACAAACCATGGCGGTATTGTGGAATTATATATTCCCGCCATGATTGTCTCAAACCTGATGTCAGAAACATTAGATCGCTCCTCTGTCGACATCCTTCTGTGCCCATGAATCGCTCGTGCACGTAAACCTACAACCGCGATCTTACTGCGCTGTTAAGATTGGACCTGTCAGCTTGCTCACCTGACCGTCGGTACTCCGGGCGTCCCTCTGGGCCGTCTCGGGGAGGTACCGGGTCCGCCGCAAGCTTGATGTTAAATCCTGTGTTGTGGCGCCGTTTGATGACGTCGCTTTCGATAATAGCGCGACCCGTCCCAGAGGATCATGGGACATGTAGTTGTGCAGACAGATTCGTGATCGTGAAATGATTATGCAATTATCTATCGTGCCTTGTTAGGCTAAGCACGTATATCCCCACTTTACTTATTCATGTTTAGCGATACTACTGGGGTTCAAATTGTGGTATAAAAATATGAACAGTTGAAATATGAAAGGGGCTACACTTATTAAAAATGCCATGCAGTATAGCTCCACGCTTATTAGCCAACCTATGCGAGACCTCAGGGGTGAGATACCCGTCCTGCAGCCTGATATACATTAGATGTTAACCAGACCATTCTCTTGACCATTCTCGTGGTTATCAGAACCTCAACACTGCGGTCTGTCCCTAAGCCTCATTGGACATGTGATCCAATTCCTAGATGAGTATGAGTTGTTAGTGTGGCGTATGAGCTCAGTGCTAGGGCACCGTTGAGTGTTATGAAATAACCCATGTTCGCAAATGTTAGTAGATCATCAAGGGCCAAACAACCAAGATGTGTGTAAACACTGTTCATCTAATTGCCTCATAGGTTAGATGTTGTGAATTGAAAATACAGATTTTGTATGCCATGTGGACAGAGCCACTGGGTCCTACTCACATAGCATTTGACTTGAACAATCATGACAATATACTCGGCAGATTGAAAAAAAGATATGGAGAACTCATATTTTTTTCATCTTTTGGAGTCAACCTCTCAGACGGTGATATTATATAGAGGGGAATCCCCTGTCTGTGGATTATAGGGACATCCAGGGGAAGTCTTCGTTCAGTCCTGTTTTATCAGAGTTCAACTTGTACATCCATTTTTGTTCTTTTTAAAAAGAAATTTACTCACGGCAGTATCCTGTTTTGGAATCAGGGGCTGTTCAATGACTGTCCATACAAAATCAGTGGGTGCATGGCCTACTTCCAGAAAGTAGTTAGTCAAACGCGTGGCCTGTTTCCGGCATCTGATAGTACTCTCATGCTCGGAAATCTGAGTCTTGATTTTTCTGGTTGTCATACCCACATATTTTAGGCGACACGGACAGGTTATTAAGTATATTAGGTTTAGGCTGTTGCAATTTGTGAAGCGTCTCTGCTGCCAAGGGCGGTCACTCCCCACATCGATACTTGTAGACCTAGAGGTTTGTGGGCAAGCAGCACAGCTTCCACATGGATAATGTCCCTCAATAGCTGGCAGATCCCACAAGGTACCCACTGCACGGGAAAGGCTGGTCTTGGGTCTAGTGTGTACTTACTGGTCTTTCAGGTTCTGACCACGCTTGAAAGAAAACAATGGCATTGGCAGGTTGTTTTTGCCAGTATTTAGGATAGCCCGATGTTTTCTCACAATTTTTTGTATGCTGTTTGAACGTGTACAGTACATGTTGACGCATATAATGCGAATCTGCTTCTCTTTGGGGACTGCTGGCTCTAACAGTCCTTCCCGGTTGTTGTTGGAGGCTCTCTTCTTAGACTGACGCACCAGATGCTTAGGATATCTTCTGACCACTAGGTGTTTCTCCAGGGTTTTCACATTATTTCGAAAAGTATCTTTTGTGGAACAGTTCCGTTGTAGCCGCAAGAATTACCCATAGGGCAGATTTACCCTAAGTGCTTTAGGATGACAACTGTCGTAACTCAATAAAGAGTTACGGGCCATGGGTTTGCAATAAAGTTCTGATTGCAACCCCTCTGGAGTGACTAAAATGAGTAGATCGAGAAACGCCAAATGATGTTTATTAATTTCAACTGCGAATCGTAATTAAACATTTCTGCCATTCAGCCACTGGTGGAACTTGACAAGATTTTCCTCCGTCCCCCGCCACACCACCAAAATATCGTCAATGTAGCGATTCCAAAGATGTAAGGAGCTGTAATATGGGTTAGTGGGTGTGAGTACGTGGTCCTGTTAAAATTTATGCAGGTAAAGGTTAGCCAGGCTGGGGGCAAAAACGCTCCCCATACTGGTCCCAGATGTTTGCAAGAATAGGGTGTCCTCAAATTGAAAGAAATTTTCTTTTATCGCCAGGCTAGCAAGACTCATGATCAGAGAGACTGGGGTGATGGAATTCAGTTCTCTTGCTAAGAGCATTCCCCACGGTAACTGCTGGTGTCGATTAGGACTATTTCACCACCCTTGTCAGCCGGTTTTATGGTTACGGAGTCATCACTGGTGAGGAATGCCTGAGACAACTAAATGATATCAGATCTTATCAACCACTCACTGTGGACCCTACGGAGAGGCTCTCTAAAACCATAGGCCATATCGTAGGAGAGGCATTGTCTGAAGGCTGGGTGACAACCACTGAAGCACAATATTTATGTACTGGACATCCTACTATATCATACTTTTATGTGCTCCCTAAAGTGCACAAAGTACAACGACCACCACCAGGACGCCCTATAATATCGGGGATAGGCTCTCTCTTAGAACTGCTTTCCAACTTTGTGGATTTTTTCTTAAGACCCATGGTAAGAGAGATGCCTACGTTCCTGCAGGTCACCAAAGACGTCCTTAGGATTTTGCCCGAAATCGAATTTGAAATGGACACTGATTTGCTAGTGTCGTTCGATGTAGAGTCTCTTTATATATCCATTCCGAAAAACGAGACTTTAGATGTCATAGAAAATCTCTTGTTAGCAAGAGAACTGAATCCTATCACCCCAGTAAATACGTTTGCATGTCTATAGTTATGGAAACTGAAGGAAATGACGTCACGTGTTTGACATCTACTGTAGCTTCATTGCCAGAGGTCTGTATCTGATATTTTTTTGTAAATGTAATGACCATCTTAACGTCATATGACAGTGAACGTACCTAACAGAAATTCATCCACTGGTTACAATTGAATGAATAATGAAAAGCACCCCCTGTTGTTGGCACCCTTAAGCCCCTTACCTTGGATGAGTTACATTCTTTCCCGACACTAACGTCGGTGAGTTTTGGTAAGTTGGCTCAACAGGTTAAGTCAGGATCCCCGGCTGACCCTCTTCGCCCGGCTTTGTTTAAGGACTTACCGTTTAGTTGCTTGCCACCGGTCTGTTCCCTAATTAACATCTCTTTAACATCTGGCGTGGTTCCAGTGAAGTGGAAACAGGCGGTAGTTGTGCCCATCCTTAAGAAACCAACTTTGAATGCTGCTAAACCTGAGAACTACCGTCCTATATCCCTTCTCCCGTGGCCTGCCAAAGTGGCTGAGGCGCATGTCAACTCTGTCCTTTCTGACCATCTTCTACAAGCTAACATCTTGGACAGGACACAGAATGGTTTTCGGGCAGGGCATGGCACGGAGACGGCTCTACTGTACATGGTGGAGCATCTGCGTTCCGTGCTAGACGCGGGACAAACAGCGGTGCTGGTGCTATTAGACCTTAGCGCCGCCTTTGATACCGTGGCCCACCCGATCCTTCTGCAGCGCCTGGCGGAAGAGGGTGTCACTGGTCCTGCGCTCCAGTGGTTCCGTTCCTTTCTTGCCAACCGCTCTTTCTGCGTTTCCGTTCCGCCCTATCAGTCCAAATTCCATCCTCTGGATCTGGGGGTTCCTCAAGGCTCCTCGCTGAGTCCCACATTATTCAATCTATATGTGAGACCGCTGGCTGAGGTTGTCAGGCATTGGGGCATGACCATGGTGTCCTATGCCGATGACACCCAGCTAGCGGTCACAATCAGCGGGGATGCGGATGTGGATGCCCCCAGATTCCAGGAGGGACTTAGGGCAGTCGCCAGCTGGATGACGTCTAACTGTCTCCAGCTGAACGCTGGTAAGACGGAGGTTATGATCTTTGGCAAGCAGACGGACCTCTGGGGCGAAAGGTGGTGGCCATCGGACTTGGGCCCTGCACCTATTCCGGTCGCTCAACTGAAAAACCTAGGGGTGTGGCTTGATCCATCTCTTTCTTTTGAATGCCATACTAAGCGCACGGCGGCCTGTTGTTTTGGCATCTTGCGGGGTCTTCAACCCGTATTAAAATTCTTTGACGCAAAAACTAGGCAACTTGTTATCCAGGCCACCGTGATGTCATGCCTTGATTATGCCAACGCCCTTCTATTGGGCTTAAATCAGGCGGAACTTACCCGCCTACAGCGGGTACAGAACGCAGCAGCAAGAGCGATCGTGGGATTGCCCAGATTTTGCTCTGCGGCCAATACTTTGCGCTCGCTGCATTGGCTCCCGATCGCTCGGAGAATTCAGTTTAAGGTCCTTTGTCTTGCTTTTAAAATTATTAAGGGAGCACCTGCCTTGATTCTTGCTAACCTTCTGTCTCGTTACACCCCGGGCCGTGCCCTACGATCCTCTGATCTGCAACTAGCGGTTGTTCCCCGGTTCAAGCGCTGCCGGGCCGGCGGCCGTTCATTTCAAGTCCGTGCTGCCGTATTATGGAATTCCCTTCCTTTTGAGATTCGGGCGCTCGGTGATCTGCTTTCCTTTCGGCGGGCAGTAAAAACCTTTTTATTTCCTTAGCCCCCTTGTTTTCTGTCGTGCCTTGTTGTGTTGTGCTGCTACCTGGCGGGCGCCAGGAAGCACCTTTGCTGGAGCATCTCTGCGCCTTATAAATTAGCGTAACATAACATAACTCCTTAAATTGTATCAAAATAACATGAATTCGAGTGCATAACCACAAATTAACTACTGATGAGCAGAAACAAATTGCCATTGTTGGCCTGACGTGTCCTCCACTGACCTCTCTTTCAACTGGCTTCATTGGAAACAGAGCAGGCAATAAAAGTCCATGCACCGTTGAGCGACATGGCACCGTCGCGGAGCGCTACATGTAATGTGTCTAACATCAAATAAAAGAGTGGATGCAGTCTCTGGACCCGTCACAGCAGCCAGTCGGATTAATTGCATGGCAAGCTCGTGTTTGACGCAGCCACTTGAAGCCACAGGGTCTACAGTATTTGCTGCCCTATCTTACAGCTTCCATATTGTATTTTTAGACATGATCGAATCTGTGAAAAGGTGATTGTTGTGAGAACGTGACGTGTGGACATGAAATGAAAAAAAGCACGCTTGAAATGCATACAGCCACGGGATATTATGTAAACAAACACAGCACTAGCGCTGTGCATGCAAAACATAAATAAAAGTTCTACAAACGCGGATGAAAACAGTACTTGGGTAATTGGATTCTGATAAAAGAAGCACACGAGATACAATAGGAAATAGTATACTACAGTCAATAGAGATGGAGGAAAACTAAGTGGCAAGCAGACAAATGAATGAAAAGGAAGGGCGAGATGTAAGCCCCTTTTAAGAAGATTTATATTAATGTAATTAGATGCAATAGAAAAAGGGGTAATGCAGCACTTTTTACAAAATAGAAATTAAAAAATGCCTCAAAAAGCAACTGTTTTGCCAGAAGTTCCATAGAGAAGTCAGCTAATATTGTATTCTTTTATGACCAAGCACCACCCTCTCTGGAGACATTTGTGTGTGGTGGGATGAGCACTTGATAAGAATTTAGGAAAAGAAATTAAACGAATTTGAATTAAAAGAGAATTTACAGCTCCCAACATATTTAAACAGCTGCAGGTTACCAGCGGTTCAAATCATGCTGGTATGCTGTTTATACTACACCTTTTCAGAGAATGTATAGCATCTCCTTTCCTTTAACCTTCCTCTTCCCACTTTGAACCTTCTCAGTAGTTTCTTGGTCATATAACACAAGTGAGAATATGCTCAGATGAGGCAGGAAGAAAAGACAAACCGAAAACACAAATTTCCATTCTCATACCCTAGACTGCAGACCTGTTCTTCATATTGGACAGATCACCAGAGGAAGGCCTCTTCAGGTTTACAGACCATGGCCTCATACAGTAGTTCTGTCAAGGGATAAAGCAATAATAAACACTATAATCCGACACTAATGGGAGGGACTAACCTACCTGTCTATGCCCAGTGTTCTCCTCTACAGATTTAAATAGATTAAATGAGTATGACTTTGTCTGACCCTCAGTGGCTTGGGCTGAGCAGCACTCTTCAGATCATTACAATAATACAGAGCAATTAACAACGTTCATAGGCTCACAAAATAAAATATCAAATAAAGTAAATAAGGAAAACAAAGTAAGCATTAAGGAATCAGGGAAGGAGTTTGAAAGTTATGCAAACAATGTGAATGATAGAAAAGAGGAAAATTGGGAATAAAAAGCTTATTAGAAAAGAAAAAATATTTGAATATATGCCTAATCAATACCGAGTCTAGTTTCATGTGGAAAGTAGTAAAAAAAACACAAAAATTAGAAGAATACTACGTGATCCGAATTCTACAAACACTAATTTAGAAAATGAAGTGAGGTGTTGTTAATGAGAAGCAAAAATATTTATCATAAATGGGTGCTATAGGGCAGGAGAACACCAGAAATGTCCACTAGTGCAATTCATACAACTGTTGATTAGAGGCCACAAGCGCTGGAGCAGGGTTAAGTACCTGGATGAATGCACACTACAAATCCTGCAAGCTTGCTTCCAGTATCCCAGTGACCCAGCCCTCTGGTGAAAAGGTTGGCTTGGTTTATAAGGCTCTTCGTTTATAAGGCACCTCCAGGGGCATAGCTTGGTCAGTAAGATTGGGAGGGCGAGCTTCAGTTTTTCTAATAATCACGCTGGCATTTAATGTAAAAATACATTATACAACAAGCAGGAGGCAAGAGAGGGGCTAAAGGGGCAGTGAAAAGGGAGTTGAATGAGGATTGGTAGGGTTACCAAGTAAGAGAAAACACAATATTTTGAAAAAAACAATATTTTTTGAAGACTTTCAAAACAGAGGGAGAGCTGCGTTTTTGTCTGTCTGTATTTAAATACATTCCCTGTGAAATCCGACAGACACTTCACCAAACCTGACTGAAAGCACTTGCACCCAACTATTTATCAGAAAATACATTTATTGGGGTGTGTAAGACCCCCCCCCCCCCACCTTCACCCCCCCCCCCCCCATAGCTATGCTCTAGGGCGCCTCGCCATCTTTTATCTTCTCCAGGGTCCTGACCCCTAGATCTCCATGCTTAGGAAACAGTCTGTCACATCAGTCGCGGGAAGATTCCGCAAATGACCGGTTCCACTCAGAATTCCAGCCCTTCTACTTAATAAGGATTCACAGGATCCTCGTTGCCAGTAAGCAAGAACATTTTCCGCAGTGTATGCAGACTACAATATCCCTGAATGCCAATTTGTGGGAGGCTACTGGTTGCAGCAGCTACCTATAAGTAGGGACAGATCACGTCTCCCCTCTTTACAAATCATAAAAACGTCATTGGATCACAATCAATAGAGCAACTTACACATAACTTAAACCTTAAGGGACATGTGCAAGCAGCCAACATGTTTTCGACTCTTGTGGCACTTCTTTAGGGCGAATCAGGGGCGTGACACCAAGACCCACCGGTGTGAGGGGGCCTAGTCTGCCCTGCACCAGTGGAAGTTATTTCAGAGGCTTTCTGTTCTGATTTTATTTTTCACACACAGTGCATGCCAGGGGCTTGGCTGAGTTTACTTTTTGAGGGAAAAGTACAGAGGAAAGTAGAGGACAAGGGAACAATGAAGAAAAAGGATGAAAGAAAAGCAGAGGGTGAAAGAACAGGGAGAAAGGTAGGAAAGATGACAGCATAGGAGAAGAAATAAAGGTTGACCGAGAAAGAGAAAGGAGATAAGGAGGAGCAAAGTGGGTCACGAAAATGGAAAGGAAGCAGCCAGAAACAAGGAGAGAAGGAAGAAAGGAGGTGAGGATGGGTGGGAGACAGAATTGGGTAAGAGAGAGACTGAGGAAGGGGAGAGCAGAGCAATACATGAATGAAGGAGATGAGAGGAATATGGGATGGAGATAGAGAGGTGACAAGGCAAGACGAGTAGAATGAGGAACTTGGAGACCCATAAATTGCGTTAGTGTAGCAGGTGCAGTGTTACCTGGGTACGGGGGTGTCAGGGGAGCCTCACTTCTTTTATAGCAATATTTTAATCCCAGCAGAGGGCCAAGTTTCATTGCTCCCCTTGGAGTAGGCCCATGACCTCCAGGTTATGCCAATAGGCAAACGTGTTAATATTATCACATTAATTAATTATTGTAATTGTTAGGTTATTATGAGTTCACATCCAAAGAGGAAGATGGGTCGAGGCACTAATGTCTCGCACTTCCCAACAAATTATTAGGAAAAGTTCAGATGTTACTGGTGCAACGAACCCGGAGTACAACCCTCCTATACTCCCAAATGGAAACCACTTTCCAAAACAAACTATGAAATTAGTGGTTCAGCACTCGAAAATAGTTGTACGGTATGGCAAAAGGTATTTGCTTTATGCATGGATTCCTAGACAGAGTATAACAACAGTATTCATGACAATTTAGTACTGCATCACAAAAGATGCATATGAAGATTTCTTCTTTCAATACATCTTTTTTCATCTTTTTCTTCTAAAAAACCACATTGGCAAACAGTAGCCAACGCATTTCGTCCAACAAGTACTTCTTCAGGGCTCTGAATTATATGTTAATGTCACTAATGCATCTGAGTCCGATGAATTGAAAAGTGTAGTAAAGATATCAGCTAGGCAAGTATCAAAATTTGGAATACGTTTGCCCCTCTAAAATACCAGCATGGCGTCTGCTTATTGTGAGTTCATGATATACTATTATGGTGTTGCAGTTCCCACCAACGTGAAATAGACATGAAAAATATCCATCAAAGCACAGTTGGGTACTAATTTATTCTTAGAATAGTAAAATGTTTTTGACTTTACTAACACATTAAATATACATAAACAAAGCAATAACTAAGGGGCAGATTTATGTTAACGGGCGCATCCCCAGAGATGCGCCAGTTAACATGAGCCACAGTGCGCCACAGCTCCGCCAGCCATGGTGCGCCGCATTTATAATGCGGCGCACCATGGTGCAAAAACGGCACAGATGCGTGACGCATCTGTGCCGGAAATGTGGCGCATTGCTGGAGTTGCGTCGCAAGTGCGACGCAGCTCCAGCAAGGCTCGGGGGTGCCCCATTTTAACAATGCTGCGTCAAGACCTACGCCTGCTTCAATCAGGCGCAGGCTTTTGACGCAGCATTGGCTTAAAAGTGACTGAGTGAAATCTCATAGATTTCACTCAGCCACTTTTGCGAGGCGCACCTGCCCCGGAACGCCCACCCTGCGCCGGAACGCCCACAAGCGGCGCAGGGCTTTACAACGTGACGCATCTGCCTAGATGCGTCACGTTGTAAATCGTTCGTAGGGATGCGCCACGTTTACGCCGCCTTGCGTGACGCAACAGCGGCGTAAACGTGGCGCAAGGGCCTCATAAATCTGCCCCTAAGTATTTAGTTAATTCCACGAATATATCAATCAAAATCCTTGACAAAATTCCAGCAAATACTTATAATCCACAAATATCCTATAGCTGTATTCCGGTATTGTGCTCTACAGCGAGGACATGACCTAGGAGAAGAAAGAACATTTGACACCTCAATGGTTGGGTGTTAGCTTGTTAATTGACCTGTTGGCGTGCAAACTTAGCCTAAATATCAGCTCACTGGCCACACCAACGGCTAGGACTGGGAGTGATGTAGTCCCTATACGGACTTTGGTGCGCCCCGATTGGACCGCTCACTATTACCAATAAGTCAAGTCCATTAATTCACAATGCCACGTTGTCTTAAGAATGACAGACAAGGGTTGCCATTTCAAAGCTTTATGTAAGGAAATTGTAGGCAGTTACATTAAACAGACCATGAGTAAAATTAGCAGCAAGGCTTACAAATCATAAGTACAGAGACCCAGTACAGTTCTAAGTGAAATCCAGCATAGATTTGCCTTCCAAAGGTGGGAAAAAGGGCCTTCCCATAAAGAAATCTTCACATCCTTTCATTGGACAGCAGACAAAGACACTCATACATTCTACACAACTACATGGTTCTTAGGATATGCACCAATAGAGAACAAGCAAGAAGAAACATGTCACTACAGAATACATTGTAGGTTTCTCTCATAGTAGTAATACATTTAATTTGCAGACGTTCTCACAGTTGATTCGAGCATCTAAATTGATACATTGTATGGTGATGGCCTGAGACAGTTGCAATATAATTGGTCAGGGACAGTAAAGGAAAGTCTCTGGAAACAATCTCTGTTTATTGGTTTGAGTCTTACAATTTTTTTTTTTAGAACAAGAGGAACAGCAATAGTCATCACGTGATATACTGTGACGGCAGTGCAGGATGGAGGACACTGTAAACATGACCTAGGTTAGCATACGTTTAGCTCATCTACATTTAATATGAGATAAGGAAAACAACTCCCACAACACCCTCCCCTCCCGAAATATTTTCTAAATCATCACTGCATTTCTTTATTACAAAACATTAATCAACTTTGGATTCGTCCTCCTTAATTCTCCCAAATTCTTCAGGTTGTTGTGGAGTTTTCGCTGCATGTTCTCAACCTTTACTCCAAGCCTCTTTCTCTTCCTTCCTTTCGGTGCTGACAGTTTCTTACACCCACAATCCATACCATTCTGTGATGAAATTCCTTTGCAAACTTTTAAAAAGATAAGTTCACATGCAATAACAATCAATATAATCAAAAGAGGGATTAGAAGCAATTTTCGAATTACTTCACCTACACTACAAAGCCATTCTCCTATCTTAGCAAATCCCTCGCCACTGGATCCAAATATAGATCCTAACCCTTCTCAGGCACCCGACTCTTCCAGCTCAGTTAACTCATAAATTATGTTTGTGATGTTGGATATTGCACATGTTTTACCAATCCAGACAGGAGAGAATCAGGAAAAACTGGCTTTCCATTGCTGGACACCCAAATGTCACTGGCATCTGTTTTACATCCAATCTTTTCTCATTTGGCTTGCTCCACCTCTGGGGCAGCAATAATTCCCTCAGCTCATTGAAGGTGTGTACAGTATTCAGCAGCATGTTGGATACAGTTTCTCCTTCTGCGTTACATGGTTCATCCAAATGGAAAGATGTTGGACTCAAGAGCTCAGTATTGGGCAATTTTATCTGCGTAACGGTTGCCTATGATAACAAAATCCTTGCCGCTCTTGTGTGTATCACACATCGTTATAGCAGTTTCCTTTGGCATTTGCAAAGCATCCAACAAATTTGAAACCTACAACCTGTTCCGAATGGGGATACCAGCAGAGATTAGGAATCCTCTCTATGTCTGTAGCTGCTCAAAGTTATTCACAACTCTAGATCCATACTGGCTGTCAATGTAAATGGTAACTCATGAGCCTTCTGAAGTGCAGCATTCTATGCTAAAGGCAATCAGTTCAGTTAATTGTGCAGACATTACATGATACAAATAAGTTGCTTTCACTACTCCCCTCAGTGTACATATAGCAAACGCAGTTCTTAAAGTAATGTGTCATTATCTTAAAAAGGTGCCATCAACAAAAAGGGTATGTTCGGATTCAGGAAGACGTAGATCTAATATGTTGGGTCTCGGTTTTGTGCGCAACTCAGAAACGCTAACACAATCATTGTTGAATTTGCCCTCATCCTCTCCCTCTGGATTTGGCAATAGGGATGAAGGGTTTACTGTGTTACATCTTCAAATGTAAACATTCTCTGCTGCCAAAATGATTGTCTCATAGTGGGCTAAGCAGCTAATTGTCAGGTGTTGGATTCTGGTACAGGTCATGAGGATCTAAATAGAGTAGGGTTTAATTATGATTAAGGGGTAACTCATCACAATTACCTCAGTCTGTTGGATGCTTAGGCTCACCGCTGTAACTGCTTAAAGACAAACAGGCAATGCTGCTGCCACCAGTTCAAGAGTAGCTGAAAAGTACCCAATGGGTCACTTAGTCTCCCTTGTGTTGGTACAGACTGAGTACACCAGTCTTTTTCATGACAAAACTGCATGAATTCTTTAATATAATCTCGAATTCACTGACATCAGTGTGCGTCAGCCTCAGGAAAGGCTTTGCCACAAAGGAGAAGTTCATGATCCATTGTCGGCAGTAGCCAACCATGTCAAAAAAAAATTGCACTTCTCCCTGGATAGCTGGGAACTTGATCTTAAGGACTATCTCTATACGTTCGTCGGACACTTGCCTCATTCCCTTCTCTATCTGATGTCCCAGGTACATGACCTGGTAGTTCTGCAATTTGTTGGGAGAGACTTAATGCCCATTCTCATGCCATATGGATGAGCAGAGCGATCATGTTTTGCTTGCAAGGTTCCTTGGTCATCGAGGCAATCAAGAGATCATTGATGTATTGTGTTAAGGTTGAACTGCAGGGTAACTGCAGAGATACTACGTTCTTTTTGAGAATCTGATCGAAATAAGATGGACTTTCACCATACCCTTGATGGGGCATGACACCATATGAGCGTCTTCTCTTGAAACCGGAACGCAAAGAGATATTAATTGGTTCTCTTCGTGTAATGGAACCGAGTAGAAGGTCTGACAAAGGTCAATGACCGTAAACCACTCCGGCTCTGGGGCAATTTGGAACAAGATCACAGCAGGGTTTTGTACCACTAGATAACATAGAATGACTATGGTTAATATCTTGGAGGTCTTGGATGATCTTCCACTTTTTCTTATCTTTCTGTAAGGCCATGATTTGGTAGTTACACAGACTTCCTATAACTCCTTTCAGGATACCTAATTCTATCATGCTCTCAATGACAGAGATGATCCCTGCAATAGCTTCTGGGGTCATTTTAAAAGAATGAATCAGTGGGAAAGGGGCATTGGGTCAGAGGGGTTTCTTTAGGAACTTAGCATCTTTAAGCAACCCAATCTCTCTTCCTGAGAAATCCCAGACATCCTTCTTAACTGTCTCTCTCAAAACCACTGGCAAGTCCTCCTCTGTAATGACCGGGTATAACCTGAAAACATGTTCCAGGACGTTTAATCTATATTTGACATCGGCTGCATGGTTTCAATTCCGACCCCATCATGCGTGCATAGATCAATCAATCAATCAGGGAACTGTAAGTGTGCTACTCACCCGTTAGGGTCTTAAGGCGTTGAGGTGTTAAGGCGTTCTCTGCAAGTGTGCTACTCACCCGTTAGGGTCTTAAGGTGTTGAGGGGGGTCCGCAGATCTGTTTAGCTGAAGAGCCAGGTCTTGAGGGTCTTGCTGAAGGTGTTCAGGGAGGGGGTGCGTCTGATGTCTGCCGGTAGCTCGTTCCAGGTCTTGGCTGCAATGTGAGAGAAGGATCTTCGGCCTGCTCTGGCTCTGTGAATGCGCAGAGTTTCGGCCAGTGCAAGATTGGAAGATCGGAGGATTCTTTTGGGTATGTGGAAGTTGATTCTGTCGTGTAGGTATTTGGGTCCGTTGTTGTGTAGGCATTTGAAGGCGTGAGTGAGGATTTTGAAAGTGACTCTTTTCTCCATAGGGAGCCAGTGGAGACTTCGTAGATGTTGGCTGATGTGTTCGTGTTGGGGGATGCCGAGGACGAGTCTGGCGGCGGTGTTCTGTATTGTCTAAAGTTTGCGGAATAGGGACTTGTTGATGCCGGCATAGAGTGCGATTCCATAGTCCAGTCTGCTGGTGATGAGTGAGTGGGTGACTGTCTTCCTTGACTCAGGGGGGATCCATTTAAAGGTCTTGCGGAGGATGCGGAGGGTGTTGAAGCAGCTGGAGGTGACGGCGTTGACCTGTCGGTTCATGATGGGTGATGAGTCGAGTACGATGCCGAGGTTCTTGGCGTGGTCTGAGTGGGTAGGTGGGCTTCCGAGTGCGGTCAGCCACCAGGTGCGGTCCCATGCAGAAGGGGTGGTACAGAGGACGAAGACTTCTGTCTTCTCGGCGTTAAGCTTCAGGCACCTGTTGGTCATCCAGACTGCGACGTCTTGCATTCCTTTCTGGATGTTGATTTTGGCAGTGGTGGGGTCTTTGGTGAGGGGGAGGATGAACTGGGTGTCGTCGGCGATAGATATGATGTTGAGGCCGTGTTGTCGGACAATGGCTGCAAGGGGGGCCATGTAGATGTTGACGAGGGTGGGGCTCAGTGATGAACCCTGTGGGACTCCACAGGTTATTTTCGTGGGGTCTGAGAGGAAGGGTGGGAGTCTGATCCTTTGGCTTCTACCGGTGAGGAATGACCGGATCCAGTCCAGGGCTGTTCCTTGTATGCGTGCGTCACGTAGTCTGGTGACTAGTGTGTGGTGGGAGATGGTAATGAAGGATGCTGATAGGCCAAGTAGGATGAGGGCTGCGGAGTGGCCTTGGTCCAGGAGGGTGCAGATGTCGTCTGCCGCGGCGAGTATGGTGGTCTCTGTGCTGTAGTTGCTTCGGAATCTGGATTGGGACTGGTCAATGATGGCGTTCTCTTCAATGAATCGTGTCAGTTTCCTGTTGACTGTTTCTCTGCAACTTTGGCTATGAAGGGGAGGAGCAATATGGGCGGATAGTTCTTGAGGTCAGTGTGGTCAGCTATGGGCTTCTTGACCAGGGGCCGGACTTCTGCACGCTTCCAGTCATATGGGAAGGTGCCTGTTTAGAAGGTGGTGTTGATGGTGCATTGTAGTTCGGGTGAGATGGCGGACGCGGCTCTGTGGTAGATGTGAGGGGGGCAGGGGTCAGTGGGGGCCCCAAAGTGGATGCTTTTCATGGTCGAGGCGGTGTCTTCCGCCGTGATGGGTGTCCAGTTAGAGATGGTGGCCTGGTTGGTGTTTTTGGGGGATCAGGGTGCCGTCTGTGTCGACTGGTGGATTGTCGATGAAGTTGTCAAAAAGGTTTCTGATCTTGAGGTGGAAATAGGTTCCAAACTTGTTGCAGAGGATTGGGATGGGGTGATGTCTGTGGCTTTGCTGCGTGGGTTGGTGAATTCTTGAATGACACTGAAAAGTTTCTTGGAGTTGGTCAGGATTTTGTTGTGGATGAAGTTCCTTTTGGTGGCTCTGGTCTGGTTGTGGAAGTCCATCATGGCATCCTTGTAGGTGGTGTGGTTTCGGGTTGTCTTGGTGTTTCTTCAGTTCTTCTCCAGGCATCTGCAGGTGTGTCTGGATTCTTGCAGAGCGGTGGTGAACCAGCCAGCTTTCCTGGGGCGTTGTCTGTTTGGGTTGCATAACGGGGCGAGCTCGTCTGCGCAGTTGGAGATCCAGGGGTGGAGTTCTCTAGCTGCGTCATTTACATCGTTTGCGTCGGGTGCCCAGGTGTGGTTGTCTCGGGTGAGGGTGGAGTTAATTGCTTGTCGGTAACCTTGCTCCAGTTCCTTCGTAATGAGCGTGGGTTTTTGTTTGGGTGCCTTGGGTTTGTTGATGGCGAAGTGTACGCAGTGGTGGTCGGTCCATGGCGTCTGCGATGTGTGGCAGTGGAGCTTGCAAAGAAGGTCCCGATACAACATGTACATTGGGCCAGAGTCACAAATAACAAACTGATATTGCTCTCTGATGTCTCCTATTTTTACTGGAACAGGGGCAATAATTTGGTTGGTACGTTGTTGGTTTGTAATACCTACAAGTTGGACTTCTTTTCCGAAGAGGGGTATGTAAGAGACCTCAACAGTTCTAACCATTGAACGAGGGCTCCTGGGTCTATTAGGAAAGCTACAGGATGTCCGTTCACTTCTCCATCCACACAGGGGTCCACTCTGATCCTTTTCCATGACTGCACCAGGTGCGCACTCCCCCTCTCCCCTCAGGCACGGTCTTTGGTCCTGATTGTAATCTATGGGAATCTCGAACAACATGGAGATTGGGCCACCTTGTGACATCATTGTATTTTGAGGACCCCTATGGTTCAGTTGATGATGTATAGTGCCTCCTTGCATTTGCATTGAATTGAAGGAATTTTGCAATACACCATATTTAGGAACCTTTAAGGTGGCCATAGATGGTCTAGGTATTGAGGGAATCTCTCCCTGCCCTGCTGGACTTACGTTGGGGACCTGTTATGATTCGGTCTGGGTTGTAGCAGCACTCTTGTTTCCAATGCCCCACCTTGTTGCAAATGTTCCACGGGTTAACCTTCTTTAGGGAAATTGTACTTGTCCCTGACATACTACCTTGACCTCTCTCCATTCCCGCAACATTGCCACTGTAGTCAGGGAGACATCTTGCATTGCCATTCAATAGCTGGGATCTAACTCAGAGCCTTGGTGTGGACATTTGTCCCCTTAGACCCACCATCCTGCACCAACTGAGTTTGGAATATCATTTACTTCTCTTTGAGCCCTTTCTGCTTTGCCTAAAGCATGTCACTGAAGCATTTTACATGCTGTAGGATCTTGTCAACTGGTTTGTTCTGCCAACAAAGGACCCCTTGCATGATTTGATTGCTAATCTCAGGTTTAAGTCCTTGTACGAAGGATGCAAGATCTACTCTCATGTTCTCTCCTAGTGGGTTGTTCATCCCATTGTGCTGCTTATACACCTGCATCAATCTTTCAAAGTAAGCATGTACTGACTCTTTTGGCTCATGAGACCTTCGTAAAATTTTGGGCCAATTCATCTCCCTTTTTGAGGAACTTTCATCTTTAGGTGTTTTATAACTTAATCTTATTTGGTTTTGACAATGGGTAAAGGGGCATTTGTCCCTGCCACCCGAGGAGGTTCTTATGTTGGGCAATCAACTGCCTTTTTACATTCTGCATACAGATCCTTTGGGCTCGCCACCTTAAATAATACATATAAGTCTTCTCACAAAACTTTGGAGATGATGACAACGTGTTCCTTCTCAGTATACCACTTGTCAGGATTTGCTCGACGTTTTGGGAAGGTGTACGTGTAATGAAAGCGGTCTGACCGTGACCATAGGACTTGTACATATACTCCACCCTGTAAGGGATACTCCTTTATCACTCCTCCTGCAGCTCTTTCCTCATCTTTCTTGATCCCTCTCTCTTCTCTATCACTTTGATCTTCTCTTTCTTGGACCACATCTCTCTACATTTTTTGGTGTCACTCCATTCCCATTTTTCTACAACTTCTTTTGGTGGGTCATGTCAATTCCACATTCATCTGCCACTCTCTCCTTCCTTGCATGTGCCTCCCTTACCTTTATCGCTGCGTCCTTGCTCATGTAAAGCAATTCATTCTCCCTGTAGTGTCCAAGGAAATCCATTCCCACATTTTTTAAATGATTTCCTCTATTTTCAGCTGAGCGATGTTAATTCACTGTGGGGTTTTCCCTGCACTCTGCTAATTAATTTCTGAGTCTGTACAGGTTGCTTGACCTTCTGTCTCCCCAGTTATTAAGTTCCCTCCTTGTAGAGTACTAATGCCATTCCTCTAGGTCTTGCTGCTGAGTCCTGAGGTATACTTGGGGTAGGTTGGCTCATAATGAAAGTAAGTGC
This sequence comes from Lissotriton vulgaris, assembly GCF_964263255.1. NCBI lineage: Eukaryota > Metazoa > Chordata > Amphibia > Caudata > Salamandridae > Lissotriton > Lissotriton vulgaris. The sequence goes on from NW_028249431.1 coordinate 316,631, forward strand.
CTCTGCTGGGAAAATGATTGCAGCACTTGACAAAAGCAGGGTGCCTACTACTACAGGCACAGGGGTCGATGTAAAGGATGGAACGGCAGTTTCTTTATGACTGGGGTTGTGTGAACTTCCATAGAGGAGTCTGCAGCCATTCCCATCTCTGTCATTACCGGGGCGGTAGCACTTGGTGCAGCAGCTGCTGCATTATATGGAAGTGGTCTTGTGCTAAGGAGTTCACCTATGAAGGTGTCTTCCTCCTTACTATCTGTGTTTCCCTCTTTGGTTTCTCCTTTTCCTTTTCTTCACTTTCTATTATGGGATATGGCCTAATGGTCTCAATAACTTACTTCCTTCAATTCCTCTGCTTTTCATCGTCCTGCATGCTTCTCCCTGAATGTGCCCTACTGCAGATTCTTTATTGAAATTTAATGTTTTCTTTTCACTTGCCATTTGCTCCCAAAGATTTAAGGCTTCGAATTGTGTGGGACTGTGCTGTGAAGAGGGGGAGACCAGAAGGTAAATTCATTCCCATTTGGATTGTGTAGTCTCCAGATGTCATTAAATTTGCTGGTGGAGCAGAGGTTGCACACCAGTTTGTGAGCCTTTGATGGCTTGAATTTAGACATCTTGGCCCTGATATCCTAGGGGCATGTGTTGCCCTTGCATCACACCAGGTGACACAAGGCAACCAAGCCCTTAAGTCAGATTTAATAAGCCACACAATCACCTTGTCGCTCTGTGTGACTTAGTAAGGAAATCCCCCTCGGGCAGAAATAGTGGTGGCCTTGCCACCTACATCTCAAACACTATACAAATGGAGGATATTGCACCTCTTATAATAAAAGACAATTTCCAACTCATAATTCTAAAAAAAAGAAAACAAGAAGTGTACATATTGGTAAATTTCTACAATAATTTGTTGCAAACTAATTTGCTAAATACCCTTACCGAGATTGCAACAGTACTGCAAGAACAAACCACAAAATATGCAAAAAATTCATGTATAATAATTTGGGGGGGAGACTTCAATCTCCATCTATGTATGAACAGTAAAAATACTAAATGTGGCATTATCGATGAGGAGGATATTAGCATAACCCACTTCTCACACACCGTTGAAGGCGAGAAAATGAATGAGGTCATGGCTGAACTACAGTTAGGTTTTTTAAATGAAAAAAAAAATCCTCCTGCTTCCTTTTCGCCAACGTTCAACGGAAGAGGATTAACAAGTCTGATAGATTATATACTAATATCTCCCTTAAATGGGACAGCTATCGATTGTTTTGAAGTAGTAAAAAACCCACTGAGTGACCATTTTCCAATAGTTGCATCCCTTGCGGAAAATACACCACACAAACCCAATAACATAATGACCGTATTAGCCCAACAAGAACTTACAATTGGTTCCATGAATGGTTATACACTTAAATGGGGGAAAATTGATAAGGAAGGCACAACTAACAAAATAGTCAAAAACTGTAGTGCCGAAATTAAGAACTGTCTTGACCTGAACCTACAACCAAAGGTGGTCATTGACAGTTTTAATACCGTTTTGAAAAATATACATAAAGAGCTAACTAGGACCTGTAAGCAAAAGTCAGAAATAAATAAAAATAATAGCTGGTTTAATTCGGCATGCACAAAGGCACACACAAAACTAAAAGAGGCCTTGAATAAAGACAAGAGGGATAGAGCTGAGATCGGTAGATTAAGGAAAGAGTACGCTGTCGCGATCAGGTTAAGAAAACAAGAGTTAAAAGTTGATCTATGGAATCGCCTCAGCAAAAGCACAGAGTTGAAGGATAGTGCAATGTTTTGGCACACAGTAAGGTCACCGTTTTTAACAAATAAAAATGAAACACCCTCCATCGACGTCGCTATAAGCGAAGATGAATGGGTGGCTTATTTTTCAAAAGTTTTTAGCAAAGACACCTTGATAGACATTGACCACCCAGACCCTCTAACGCAGGTTATATACCCAATAGACCTACAATTCTCCCACAAGGAGGTTCAATTGGCATTAAAAAACTCAAAATCTGGCAAAGCCCCTGGTCCGGATGGGGTCCCAGCCGATGTTTTCAAACATCTACCAGATCTCTGGTCCCCCATACTGACCAATGTTTTAAATGCAACACTAAAGGTAGGGCTACTAGACTCTTGGAAATCATCAATACTGGTCCCAATCTATAAGAAAGGGGATCAAAATATTCCGTCCTGTTATAGGCCTATTTCCCTCCTGGATTCGCTTGGGAAGATGGCAGGGCGGATCCTTCTTAATCGACTTCAGGAGTGGGCAACTGACCATGGAGTAATATCTGATATACAATATGGTTTCCGTGAAGGCCTAGGAACAGTAGACCAAGCACTTAACCTTTCCCTCCTAGCGGGTAAATACACGGAGGCCAAGGGGTCCACACTTTACATGGTCTACGTCGACTTATCAGCGGCGTTTGACTGCGTCGCTCATTCAGCATTATGGAACATCGTGCTGAAATTGGGCGTTGACCCAGCGATTGTTGATTTCCTGCGTGAAATGTACACAGGGACGACAGGCAGGGTAAGATTTGGGACCAAGGGGGAACTTACAGGAAATTTCAGGGTGGAAAAGGGGGTCAGACAGGGTTGTGTGCTGGCCCCCTTTTTATTCACTGTCTACACTAATGGACTGGAAGCCGCGATGCTCCAAGGCAGTAAAGATTTACCTACAATAGCTCGTCGGCAAATACCTGCACTATTATATGCCGACGATGCTGTCATTTTAGCAAGAACCCCAAACGAACTCCAATGTGCACTAAACAGATATTGTACGTTCATGGCTACCCTAAATCTAAAGCTAAATGTTAAGAAAACTTACACTATGCAAGCTGGGAAGGGATCTGGGAAGTGCCGAAGGTTGTTTGTAAAAGGTGAACCATTAGATAGAACGGCAACCTACCCATACCTGGGGATAGTAATAGATGAGAAGTTCAAGTGGACCCCAGCGGTTAATGCCAGGAAACTTGCCTTCTTGAGGGAAACTGTCTCACTAAAAGCATTTTCACAAAAACTGGGCCAACGTCCAATACAAGTAATGCAGAAAATTTATAACGCTAAATGCATATCTACGGCAATATATGGGGCAGGAATATGGGGGTATGTAAATGTTGAAGCCATTCAAAAAATTGAGAATTCCTTTTTACGATACTTACTTGCGGTTCCAAGGAATACCTCCACATATGCATGTCACTTAGAATTGGGACTAGACTATATAACAGACATCATAAAACTCCAGCCAGTTATGCTATGGCGCAGAATATGGGTTACAGAGCAATGCCATTTAACGAGATCCATCATTGAAGATATTCTGAGTCTCGATCAGTGTAAAAAAATCAAATGGATAACCTACGTCAAAGCAATCCTTGAGGACTTGGGCTACAAGAAATATTTTGATAATCCTCCCAGGATAAATGAAATTTCTAAGGCGGATCTAAAAAAAGAATGCCTTACACATCTGAGACAGTTACGCCTAGTAACCGAGATCCACAAACAATCTGTTCAGAAAGCTATACTAGTGCAGACTGTTTTTGAAGTTGAACCTTATTTGTTATATAATCTAACCCAATATGAAAAAATGCTGCTAACTCGCTTAAGGTTTGACATGTTTCATTTGCTAGTTTCCTTTCCAACCCAAAACGACTGGATGTCCACACGGACATGCTGCCCATGTGATTTGGTATCTACGCAATCAACTATACATACTATTCTATTTTGCAAATTTTTTGTGGAACCCCGTAGGCGTTGGCTACTCCCCATCTTAAAATTCTGGGGGCTTCGCCAATGCCGTCCTGCGTTCTTGGCATTACAACATTTAGAAAATGAAAAATATGCTAAAGCAATTGCACGTTTTCTTAAATTCTGTATTCAACATCGTCGCAACCTATGAATAAGATCTGATTAGGAGAGATACAATGAACGCCCACAAAATCTCTAGGACCTAAGATGAACATAAATTGTATGATATATCTTGCTGCTTCCTTTTTATCAAATCTGCTTTTTTAAATGAATTTTAATTGCTTTTACTATTTTAAAATTGTGATCTTAACACATGATCAACTTTGTAATTTGTATTTTATGAACTTTTATGGTGTTCTTATCAAATGAACTACCGAATAAAGTATTTTTTGATTTGATTTGATTTGATTTGACTTAGTAAATCTAGAAAAAAATCAAGGCTGTGCCAGTTGCTGCCTTGCATTACTCTGCATTAAGGAGTTATGTGGGCGGAGTGTGGGTGTTTGCACACATCCACCCATGGATATTGGTGCAATCCGAAATTTGTCAAGCTTAGTAAACCTGAATCTGTGTCAAAATATTACACTTTGCAAACAGGCAAAACAAGAAGAATTATGTTTAAGGTATTTCCTCTTTCTGCATGTCCTGCGTTTTGCAGCACGTGAAGAATGAGGAAAATACCTCTGAGAACTGTTTAAATGCAGGAAGGTAACCCTTCCTGCACAAGAAAAATCCTGCCTATAATGCAGGCATCTTTGCAGCATGGGTGCCTGCATTGGCTCTAGGCTGTACTCTGTGCACCAGTGCAGAGAGAGCAGGAATGCGCCAAATATTAGTACATATGGCACATTCCTGCTCAGTCCATTTTACGCAGTGCAGCAAGTTGTCTTGCTGTGTTGCGTTGCACCAAATAATGGTAAATCCGGGCTCTATTGTCTGTCTAATGTTCCATACAGGATAGATTGAAGTCACCACTGAGAATTATGGAGGCATTGTGATAGAGAAGCAATATTCTACCCTTAGGGATTGCCAAAATTGTGGCTAATCACTTTATGGCATACAGATATCTTTTGACACTCTTAAGTCTAGTAATGAGCCATCTACCCTGGTTATTGTGCTCAGACATATCAAGTGATGGGCCATATCACCTGGATACTGCTGTGATTTTGTTTATTCTTAGGAGGTTATTTTCTCTACCCATCCTGACCTCATATTTAAAGGATCACAATAACCAGTTTGTGTTTCTTGCGGAAATTCTCTGTCATGTTTTGAACTACAGAACAGTCTTATTATTGTTTGGTGTCTCCCACATGGGGTAGATACATGCACAGTTTTATCACATGTGGTATTTGGGCATACAAATTTACTGCATACGCAAGCACTGAATCTGTAATTGTAGGTGGAATTACAGCATACATTACATCACACTTTGTACACTCTCCATGGTAAATAAGGTCATCTGTATATGTTAGGAAGTAACAGTAATGCAACAATGTCGATCATTGTAGCAATGCAATTGGTGTTTTGAGCTTTTTTGAGAAGCTTTACTAACATGCTCTAAGTGGAGCCTACCTGGAGCTTCAAAGTGCTACGGTTAACATGGAAATGGGGTTACGTGTGGTCAGGGGCGTTGTTAACCGCCCCCCCCCCGCTTCAGCAGCTACAGAGGGGGTGGGGCGGTTCTTAATGGACCTCTTCTGTCTGCAACTCATCAGACACATGCTCATAATTAACTTAAAAGGGTAGGAGGGTTAGTAGCTTAAAGGATGGATGGATAGCTGGATCAATGGATGTGTGCGTGAAACAATGGATGGAAGGGTGAGTGAAAGGGAAATGGATGAATGATGAGAGGAAGGATGGATGAGTGAATGAAAGAATGGAGGGTGAGTGAAAGGGCAAATGGATAGATGAGTGGATGGGCGCATGGATGGAGGCATGGATGGATGGATGGATGGATGGATGGATAGATGGATGGCGTGAAGGACTGGGTGGTATGAATGGAGTGAAAGGGTTGATGAATGGTTTAGTAAAAGGATGGATGTAAGGATGGATGAGTTAAATGATGGATGAGTGAAAGGGAGGGTAGATGGTTACTGGATGAAAGATGGATAGATGGATGGATGTCTGAAAGGGTGAAAGGATTCATGGATAAATAATAGGGTGGATGAGTGAGTGAAACAACGGGATGGATGTGTGAGTTAATTGGTGAATGAATGGGTGAGTGAAAGAGTGGATGGATATATGCTTGAATGAAAGAGTGAAAGAATGGATGTAAGTTTGTATGAGTGAAAGGGAGGCACAATGAATGGATGGATGAGTAAAATGATGGATGGATGGATGAGAGAAAGGGTGGATGGATGAGTGAGGAAAATATGGATGGATATGTGAAAGGGAGGGTAGATGGATGTCTGCATGAAAGGGTGGATGGATGGATGAGTGAAAGGGTGAATGGATGGATCGATGGATGTCTGGCTGGTTAGATGAGTCAAAGGCTGGCTGGATGGATCGACGAAGTGAAAGGTTGGATGGATGGATGAGTGGATGGGCGGATGGATGGAGGCATGGATGGATGGATGGGTGGATGGATGGATGGATAGATGGATGGCGTGAAGGACTGGGTGGAATGAATGGAGTGAAAGGGTTGATGAATGGTTTAGTAAAAGGATGGATGTAAGGATGGATGAGTTAAATGATGGATGAGTGAAAGGGAGGGTAGATGGTTACTGGATGAAAGATGGATAGATGGAAAATATGGATGGATATGTGAAAGGGAGGGTAGATGGATGTCTGCATGAAAGGGTGGATGGATGGATGAGTGAAAGGGTGAATGGATGGATCGATGGATGTCTGGCTGGTTAGATGAGTCAAAGGCTGGCTGGATGGATCGACGAAGTGAAAGGTTGGATGGATGGATGAGTGAAAGAATGCCTGGATAGGTGATCGGGAGGATAGATGGATGGCTGAATGAAAGGATGGATGAATGAGGGAAAGGGGAGGATGGATGGGTGAAGTTAAAGAGCGGATTGATGAGCAGAAAGATGGATGGATTGATGACTGAAAGGATGGATGAAACTGGGATGGATAAGTGCAAGGATGGATGTCTGATTGAAGGGATGAATGGATGGATTTGTTTGATGGATATGTTTGAAAATGGATGGATAGGTTTGGATATGGATTGGTGTATGAAACTCTGTTCCAACAACTTTAAACACCATGAAAACTAGCGATGAATACCGTCACCCCAACTTCTTCCCTTTCCTTATTGTGCATCTAAAAAAAACAACATCTGGCAAATATATACTGTTCTCTAAAAGCAATTCACAACATTTTTCACATCCTTTTGTCAGATATAACATAGTATACCTTCCCCCTCTTCCACATTTATTCTTCATGGGTAGGAGAGAGAGACAATGCTAACCTTGGTGTCTTTAATGAAATCCAGATTCTCAATTCACAAACTTGGAGAATCTGCATTTCATGTCAAGAATGGAGGCTAGATTTATGCATGTTTAAAGCTGTGAGAACACCACAGACGGCACATGTTCCACTGGCTTCAAATACAACCTTGCAAACACATCCACATTAGATCAAACTGCTCCCTTAAAAATATTTTCTAAACGACCACCTGTTCCAAATACTTTACTTGCCATAGCTTCTCTTACTGAATGCACAGTTAATTTCTACAAAACAATACCCACTTCAACCATACAGCACAAAGTTTGGAATGGTAATCAGATTTTGAGTAAAAAATAAAAGTAATAGTCTTCGTATGTTTTGTAATCTGAAATATCACTCCATCCGGATTATACAATCTATTACCTATCTCCAAAGCTCTTCCATCTGAAACTCGCCTGAAAGATTTTAAGCACAGCACAGTGGTCATCTTACTGGACAGCTGTCATAAAGATAAATACGTATTCACTGTCCAACTCTCAAACATTTGTAACAGCAGTTTTACATCCCACAGACATGTGTACCTAGAACTAGGGGGGTCTCTGTATCTTAATTCCTTTCATCACTCTACAAATCAAAGGATCTCTACCTATCAAACAACCTCCAGCAACACCATTACCCACTGCTACTGCAGACCTGTAACAATTTATAGTCATATAAGTCAAACCTCTTTCAAACAACAATAAGAAATTAGAAAGCTCTGTGCCTCAACAGAATCCAAATCGCTCTCAATGTACCAACACACCCATTTGTTCCAAGATTCTTTGTGAAACTCCTGAGACTGTTGTGAAAGCCTTTCAAATGGGTTTCTCTCCTGAAATCTTCCAAACAAGAAGGCTCAAAACCCATTCCACGACCTAAGGATTCAAATATCCTTCTGACACTAACAATATTTTCCTTGAATTTGGGATCCAAAACGGTTCCTCTACCGTTAAGTAACAGCCCTGGAAACCATTTGTCAATTATACTAATTTACAGTTGGTCACTAAATAATCAATCTAACGAACGCACAAAGTGCTCTAAATGTGATCTGGAAGCTGCTGATATAGAAGATATGCTTTTCTCTTGTCCTGCGCTATCTCAATTTTGGAAGGGAATAGAAGGCGTTTTAAATAAGAAACAAATCATATTCCCGCCCCTTTCTGCTCATTTGATCTTATTAGATCTACAGGATGTAAATAGTATACATAAAGATTTGAACTCTATTTTATTTGCCTGTGCAAGATTAATAATAGCTAGGTCGTGGATCTCTTCAGAACCTCCACATGTTATGGAGAGGTGGGCTTTAGTCAACAAAATCTATACAATGGAACTAGCATTAGCAAGCCTAAGGGGGCCTCGCTCACTGAGAAAAAGGGAGAAAATTTGGGGAAAGTTAATTTGATTTACTAAATATTGTTTAACTTTAAAAGACTGATGAGACCATTTTAATTTACAGCTATCTTGAATGTTTATTATCTATTTCTGAACTTATTTTTTTCCTAATGAATTCCTCTGTAATAATAATTTGTGGTAAAATTTCTCGTTTTAATGTTATGTTATGAACCATAATGTACTTGCTGTATTATCCTCTTGCAATAACAATAAAAATATTTTTTTAAAAAAAAGGAAGCTGAAGTAATGATGTTCATCTCTCTTTCACAGTCTGTGTACACTATTATGTCTGTATTAAGAATTATGGGCCAGATGTAGGTAGCCAAACACTGGTCGGCAACCGCCAAAAATACCGAATTTCGGCCGTTACCCACCGGTATTTGGATATTGAGATGTAGGGGCCCAAAAAAGTCTGATTCGGTAAATACGAGTCTGTAATTTACCGAATCGTAATTTACCGAATCGGAATATTCCGATTCGGTATTTACCGATTCGGTATTTACTGATTCGGAAATTACCAAATTCTTATTTACTGAATCGGTAAATAAGAAATGGTAAAAAATGAGTTTTGAGATGTAGGAAGCTCCTAAAATACAGAATTTCATGAAATTTGGTATTTAAGACTTGGTATTTACCATGGATTGAAATCAGGTGCAGGCTATAAAAAAGGCCCCAAAATGCAACATTGTGACCACAATGGCATCATTATACATGATAGCAAGGCAGCTACGGCTACAGGCAGCAGGAGAGAGGGTCTGGAGAAGGGAGGAGCAAGTCTACTGGCAGAGGCTCACGCTTTTTCAACTCACTGAGTCAGAGATATTGCAAAGGTACAGGCTACACCCCCAAACCATCCTGGACTTGATCAGGGACCTGCACCCACTTTTGTAGCACCCAACCCCAAGGGCGCATGCCATCCCACCCCATGTGCAGGTGCTCTGTAGCCTACATCTGCTTGCATCTGGGAGTTACCAGGGGGTGATTGCTGCGGTAGGTGGGGTGCCTCAGAGCTGCCTGTCGCGTTTCTTCAGGAAGTTCCTTGAGGCCATGATGCAGACGATGCATCATTACATCTGCTTCCCTAACACACACGTGGAACTATTGAAGACCAAGATGGACTTTTATCAAATTGCACATTTCCCACACGTCATCAGCTGTATTGATGGCACCCACATACCTATATGCCCACCTGCTGCCACAGAGTACATTTACAGAAACAGGAAGTCAACCCACTCTATCAAGTAATCTGTGATGCCAACAACATAATCACAGACATTGTGGCCAAGTTCCCAGGAACTACCCATGACTCCTACATCTTTCAGAACAGTGGGATCTACACACCCCTGACAGCGGGGGAATTTGTCGAAGGATACCTGCTAGGTAAAACACTGTGACACACCCTGATAGATATAGCAGATGTATGTGTCTGTGAGCATGTGAGTAATGGTCTTCTCATTCATACATAGGGGATAGTGCATATGCCGTCCGCTCATTCATCCTAACACCCTACCTCAACCCTTCAACCCGCAGCCAGAGACGATACAATGTGGCACACAAATCCACTAGGAATGTTGTGGAGCGCACCTTTGACCTGTTAAAAAGCAGGTTCCGCGGCCTCGACAAAAGTGGAGGGGCACGGCAATACTCACCAATCATCTGCTGTAAGATAATTGCAACTTGTGCAATGTTACACAACCTTGCTACAAAGAAGGGCACAGAGGTGGAATTGAGCGACTATGAGGACCACGATGATGAACATGCACTGCCTGAACCAAACACAGCAGGATTTGCTCCACCAACAGATGGCAGACAGAGACGGGCAGAGATCACATGGAACTTTTTTTGAGTAAGTAAAGAGGCACAGACAGGTGGAGTATGCACCCAACGTAGTTTAATATTTAGCACTACGCAGGTACTCAAACGCACAAATGTGCAACACAAATGTCATCCATTTTATAATGGTAGTCCTGGGTCACTTCCCCATTTAAGGTCATGAAGTGTGGGCTGTATAAGTCATTTCCGGCCATGCCTATCAGTGCCAGATGAAAGTGGCTGGCTGTCCTCACTGGGTGTTTGGGCTGTTGTCTCACCATGGAGCCTGCTGCTCCTCCGTGTCTCAGCAACAGGAGGGCTTGTCATGCTGCTCCTACTGGTGCTTTCCTCACTTTCCGGTACATCCAGAGCAGCAGTTTGTGCTGTCTGTGCATTGAGCAGCACCTCTACAGCACTGGTCACCCTTGCAAGGCCCCTAGACACCTCATTGCTGCTATGTGTTATTCCCTCTTGCATGTTGATGCATCGTCTGCATAGAAGGGAAGTGGCTGTGGCCAGGCGATATGTTGCCTTAGTTTGTTGCTGCGCATCTTGCCTGTCCTTGCGCCTTGCTAACCTGTCCTGGTCCAGTTTAGTGCACAGTAGCTGTACATATTGTGTCATGTCCCGCACACCCATGGCCATCTCCCGCATCCCTGAAGCCGTCTCCCTCATACCTGCTGCCATCTCTTTATTTTCATCGACCAGTGCACGGATGCCCTTCCCTATGTTTTCCATATGTGTATTCAGGTGCTTCATCTGGCAATGCACAGACTGGATGGCCTTCCCCTGCATCCTTTGAATCTTCACCATGCTACCCTCCAGCCCACAGAAGACACTGGTACCCTCAACATGCTGTGCAGCACTGCTATCTCTGGGCCTGCGGCATCTGGTACCTGTAAGGGCAACCTCTGCACTGGACTGCTGTGTGGCAGTGCTTTATTCCCCAGCCAAGGTTTGAGTGTCACCCCCTCCATTTCACCTGCTGAAGTTTCCATTTCTACAAGTGGAGCAACTGCATGCCTCCTGCTCTTTTGAGGTCCAGGTGTTGTTTGCAGCAGTGACACAGCCAGTTCAGGTGAGGACAGTAGCAGAGGGGATCCTGAACGTTCTGGGGACGCCTGCAGCTGTGGAGACATTTCAAGGTCTTGGGATGGTGGATGTGTTGTTGATGCACCAGTGTCCTCTGTGACATTCCTGTACTTGTGCCTGCCTCCTGGCTGTCATCCCTCTGTGGTGCAGTGCCTTCCTTCTCCCTGGTACGCCTGCGAGATGTCTCGCCTGTGGACATAAAAGCGTACATTAGCTCTGTGCTCCTGCCTCACTGTTTATACAATTAAATTATTTTCACTGAAACACTGTACGTATTGCCTCAGCCTCATTATGACTGATATGTTTTGCCTAACTTGTTGATTGCTGTACTGTATGACATGGTAGGTCTTTCAATTTCTACATGTCCCATAATGCATTGCTCCTATATAATACTACCTCTACTGGAGTGGGGTAAACTTTGCCACATAGGGAAAAGGGAAGGTGATGGGGTGGGGGTGATTGCAGTGCATGCGTCTTACCTTTTCTGGTGGCAGCTCTGGATGAGCTGTCTGCATCTCCCATTCCACAGGCACTCTCTGGTTCAATGGTGGACCCCACCAGCTCCTCCAGCTCAGTCAGGGGAGGTGCACGGTTCTTCCCTCCTCCAGTTTTGTTTGCCTCTTTGTGGAGCTCTGCAATGTTCTTCTTGGTTATGCTCCTGAGGTCATACCACCTCTTTTTCAGGTCATCTATGTCCCTTGGAGTCACTCCTACAGCATTCACCTTCGACTGTATTCCCAGCCAAATCTTTCTTTTGGCAGATTCAGCCACAGTCAGGGACTGCTTTCCAAACAATTTCTGGTGTTCTTTAACCACCTCCTCCACGAGGACCTGCAGCTCCATGGTGCTAAATTGTATTCTTTTCTTCCTCTCTGGAGGTTCCTTTTCACTGCTGCTTGCCATTTTCAAACTTTTAAAAGCACAAAAAAGCTTTCCTGTGGCTCAGGGACTCAGCTCAGCTTTCACTGCCTCTCCAGAAGCTTCTAATTACTTCCAGCTGCCTGGGTGTAGCCACTTCCTGGTTGGGAGGGGGTGGGTGGTAGCACCTGATTGGCTGAGTCCTAAGTTTCACTTTCTTTCCTTTCCGATTCGGTATTTACCGAATCGGTAAATACCGATTCGGTAAATTCCGAATCGGTGCATACCGATTCGGTAAAATCCAAATGGCAGATACCGAATTATACCTAATCAGTAAAAAATACCAATTTTTTACCTACATTCCAATTACCAATTCTAAAATACCGAATCGGTAAAATTCGGTATTTTAGAATCAGTAATTTCAAATCACCTACATCTAGCCCTAAATCTTGTTGCTTGTATATGAAATTTCCATCTCCAGGACCTAAATCTGCTCTTCAGCGTGACACAGAAAGGCCAGAGATCTTCCATGATGGGCACCACTGAAGTCCTAGACTTCTGCTGGCCAAGGGTACATTCTTTTCTGGTCTACTAAACCATTGTCTCTCTGCCCATGTAGTGGATAAGAAGTGGTATAAGATTTGAAGGAAACTTCCAGGTGAGGAGTGCCTGTTCTCCACCGTTAAAATTAAGAAAGACTCATAGCTGCTCTTGATCCAACGCAGAGAATGCATTGTGCCATTATGTATGCCTGAGCGTCTCTAAGGGGTTACATGATTGTGAGCTTAATCACACCAAGTACGTGTGCGGTTTGATTGGACTAGTATATAGCACATTTAGGGTCAGGTTTAATTCTTGGTGGTAAGGATACTCAATAGGAATGGAGTATCCTCACCGCCAAGAATGCAGTCCATTGACTGTATAAAGATGTTGATAGAGCGCGCAGGGACCTACTAGCTCGATTTTACCATTCTCACCTGGGCCCATATAACATTCATGCTTTGAACTAGCAGTCCTGCCTAACTGATTACTAATTTAGTCACCCTATCAGTGCCCAGAGGTCCGTTTAGGACTCATACCTGTAAACCATGACTTACCAATCCTCGTCACCCTACTATCAAAGAAAGGAGTTAGAATAACAGGCAATATTTAAACACATTTATGTTTCCTGTAATAACCACAGACTCGGGAAAAGTTTTAAAACCTTTATCTATGAGAGATTTTCTGAGTCAAAACGAAAAGGGCCACAATTTTGTGACCATGGATGTTACAAGCAAGAATATAACCAGTAGGTCATAAAGTTTGTAAGAAATCACAGCACCACCTTTAGACATCGGTACCTGGGAAGGGTGAGAAAGGGAAATAGCACAAGGACATACCACATAGATTATATTTATCTAGAATGGTGAAATGACCAATCCTGGGCACCGGCTGGGACAAAACAGGACCAGGCACCCGACTTATCAGGCGCCCATGGGACAAGACAGGTGCAGATCAGGACAGGTTAAGTGCAACACCAGCGTCACACCCCTCTCTAACAAATTTGGTACCCCGACTGGGTAATCGATAATTTCCACCAACACCTCGATTCTTCTGACAGAGTGCTTCACCAGCACCTCTGCTCTTGATCGCCTATTGAGTACTTTGGTTCAGTGACAGGTCAGCTATTCAGACAAGTTGGACAATTTCTCTATCTAAACCTACCATAGTTATACCATTTCGGGGGCAATGTACCACCCCTAAATGTTGCAAATCTATGTGTTCCCCTTCAGTGATTGGTCAGAAAGACGAGGAGAGGTCATCACACTATACTAAGATGAGGTCATTTCATTATTGGTTTCAGTTGATTCCGGTTACCGCCCATAATTTATTTTCCCATGCACTTTTATTCCACCCAGCAATATTGGTATACATTCAGAATACAATGTAGTCTTTAGCCTCCTCTCTAGGGGTCAGATGAGCAGGTTCCCAGGAACATCATGGGTAACAACAGTGCTGGCTCCTGTTCAATGCCAATGCTTCAGCAATTTCTGAGGCAGAGTGCGCGTGCGCGGCATCGCCCAAAATGGAGGATGTGAAAGTATTCAGGCACAAACTACGAGCTATCAGCAAAGTTAAAGAGAAACATATTAGAATACAAAAATAAATGAATGCACTATATACCACTTATCTCTACTCTAACCCCAATACTTTATTTTAACTTGTGCATTAATAGTTAAGCAGAACGAACAAGCTTAGTACAAGCTGCAGCATAAGCATTAGCATGTGAGATTTAAAGCGGCCATTTCTGGCACTAGTGCGCAGAAGCGAGAAATTCCCTTCAAGGCAGAAAGACGTCACACCACATGAGTGTGGCAGACGCATGTGCAGGACAGTTCCCGCGTTTTTGGCAGCCATATTAATTCACTTGAGTTATTGTTAGTAAAAGTACATAGGTAAGCTTCCCCTATATACTAGAAATGTTGTGTAATGCAGTTATTAGTTGACAAATCATATTGGTTAATATATTACAGGTTATTTTGAGAGGGCTGACTCCAAGCAAGTCTCTGCATATGTGAGACCTTGAAATAGAAAATAACTTTCCCAGGCAATCTTAAGTGTATACAATGTAGGAAATTAGTTCAATAAAAAACAAAAGTTAAAAAACTATACATTTTAATTATTTTTGCGAATACATTTATATTTTAAAATCATCATCATTTTTTGGATACATATCATTCATTTCTTAGTTAAAAAATACAGGATAAACAATTATGGGTGGTAAAGATGGTGTCTTCGACGCGCGTTTTGCCACTAGGGGGTGCCTTCATCAGGAATTTACCATCAAATAATTTGTGTTTAAAACTGTGAATGTGGCGATGGATCGCCACATTCAGGTAGATAAAAGCATGAACTTAGCAATAATATTCTTTGGGGCTTTATCACCTCCAATAGCTAGGAGAGCTCGATGAGAGAATGCCACTTGCACGATATGTGGCATGGAGATCCGTCAAAGTGAGAACGAGAACGATGTCCCGCTGTGGTGCGTGATTGCCTCCAATTATGGAGTGCGCGCAATAGGTGTTTGTGATTTATTACGACTTCACGTTTAGCTTTCTGTATATGTAAATAGCCGCTCGCGGTAGGGCGTGTTTTGATTTACTTGATCGCGGTGTATCTGTGGGGCGAGGAGAGCCTCCTGAATGCGAGTGGTGTGGAGCCGGTAGTAGTTCCGATGTAAAAGCACATAGGTAAGCTTCCCCTATATACTAGAAATGTTGTGTAATGCAGTTATTAGTTGATAAAACATATTGGTTAATATATTACAGGTTATTTTGAGAGGGCTGAATCCAAGCAAGTCTCTGCATATGTGAGACCTTGATCCTTCAATCCCCTCTTTGATGATATTTTATATCATCACAAATTAAGGAACCAGATGCCAACTTCAACATTCTCCCATTTCAATTTCTTCAATTACTTTGGGAGTTTTCTTCTCATATTTACTTTAGTAAACTTTCATTCTCTTATGTATGTCCCCCTTTAGTTCTTCCATTTAAATTTCATCAAATTTTCTTTTCTTCATTTTCTCATTCACAGTGTACCTTTTTTCTATTTCTGCAGCATTTGCACCAAATCATTATCATCAATATTATTAGTGATATTCCCATTATTGGCATCAGTACTTTACCTACAATGCTTCTACCTACATTAGAGATCCAATTACCAATAGAGGAGAGACCATCTGTAAGTCTCTTCCAAGCACTATCAACTTCCAGTGGTTTCAGTTCTTCTTCCAAATGAGTAATGTTCCTTACATACCTTCCAATTTCAACACTTTTATCAGGTATGTAAGTGCAACCATGTTGCGCTTTCAACATTCTACAGACTCCGCCCTCTTTTGCCAATAATATGTCAAGGGCAAGTCGATTTTGTAAAACCATAGATCTGATCGCAACCAATTTGGTTTTGATCAATAAGAAACCTCCAGCAATGTCAGTCGATAAGCAATCAACCATTCTAGACAATTTACAGATTCTTTATGTATTCAGAACCACTCCCACTGAAAGTATCAATGCACTAAATATATCACCTACAACTTCTGCAAAACTAGCTCTTTCATAACGTGTTAGTTCATTTTCGTGTTCATTGCTTCCAGTGATTCTTTTTACATGGTATACCATTGGGAATACTATTCCGAAATAGCAACTCCCATACCAATGATCAGGTAGCTTAAAATAAGCTTTGTTCCCACAAATGTAATAGACTCCAGGAAATACTGATCAGTTCCCCCTTTTGGTCCGCAACCCCCAATTATGAGGAGATTGTGTTCACAATCACTGGAACCGATGAATACATTGTTATACTCAGTTTTCTTTCAACGGAGGCAGATTTTCCTCTTCTTTCAAAGTCCAAAGTCCTTGCTCACAGTGGAATCATCCCACTCTGTGGTGTTCATTTGCTTCCCAACCCCGTTCATCCAGTGCATCCAAGTCCCTGGATGTTCCTTTTATTTTAGTTTTATTTCTATATTTGGGTGGAGGGTTTGGGGGGATGAGCTGGAAGATGCAATCTCAAGTTCCTTTCTTGATAATGCCATTTTTTTGTTAAGTTATTGCTTCAAGATGAGCGTCCACTATCACATAGCAGTAAATTTAAAGTAAAAGAAATGTCTGCGCCATATGTGTACATGCATGGTGAACCATGAGCACCATGAACATCACACTAGGGCCGTTTTTGTCTTTTTTTTGTTTCATAATTGGCTTGACCAGCACTTGTATATCTTTCAGGCGAGCAGGGATGTTGTTTTCTTGGAGTCACAAAAGCATGTTTATTCTACAGTATATGTATCCCTCCTTCACTACTTTTATACCCTAAATGTATGGCCAGGGACTACCGAGCATCCCCCTCCCCTGCCTTGTGCAAACCAACATTTATTAAACTGGACATGAGAGAAGATTTATTTGGAGGCGTCCCCGGCCGTACTTAATAAAAACATAAAAATCAAATAAAATTGAAATAAACAATATTTAAACATTATTTACGCAGAAAAACGTACTTGACATTAGATTACAATTAATGTACACAGTTATCAGATGGCTAACCTTAACCTATTTCTAATACAAAGTTTTTCCTATACGAAACTAATATCTGAATCATAATTCACATTAATGCTTTTTCTGTGTATCCTATTGGGCCTACGGCAAGGTCGCTAACTGGTGTCAGATCCTTATCAATCAGCCACGCCCTCCCGTAGGAGTGTGCATGCGCAGAGGGCCTGTTTACCGAGAGGGTCCTTTCTCCCTGGTTCCCCCATACGCTCCATGAACACCATTAAGAAAAATTGGGGGGCCCTTGCACTCTGCGCCGTTTAGTGACGTCATTGTGCCCATGCAGGGTGGCTAACTAGCCTAAAAGAAAGCGTAACTCCCCCCTTCCCTGCACCCATCCAGCCAACCGAATGTACCGCCCCTGGAGTTCTAGGAGAGACCACTTGTCCCTCCCTCTGGGCGACCCCATTCAAGAATAGCGCCGCTCCCTAAGGACCTTAAATGGACTGCTCACCTATCATGACCTTACCGCCTGCCCAAGGTATAGCAATAACACGACGATTGATTACCTATAAACGGGAAAAGGTTCTAAGGAACAAAATATTCATACAACACACCTGTTACGTTGGGAAAAAGCCTTATTAACAACATAATCACACAACAATCAATATCTGCTTTTAGTGGATGGTGGGTGGGGAAAAAGATGACAGCCTCCTATGAAGCTGAGGTAGGGCTGGCCTGACAGCGCGGGAACAAGAGAACGCCTCCCGCGCTCCCCGGCCTTTTTAAACCCCCAGTGAGGCCAGACCAGTTCTAAGTGGCCTGATTCCCAGCTCCCCTTGACCCGGAAGCGATCCAATCGCTTCTGGGTCACCTGGGAGCCTTATCACCAATCAATGGTGAGGCGCACTCACCGCGTCACGATGACGCAGCGGGCGCCCCACCATGGACTGTAGGCGAGGGGGAAGGGGGGGGGGGGGGCGGTGCCCCGCCAGACCAGCAGCGGGGCCGATACCGGCCCCTGCCTTTCTCTATGGCCAGGGACTACCGAGCATCCCCCTCCCCGCCTTGTGGAAACCAACATTTATTAAATTGGACATGAGAGAGGATTTCTTTAGAGGCAGGGGGTCGTCGACTCCCCGCCGTATTTATTAAAAACATAAAAATAAAAAAAAATTAAATAAACAATATTTACACAGAAAAACGTACTTGGCATTAGATTACAATTCATGTACACAGTTATCAGATGGCTAACCTTAACATATTTCTAATACAAAGTATTTCCTATCCGAAACTTATATCTGAATCATAATCCACATTATTGCTTTTTCTGCGTATCCTATTGGGCTTACGGCAAGGTCGCTAACTGGTGTCAGATCCTTATCAATCAGCCACGCCCTCCCGTAGGAGTGCGCATGCGCAGAGGGCCTGTTTACCGAGGGGGTCCTTTCCCCCCGGTTACCCCTGTTCGCTCCATGAACCCCATTAACAAAAATTGGGGGGGCCCTTGCAGTCTGCGCCGTTTAGTGACGTCATTGTGCCCATGCCGGGTGGCTAACCAGCCTCAAAGAAAGCGTGAACTCCCCTTCCCCCGCACCCATCCAGCCAACCGGATGTACCGCCCCTGGAGTTCTAGGAGAGACCACTTGTCCCTCCCCCTGGGCGACCCCATTCAAGTATAGCACCGCCCCCTAAGGATCTTAAATTGACTGCTCACCAATCATGACCTTACCTCCACAGGCCAGCGTAGTTGCCCGACTTTCTGGCCCCCCTATCCTCCTACACTGAAAGGTCATGCCCTGCGCCAAGCACCCCCTAGCCAAGCCATAATGTTCTCTAATAATATCTTGTTGCCCCCTCTAATCAGATGGACCCCGTCTTTTAAGAAGCACGGTTCCCCCCTGATACACCCATGCACTATGTTTTACAGCTGAGGTGACCTAAACAATATCTCAGTTTTATTGTTTATCCTCTTCACCGAGCGATTCAACGCTTTTACAGAATCACCTCCCCTCCATTTGAATCTGGGTATTATCTGAGACCAAAATATGGTGCAGCCCTGGCATGTCTTAGCTAACCAGCCTACTTCAGATATTATCTCCTCCATCAAGACCCTTGTCCCCAAATTCACCAGATCGTTCCCGCCCAAATGCAAGATCACGACTGTGGGTGGCGGACTGTGTCTGTCCAACAGATCTGTCACAAACCCCCTAAACTGACTGAGGCAGAGACCCCCCTTCCCATGGAAAGATAACTTGAAACCATCCTGCTCAGTCCTCTGTCTGTAGTTACCTGCAAGAAAAACAGATTTCATGCGCCGTACATACGAATGACCAATAACCTATACAACTTGTGCTCCATTGTCCTGAGGATGTGGCCTCCTTTGCAAAGAATCTTGCTGTTGATGTGCTGACGGAAGTTTCCCTCATGCGTGACAGGTTTGGGAAACTGAAATATAAGCAAACAAAGAGGACAAGCATCAGTCTACAGTTGTCTTGACACTCTAACAACATGTGCAGCCGCACATAGTGCTTGTAACAATTAGAAGACCATCTTCCAATTCTTTACACACTGTTGCCGTGCAAACCTCTAGCTGTTGCCTCAGTGGCAGCCCCTATCCGAAATGAATGTGTTCCAAAGTCTTTTGGATTCAAACCAATCCTGTCAATAGCCATGGCCAATACCCTTTTAAATTGGAACCTGGTGAGCGGGGTGCCGTCAGCATGTATTAATAGTGTCCCCCTTGTTGTACTAATCCTCTGTTGGAGGAAGGCCTCTAGATGCATCACTGGGCAGCATGGGTTACCTTGTGCCCGATGAAGTACGAACCCTTCACCCCTGGCTTCTTAGTCAGTCTTAGATTTTGTAATGGTTATTAGCAGTGTGCTACCCTGCATCTTTGTGTGTTCCAGCTGAAGACCCCCTAGCACTAGTTCACCTACTCTAAATGTCCCATAGAAAGCTAGTGTAAAGGCAGCCCTGAACAATAATGCTTCTCCTGTTGAGCTGTAAATGCCACCCAGGGCAGTTAGGAGTGATGCCAGCCGCTCTAAACCTATTGGTTGCCTTGTGTCTGGGGCGGCTCCGTGGAGGCCCCGCCATCCTTTTAGAGCCATCCGCACAATAAAACTATTTGTGTGATCCCTAGTGTCCCTGATGTCGGCAAAGAAAGAAACTGCTGCTACAGGACGCCTAGCTGTCGCCGCAGAGCGCCTTCTTTATTCAAGGCATCTAGATATTGGAGGAATGCCCCTGACTTATGCCAGCTATCCGCCCAACCCTGCCCCAAAAAAGTGCAGTAAGAACAGAACGCCCCTTCACAAGCTTTCCTGGTCCTAGGCGCTAGACTAGCTGCCATGAGGTTCTGTAGTTGGGGGCACCAATCTGCCAAAGTGCTTCAGGGAAGTGTGTTGGTGTCACCTCTGCAGTTGGTAAGTGTTCCCTGAAAACCTGCATCTTAAAGCGAGAGAGTGCGTCAGCTGCATTATTTAGCACACCCGAGACATGTGTAGCCTTAAACTGTATGTTCAGTTTCATGCACAACAGCACTATCTCCTTCAACAAGCGGAGGATCATTTTACACCGGGAAGTTGTTGCTTGATACATGCTACCACTGTCATATTGTCTGACCAGAAAATCACAGATTGGTTACGCAGCTGATGAGGCCAAACAGTCAGAGCCCCCCAAATGGTAAAGAGTTCCATGAAACCAATATTGGCTGTCAGACCACTCTCGCTCCACCAATTTGGCCAATGCTGAGCCACCCATGCACTCCCGAGTATGGCAACAAAATCCACACTGCCCGCGGCGTCAGTCCATAAACCTAACTCCGCCGACATAGTGGGTAGACCGGGCCACACTACCCTGCCGTTGAAACCTTCCAGAAATGCGATACAAATCCGCATGTCTTGGCGAACCGCAGACAACAGTCTGGTGAAATGGTGCTTCTCTTTTAGGCCCGTCATGGCCTGCGAGATAGAACGGGAGAATAGACGTGCCAAAGGCATTACCCTTAGTGCTAAGTTCAACTGGCCAACAATCTGTTGTAACTGGTGTAAGGTTACCTTATCTTTTGCCAAGTCTTGCTGGAGTGCTGCCCTAAATTTCTGTATTCTTTCCTCAGGTAACCTAAAACATCCCTGAACCGAGTCCAATTCAATGCCTAAGAATTCTATTGTGGTTGCTGGACCGACCCTGCCAATGGGACCCCAAAGGCCCGCATGAGTACGCAAAATTCCTGCAGTGCCCAAGCACATTCTCGGGAGCCCGCCGACCCCAGAAAGAGGAAGTCATCCAGATAATGCATGACATACTGGTGTCCTGTCGCCTGTCTCAGAGCCCATTCCATGAATGAACTGAGTTTCTCAAAGTAAGCACATGAGACCGAACAACCCATGGGCATGCACATATCCATATAGAATTTGCCCTGAAATGAAAAACCCAAAAGATGGTGATCTAAAGGATGGACAAGCAGCAACCGGAAGGCGGATTCAACATCTGACTTGTCCATCAAAGCCCCTGGTCCCAGTACTCTTAGCATATCCACCCCTTGGTCAAAGGAGGAATATTTCACGCTATATATGTCTTCATTGATGGCGTCATTTAATGAATTGCCTCTAGGGGCTGATAGATTAGGAATTAACCTGAATTCCCATTTCTTCTTCTTCTGGACCACTACCAAGGGTGAGCAAACTAAATTGGGCACAGGATGTGATCAAAAGTAAGTATGTGTGAATTTTGCGAATCAGCGGTTCGCAAATTTGCGCAAAATGGCAGAAAAATCCACGAATTTGCAGATTTTCCCGCGAAATCGTGGATTGTTTTGTGATTTGCACCATACTTAACTGGAGTACTTTCTACTGGCTAGTCAGTAAGTGCTACCTCGTTGGGTAAATCTGTACCATGCTTTTCCTGCACTACAGCTGCGCAAAGGCCCAGAAGAGTTTTCTCCAGTGACTCCGTGTGTCTGTAACTTTGCCACCGCGCCCATAGGTGCTGAGGTCCCTCGAGTGAGCTGTCCATCACAGTGGGGGAAAGGGCGGGAAGAGGTTGCATAGCTGGGCCGGGCTTCTGTGCGAGTTCACATGCCTCAAGTTTATAAAGGGTCAGAGGCCGATCAGCGCAGCAAATGAGGAGAAAGCAGTAAGTGCTACCTCGTTGGGTAACTGTATTGTGCTTTTCCTGTACGACAGCAGCGTAAAGGCCCGGAAGAGTTGTCTTCAGTGACCCCGTGTGTCTGTAACTTTGCCACCGCGCCCATAGCGCCGAGGTCCCTCGAGTGAGCTGTCCATCACAGTGGGGCAAAGGGCTGGAAGAGGTTGCATAGCCTAGTGTGTGTGGGCTGGGGCCGGGCTTCTGTGCGAGTTCACATGCATCAAGTTTATAAAGGGTCAGAGGCCGATCAGCGCAGCAGATGAAGAGAAAGCAGCCTACTGGTCGGTGGAAGTACAGGGGGATTGCGCTCGAGGAACTCGTGGATGCCTAGACCTCCATCACGGATAAAATCTAATTGTAGATGGTAGATCTGGGGAAAAAGCACACCTGCCTAGCATCAACCGTGCTCACTAGATTCTTGGGCTGATTAATAATGCGTGACTGAATTTGAGCTTCAACTCGGGCACCTGCTTTTTTTTATCTGTAAGTGCTTCCTGCTGAGGTTTAATTGTTGGGACAGGTGCCTCCTTACCTAATTGTAACTATTCTCTGACCCTGCTTCGAGGGTCAGAGCAGGGTCAGAGAATAATTGCAAGTAGGCAACGAGGGGCCACTCAGGAAGCACATATCAATCAATCAATCAATCAAAGCATTTATATAGCGCATTACTCACCCGGAGGGTCTCAAGGCGCTAGGGGAGGGGGGGTCCGCTACTGCTCGAACAGCCAGGTCTTGAGCTGCTTCCTGGGTTATAGCATGGTGCCCAAGTTGAAGTTAATTTCTTTGTAACCATTTTACAAAGAAATTAGCTTCAATTTGGGCACCTGCTTTAACCCTGTAAGTGCTTCCTGAGCAAGATTTGTCCCGCTCGCTGATTCGCGGATTTTGCTGCGATTTCGCGCAATTCGCGGATCGTAAAATCGCGGAAAATCTGCAAATTCCGCGAGCGGAACGAATTTTTAAACATCAAAAGGACCTGCTATTCTACCCAGGCGCAGTTCTTTTGCAATTTTTACAGCTGCCACCCCTGGATTTGTCCTGACTGAAAGTTGATTTTTACATTCTGGAGTCTCTGCGTAGTCCCCTGCCGGAATCCTGAAGCCATACAAAAAACCTTCCTGTAACATCCTAGCAGTGGCATGGTCTGGATACCTGTTTAACCAAGGAGTCATTGCCAGAACGTCAATGGGGGAATGTGTTACCATTCTTTCCTTATCTTTATTCCTGTTTCTTCCTCCCTCTATTTCCTGCAATGAGTTCCCTTTCCCAAAGCATTTTGTTTCTGGGTGAGAGAGGTGATTACAAACGGAACATGCAAGTCTGAATTTACACATGCCTTGGGCCCTGGTGCATGTCCGCTTATTAAAGTCCCAATACACTCCTTTTTGCCCCCCGCCACGTTCCCTGCACCCAGGGTCGTGCCCCCCGCTTGTGGTGGCCGAAAGGGCTGAGGTGCTTGTGAAGTGTGACCCTTGTTCCAATTTTGGACTGAATTGCCCAACTGCCCTGGGACAAACTGATCAAACCATGAGATTGAGTCCACCCGATCCCGAGTGAGGGGTCAAATTCCTTGGCCTGGCAGAAATTCATATCATAATCCTTCCAACCTTCCCCCCCATATTTATCATGAGTCATAGTGACCCTGCTCTGATAACACGCCATTTCTGCTTGTAAATTAGGTGTACGTTCAGCTACTATGGCCATAAATACTGAGAATGCCCTAATCCAATTGTTCAGGGTCTCTTCGACCCTGAATCTAGACATTTTAACCCACCATTCTCTAGGAAGCACCCAATCCTTTTGCTTCTTGGCACACTTCATTTACCTATTGTCTACTAGCAGTGAAAACATATTGACATAAGCCCCTCACCATATCCTACTGTGTTACGTGCCTTGCTAAATGCTCCCTCCTAGAGGGTAATACCCCCGCTCCAAGCAATGGTAGTGGTACCTCCTTACCTATTTCCCCAGCTCCTGCTGGCGCTGTCAGGGTCAGACGTGTGCCTACCCAATGTTGAACTCGGGAACTACATCTCCCAGAATTCCTGCGGACTAAAGGAGATTGGGGAAAGGCCATATAGCCAGGAAAGGCGCTGGGTGGGGTGCACATGATTTTGTCTTGCTGGGACATTGAGTTACACAGACGTTTTGTTCCTCCGTGTTTTTCCTGTTGGGGTTGAGAGGACCTGCACCTTTGTAGAGGTAATCCCGGGGCTGTGGGATTACGATTGTTGGAGTTCTGCCGGTGTCCAGTGCCAGGGCAGAACGCTGTGTTAGTGATCGGTGAGGGAGACGTTGGAGACATTTTCCTCCCGAGGCCGATTTTCAGGAGTCTTGGCAGCGCCGAGGTGAGAAACGCAGGATTTGCCCCCTCTCACGTTGGAACGTGTGTAACCCGTTGCGAGAGACGCCGGATTGCACCCTCTCGCATCGGAGCATGTGGGAGCCGGTGTGAGAGACGCCGGATTGCACCCTCTCGGCTGGTTTTCCGTTTCAGCGGATACAAGGGCTATGAGTTGATATGAGAGACGGAGGATTGCACCCTCTCGTGATCGGAGTCCTTTTTTCAAGTCCTCTGAGAATACTCTGGGTTAGATTCTGGTACGTGAGACGCAGGATTGCACCCTTCAGTGACCGGAGTCGCAACAGAGGGAACTTCAACTTCTGTCTTTGGTAAGAGAACCTCGTTCCTCATGATTTAATGTGTACTGTTTTGCTGTTCCAGTTACATAACATTAGACTGATACTATGATATCATACGTGCCAATTCTGAAGGGCTTCCTGTCCGGGTGTAGTTACAGTCAGAATCCACTAGATTTTTGCACTTGAACTATTACTTTGTTTTTTTACTTCTTGTTTATCAGTCGGAAAAAACCTATCCTGTTGGTTAGACTGTCAGAATTCCAGGGGTGAGACCGTATGGTGTGTAAAAGCGGCATATTGGTTTTTCTAGGAACCAGTAAAGGAAGAATGGGGATAACAGGTGTTTTTTGTACTTTTAGGAATCCTGTTCCATGCACGAGAGAAGACATCTCATCCTATCATTTTGGTTAAAAGAAGGGGGCTAAAGTCTGAGACTTATCAGGTAGGGGTTGAGTCTATAGAGCTATAAGGCAGAGAAGTGTGAGGGCCTTGTATTAACATATGGCACTTTGTTTTTACAGGCATCCCTTCTTCAGCGGTTCCCACCCCGGCGTTTTTTCCCTCACCTGCTTACTACCGTGCTCTGTAAGTTGTTATATTCAGAGTGCGGGGAAAGCTAGAGGTGGACCCCTATTAGCAGCACCCTGATTCTGAGGAGCCGTTGGACTGTGACAGAATCACGTGCCCACGAAATAACTCCTCCTGATCAGGGTTCAGGTATGGCTACCATGGATGATGTATTGGCGGCTCTAGTGTTAGTGCAGCAGGAGCTGGCCACGTCCAGAGCAGAAATGGCAGCCTTAAAGGAACAGGTTGATAGACAGGCCAGAAATGCTTTCAATGCTTCGGCAGGTGCACAACAGATCCAGGTTACGGTTCCACCGCCTATTCCGTTAGCCAGCCCGGAGAGATACTCTGGAGATCCTCACACAATACAAGCGTTTCTAACGCAGGTCTCCTTGCATTTCTCTTGCCGTCCCGCATCATTCCCATCTAATTTGTCTAGGGTGGCGTTTGCCATTTCCTATTTGACAGGCGATGCGGCTAATTGGGCCGGCCCATTGGTCAGGAATGACGATCCTCTTTTGTCGGACTGGACTGCCTTTAAGAGGGAGTTTGAGAGAGTATTCGATAGAAGAGCCACAACGCTTAGTGCGGATCGTGACCTACTTGAGTTGAGACAGGGTAGGAAAGACTTGGTGTCGTATATGACCTCTTTCAACAGGCTGGTGGCAGAGACTGCCTGGTCAGAAGAGAAGAGGATGGCGCTGTATTATCAGGGCCTTTCTGAGGAGTTGAAAGACGTGTTAGCGCAAATCGACCCACAGCCCACCACCTGTACGGCTCTGATAAACTTAACGTTGAGACTAGATCATCGTCTATCTGACCGTACAGGAGATAGGAGAAGAGGCAATCGTACTCCTGGGGGGTTGGGTAGGGTCGAGCCTGCTACACCTATTGAGAAGAGTGGTTCAACAGAACCTATGGAAGTAGGGGCCGTAAGGTCCAGCTTTGTCAAGGGCTGAACGAAAAACTCGCCGCTCCCAAGTCCTCTGTATGTACTGTGGCAAGAAGGGGCATTACCTAAAGGACTGCACTATGAAACCTAAGAGATCGCGTCCTTTTGTCGCAGAAAAGAATCTTTCCCTTCCTGCGGTACAAAACAGCACAGAGGTGGAGACCATTAAAGCCTCTACAGACCTTGAAGGAGCAGGATGGCAGCTGCCATCTCTAGCAGGGGCGTGTTCAGCACACACTGAGTCACATATAGTCCTCCCTATGATCTTGCAAGTGAGAGGTGAACAACACTTGGTTCATAGTATGCTTGATTCTGGGGCCACCGGCAACTTCATTGAAGTAGGGTTGGTGCGCCGTCTGGGTCTGGAGAGGGTCCCTATTCTGAAACCCGAAAGGGTATTGGCAGTGGACGGCACCCCACTGAAGTCCGGTCCGATCACAGAACAGATGGAAATAGTAGAGTTGCAACTCCCGGGGGAGCCTTTGGACCATGTGGAGAACATTGTTTTGAATATCATAGAAGCCCCTCAGTATGAGGTTATTTTGGGGATGCCCTGGCTAGGGCTCCACAATCCTACTATGGACTGGAAACTCAAGACCATTCGGTTCCTTTCGGATGAGTGTCAGATGTCTTGTCTGAGGGAGGCGGACAAACATCTGTTGGCTTTGGCTCGAGTGTTCCAGGTGGCTACGGCCGCCGAAAAGGATGTGATATTGCCAGCAGCTTATGAGGAGTATAGCGAGGTGTTCAGTGAGGTCAAGGCGGCAACGTTACTACCCCACCGAGAATACGACTGTCGCATTGATCTTATTGACGTGGCAGTGATACCCTCTTGTAGGGTGTACGCACTATCGGAGCCGGAGACGAAGCACCTGCAGGAGTGTTTGAAACAATCTGTGCCATGGGGTTCATTCGTCCATCTAGGTCCCCTGCATTTCGTCTCTGTTTTTTACAGCAAAAGCCAATGGTGAATTGCGAACCTGCATACACTATCGCCTGCTGAATCGACAGACTGTGAGAAATCGTTATCCTCTTCCACTCATCCCTGTTTTATTGGATCAAGTTCGAGAGGCCAACATTTACACCCGGTTGGATCTCTGAGGGGCATACCATCTGGTGAGGATCTGTAGCGGAGATGAGTGGAAAACGGCCTTCAAAACAAGGTATGGCCTTTACGAATACTTGGTTATGCGGTTTGGGCTGTGCAATGCCCCGGCAGCTTTCCAGTATTTCTTAAATGATGTTTTAAAGGACTATATAGACCAGTTTGTCATAGTGTACATCGACGACATTCTGGTCTATTCGGCATCTATACCGCAGCATGCCAGTCACGTTATCTTGGTCCTGAAAAGATTGTTGGAAAACTGCGTCTAATGTAAACTCAGTAAGTGTGAGTTTGGAGTGTCGGTGTCAGGATTTGCGTAATGGCGCCTGCAGAACTACATCTCCCATAAAGATGGGTGTGAACAGAGTCGATATAATGGTGATGTCCACTAGATGGCGCTGTAAATGATTTACTCCTTGAAACCAGATTGAGAGAGTGTGGTCGTGTTCCCTGTTTCGGGAGCTTTATTCCAGGATCGAAGGCTGGGATCCTGTACTGTAGCTGAAGTTCTGCGTGGCAAGATCCTCACATGTGCCACACTAGACGCGAGGGAAGGCTTTCCCTCATTGTTCTTTCTAATCGCGAGCGGCGGCCGCGAAGAGAGAAATGCTTGCTATCCAGGAAGACGCCGGGTTGGAGTAACGGCTGTGAATGAAAAGGATTCCTGTGGTCAAAGGAGAATTCCCGATCGTGAGCGGCTTCCGCGAGGGAAGATTCCCGTTTTCTGGGTGCCAGTGCAAGGGGCGCTTTAACGTCCAACTTTGTGATTGATGAGAAGCTTGTCAGCACAGGCAAGTTCTACGGCGCCTTGGTTCTTACCGCGAGCGGCTGCCGCGAGGTAAAGGCATCTGATACTGTGACTGTTCGGGTTGCTGAAGACGATGAAATTCGTGCAACCACATTTCTGAATTAAACCAATCTTAATTAAGGGAAGCTGGTAAGCCTCGGATTGAGGAAGCATTTTCGTTCTCTTTTTTGTTAGTGTTCCATTAGTAGTTGGGCCCAGCTAGGAATACTAAAGTGAACTCTATTTTTTGTCCTTGGATTGAACTGGAAGTACCTATTGAGATACTCTCACGAATTCCTGATCTTCAGTGTTTTGGAACTAAAAGTTTGGCAGCATCATAATCTAGCACTACTGGGGTACTGGAGATATCTATTACTCAAGGGAAGCATTATAGGGTATGTGTGTTGAAGGTTTGGCCTTTTTGAATGCATTGCTGAAGGTTGTTGAAGTATTAGTAACACGTGGTTTTCTTACAGGGCGCACTCTGGTATAGAGAAGTATCTATGGCTTAGAGAAAAGAGGTCCCCTCCTGATTTAGTTGGTATGTATCGTTCCATTAGCGAGACATGAATGAGAGTAGTCAGAATTGATGTGATAATCTTCTTTTTCTTGTTGTTTCAGCTATCCCATCCGTTCCAGACCCCTTCCTTACCTTCCCTGATTTATCCCTCGCTTGATTACCTTTACGCTCTGTGTTATTTGTACAGTCAGAGTGTGGGGAAATCAGGAGGTGGACCCCTTTCGGCATCACCCTGATCCTGAGGTTTCCAGAATCGTGACAGAATCATTTACCCAAGAAAATAGTGAACCTCCCGGTCAGGGTGTGCTGAAGGATGACCACACTTGAGGAAGTAATGCAGGCATTAGTTCTTGTTCAGCAGGAGTTGGTGAATTCTCGTGCAGAAACTACTGCTCTTAAGGAAAGGTTTGATAGGCAGGCTAGAAATCCTTTTGATGCTTCTGCCGGTGTACCCCAGATACAGGTTACGGTGCCCCCGCCGATACCATTGGCTAGTCCAGAGAGATATGCAGGGGACCCTCTTAAAATTCAGACATTCTTGACGCAGATTACTTTGCATTTCTCGTGTAGGCCAGCTTCCTTCCCTACCAACCATTCCAGGGTGGCTTTTGCGATATCTTACATGACGGGAGAGGCCGCGGACTGGGCAGTCCCTTTAGTGCGCAAAGACGATCCTTTGTTGACAGATTGGAATGCTTTCCGAAGGGAATTTGAGAGGGTGTTTGATAGAAGGGCTACCACCCTTAGTGCAGATCGTGATTTGTTGGGGTTACGGCAGGGGAGAAAGGATCTACTAACCTATATGACTACCTTCAATAGATTGGTGGGGGAAACAGCATGGCCCGAAGAGAAAAGAATGGCACTATACTATCAGGGGTTGAATGAAGATATGAAAGACGTCCTGGCACAGATCGATCCCCAGCCCACGAGTTGTTTAGCCTTGATCAATCTGACCTTGCGTTTGGATCACCGCCTTTCTGAGAGGGGAGGTGAGCGAAAAAGAGGTGGGCGAACATGGAGTGGGTATGAGGTCGAGAGTGTTAGCCATAAGAAAGATTCAGGTCCTGAGGCTATGGAAATAGGGGCTGTTCGTCCTCCATTAACCAAGGCAGAAAGAGAGAACAGACGGGCCCTTGGTTTATGCATGTATTGCGGTAAAAAAGGGCACTACGTGCGAGAATGTCCTGCTAAACCCCAAAAAAGGGGTTTGTTTTTTCCTGCCAAAAAGATGGTTGCAGTAGTAGCAGAAAATACCTATGCTTTACAGGAGGCAGATGAGGGGGCTGAGAGTAGGCCCACTCCCCCTAAGGAATGGAGAATACCGTCCTTGGGAGTAGTGGATAGAATGGAAGCAGTGTCTCATGTAATTTTGCCCATGTATCTGGGGTCAGGACAGCAAAAGGTATCTGAGAACACCATGGTGGATTCCGGGGCTACGGGGAACTTCATAGACTATGGGTTGGTGCAGAAGCTAGGATTAAAGAAAGTTCCCACTCAACTACCAGAGTTGGTGTTGGCGGTGGATGGCACCCCACTTAAATCAGGCCCCATAGTAGAACATACTGAAGCGTTAGAATTGACTCTTTGTGGACAGCCCTGGGATCATGTATAATCCATTGTACTGAATATGATTGAGGCTCCGCAGTATGAAATCATCCTAGGTATGCCGTGGTTGTGGAAACACAATCCTTTGATGGATTGGAAGTTAAAAACTATCCAGTTCACTTCGGAGTTTTGTGTATCCGAATGTTTTCAGGAGAAGGGGGGATCACATACTCTATCCTTGGCCCAGAGTTTTAGGGTGGCCACTGCAGCAGAGAAAGAGGTGACTCTGCCAGCAGAATACCAGCAGTATCGAGCTGTGTTCAGCAAAGTGGAGGCTGAAAGGCTTCCACCTCATCGCGACTACGATTGTCGAATTGATCTGGTGGAAGGTTCCAAGATTCCTACTTGTAGGGTCTATGCGTTGTCTGATTCTGAGACGAGATATTTGAAAGAGTATTTAGAACATCTGTGCTCGTTGGGGTTCATAAGACCATCACGTTCCCCAGCGGCCTCGCCTCTTTTCTTCATTTCTAAGGCAAACGGTGAGCTGCGCGCTTGCATAGATTTTAGACAGTTGAATAAAATCACGATTAAAAATCGATACCCTCTTCCGCTCATCCCCGTCCTGTTAGACCAGGTGAAGGAGGCCAGCATATACACCCGGTTGGACCTTCGAGGGGCGTATCATCTGGTACGGATTCAGGCCGGAGATGAGTGGAAGACGGCGTTCAAAACGCGCTTTGGGCTATTTGAATATCTGGTGATGCCGTTCGGGCTCTGCAATGCCCCTGCGGCGTTTCAGTTCTTTCTAAATGACATTATGAAAGAATACATTGACCGTTTTGTTGTCATCTATATAGATGACATTCTGATTTGTTCCGACGATCCATCTCAGCATGTCAGTCAGGTTGTATTGATCCTTCAGAAATTGCAGGAACACTTCTTATACTGTAAATTAAGTAAGTGTGAGTTTGGAGTGACCGAAGTGGAGTTTTTGGGAGTGATCTTGACTCCTCAGGGGTTTAGGATGGCGGATAGAAAAGTGAAGGCAGTGCAAGAATGGCCTGTTCCTAGAAGTGTGAAGGATGTACAATGCTTCCTAGGTTTCTCCAATTATTATCGGAGATTTATTGCCCATTTTTCACAGCTAGCCTCTCCAGTAACCCGGTTGCTAAGAAAGGGTGTCACTTTCTGCTGGACCTCGGAGGCAGGAGAGGCCTTTGAGCAGATGAAAAAGGCTTTCTGTTCTGCCCCTATCTTGAGACATCCACAATCTGATGTTCCATTCGTTGTAGAAGCTGATGCTTCGGACATCGCCATTGGAGCAGTCTTGTCGCAAAGAGATAAATCCACCGGTCAGCTGCACCCTGTTGCCTTTTTGTCCAAAAAACTGAATCCTGCAGAGGTGAACTACACAGTGGCAGAAAAAGAACTGTTGGCAGTAAAAAGGGCCTTTGAGGAGTGGAGGCCTTATTTGTGGGGGGGTCAACATCCGGTTACCGTGTTCTCGGATCACCGCAATCTGCAATTTATGAAGACTGCTAGGCACCTTTCGCAACGTCAAATGCGTTGGATGTTATTCTTCGCAGAATATGATTTTACTATTACCTTTCGTCCTGGGGCTGACAATCGCAAGGCAGACTCTTTGTCCCGCCAATTGGATCCCGGAGCATCATCAAAGGGAGAACAGTTGTCGATTCTGCCTCCGGAGAGAGTGGTGTGCGCCACTACTGTTGAGATGTTCCTGGAAGCTGTCCGTAAACAACGTCCCGCATCACAATGGCAGATCTGGGCGAGTAAAGAAAAACAACGTACTCTGAAACATGGACTACCAATGCGGAATAATGCCCTGTTTCTTCCCACGCATGAATTGCGTCTGATGGCCTTTAATTGGTGTCATAACGCCATGGTGGCAGGTCATCCGGGACATACAAAAACCCTACAGGCGCTACAAAGACAATTCTGGTGGGAAGGAATGATGACCGATGTAAAGTCTTGGATTGAGCAGTGTGAAATCTGTGCAAGAGCTAAAAGTGAACAAACCAAGAGTAAGGGGTTGTTGATGCCTCTTCCTACCCCCTCTAGACCTTGGCAAGTGATAAGCATGGATTTCATGCTGGGACTACCGCTGGATAAGGGTTGCAATGCCATTCTGGTAGTGGTGGATAGCCTGACCAAGATGGGTCATTTTATTCCCTGTCGTAATCTCCCTACAGCTGCTCAAACTGCGCAGTTGTTGTTGACTGAAGTGGTACGGTTGCATGGAATTCCTAAGGTCATAATTTCGGATCGTGGACCGCAGTTTGTCGCCAGGTTCTGGCATACTTGGTGCAAGGCTCTACAAGTGACGGATGCATTGTCTACGAGTTTTCATCCCCAGTCTGATGGACAAACCGAGAGGCTTAACCAAACACTTAAAAAATATCTGAGATGCTACGCCGAAAAGGCTAAGGACTCCTGGGTCTCTTTGTTGTGGTTAGCCGAATTGTCCTATAACAACGCATGGCATAGTTCTACTGGAGAATCCCCTTTTCGGGCCAACACGGGTTATCACGCTGACATCTTGCCAGTTACTATCCCTAGTGATGTGCATAACCATCCTACAGTTGCTGCCAGGATGAAGGCTTTGTTGAAGATCCATCGTCGGGTACAACTGCACCTGGAAAGGGCAAAAACTTCGTATAAGAAGTGGGAAGATCGACGACGTCAGAAGGGTCCGGAATACAAAGTGGGGGATAAGGTGTGGCTGTCGACCAAAAACATTCGTTTCCGCTACCGCAGTATCTTCCATCCTAGGTTTATCGGACCATATGAAGTGCTGTGTGTAGTGAATCCTGTGGCATACAAACTGAAGTTGCCAGCATCCTTCAGGATACATCCGGTTTTTCATTGCAGTCTTTTGAAACCCGCCAAAACTGGGAGGCGTCAAGTGGTCCCTCCTGTGCTGAGAGATGGCCAGTTGGAGTATGAGGTGCGTCGTATCTTGGACTCTAAATACCAACGGGGGAAGCTGTGGTATTTAATATCATGGAAAGGATACGACTCGGAGGATGACTCCTGGGAACCCTGTACTGAAGTACATGCCCCTCTGGCGGTTCGAAGATTCCATGCTCAGAATCCTGGGAAGCCTGGTGCTAGAAGGCGCCGTTAAGGAGGGCATACTGTCAGGATTTGCGTAATGGCGCCTGCAGAACTACATCTCCCATAAAGATGGGTGTGAACAGAGTCGATATAATGGTGATGTCCACTAGATGGCGCTGTAAATGATTTACTCCTTGAAACCAGATTGAGAGAGTGTGGTCGTGTTCCCTGTTTCGGGAGCTTTATTCCAGGATCGAAGGCTGGGGTCCTGTACTGTAGCTGAAGTTCTGCGTGGCAAGATCCTCACGTGTGCCACACTAGACGCGAGGAAAGGCTTTCCCTCATTGTTCTTTCTAATCGCGAGCGGCGGCCGCGAAGAGAGAAATGCTTGTTATCCAGGAAGACGCCGGGTTGGAGTAACGGCTGTGAAAGAAAAGGATTCCTGTGGTCAAAGGAGAATTCCCGATCGCGAGCGGCTGCTGCGAGGGAAGATTCCCGTTTTCTGGGTGCCAGTGCAAGGGGCGCTTTAACGTCCAACTTTGTGATTGATGAGAAGCTTGTCAGCACAGGCAAGTTCTACGGCGCCTTGGTTCTTACCGCGAGCGGCTGCCGCGAGGTAAAGGCATCTGATACTGTGACTGTTCGGGTTGCTGAAGACGATGAAATTCGTGCAACCACATTTCTGAATTAAACCAATCTTAATTAAGGGAAGCTGGTAAGCCTCGGATTGAGGAAGCATTTTCGTTCTCTTTTTTGTTAGTGTTCCATTAGTAGTTGGGCCCAGCTAGGAATACTAAAGTGAACTCTATTTTTTGTCCTTGGATTGAACTGGAAGTACCTATTGAGATACTCTCACGAATTCCTGATCTTCAGTGTTTTTGAACTAAAAGTTTGGCAGCATCATAATCTAGCACTACTGGGTTACTGGAGATATCTATTACTCAAGGGAAGCATTATAGGGTATGTGTGTTGAAGGTTTGGCCTTTTTGAATGCATTGCTGAAGGTTGTTGAAGTATTAGTAACACGTGGTTTTCTTACAGGGCGCACTCTGGTATAGAGAAGTATCTATGGTTTAGAGAAAAGAGGTCCCCTCCTGATTTAGTTGGTATGTATCGTTCCATTAGCGAGACATGAATGAGAGTAGTCAGAATTGATGTGATAATCTTCTTTTTCTTGTCGTTTCAGCTATCCCATCCGTTCCAGACCCCTTCCTTACCTTCCCTGATTTATCCCTCGCTTGATTACCTTTACGCTCTGTGTTATTTGTACAGTCAGAGTGTGGGGAAATCAGGAGGTGGACCCCTTTCGGCATCACCCTGATCCTGAGGTTTCCAGAATCGTGACAGTCGGAGGTGGAGTTCTTGGGGGTCATATTGAGTCCCGGAGGGTTTCGGATGGCAGACAGGAAGGTGGAGGCGGTACAGCAGTGGCCAGCTCCCAAAAGCGTGAAGGAAGTACAGGGCTTTCTAGGCTTTGCAAACTATTATAGGAGGTTCATAGGCCAGTTCTCCTTGGTAGCCTCTCCGATCACTCGGTTGTTGAGAAAAGGTGTACCGTTTGAGTGGACCCCGGAAGCAACAGAGGCTTTCGAACTGTTGAAGACATTGTTCAGTACCGCTCCTATACTGCGACATACGCAGATGGATGTTCCATTCGTGGTGGAGGCGGATGCCTCGGATACAGCGGTAGGGGCCATTTTGTCCCAGAGAGACGCAGGAACCGGGCAATTGCATCCGGTGGCGTTCTTGTCAAAAAAGTTGTCCTCGGCTGAACTGAACTCCACGGTGGCAGAAAAGGAGCTGTTCGCTATAAAACGGGCATTTATGGAGTGGAGACACTATTTGTGGGGAGCAAGGCATCCTGTTACGGTGTATTCAGACCATCGGAATTTGGTTTTCATGAAGACTGCCCGTCATCTGTCTCAACGTCAAATGAGATGGATGCTATTTTTTGCTGGGTATGACTTCGTCATTACGTTCCGCCCAGGGTCCGACAACCGGAAAGCGGATTCTCTGTCTAGACAGGAGGAAGGTATGGCATCCCCTCAGGTGAAACCACAAGCCATCATTCCCCCTGAGAAAGTGCTTTGTGCGGTCTCAGCAGACCAATTCTTGAAGCAGGTAGTTGGGCTACGTGGTCCGATCCAGTGGCAAAATTGGGCCGCTCAAAACTCACAACGAACATTGAAGCATGGGGTACCATTGTACAAAGGGAAACTGTATCTACCTTTGCATTCCCTTAGGTTGCAGGCATTCAATTGGTTTCACAACGCCGTGGTGGTGGGTCATCCTGGTAATAAGAAAACGCTACTCCTGGCACAGCGCCAGTTCTGGTGGGAGGGTATGTCTAAGAATGTGGAAGAATGGGTGCAACAATGTGACACTTGTGCATGAGCTAAAGGTGAACAGAGTAAGTCGAAGGGGAAGCTTATGACATTGCCGACTCCTGCTCATCCATGGCATACCATTAAGTATGAGCGCAAAATCCGTTCCGCTCGCGGATTTTGCGAATTTTCGGTAAATTCGCGATCCGCGAACTCCCGCGAATTTACCGCGAATTCGCAAATCCGCGAGCAGCAGATTCGGGGGGCAAAAGTTGAAGCCTGGCTGGCCTGTCAACTTGTAACTATTTTAGGATGGCGCCGGCAAGCTGCCAGCGCCATCCTAAAATAGTTACTAAGTTAGCTTCAACAGGAAGCTCTAATAGATAAAACAAAGCAGGTGCTCGCACCTGCTTTATTTTATCTATTAGAGCTTCCTTTTTTTTTTTTTTTTTTTTAATATATTTTTATTTTTCCCCCTTTTTCTTGTTAACTTGCACATTAGATTACAAAACAAATCAAAACTGAACATTTTTACATTTTACAGAGTATCACTGGTTTGACGCTTTTCAAATCAAAGACAAAATAAAAATACATTTATAACACCAAATCATATAGCAGAAAAAAAACCTAGCCTTAAATCTCCATCACTTACTATGCCATCCTCCCTTTCCATATGTTTATTGGTTCCCAAATTTTCAACCCCAGTCTCCTTCCCCTCTTCCCCTTCCGAGCATATATAGCTCTCTCAAGATTATAACTAGCTAGCAGATTTGATAGCCATACCTGTAAGTCAGGGGGTACCTTGTCCAACCATACTCTTGCAATTATTAATCTCAGTACTGACATTGCTACAAACATAAATTCCTTATAAACCAATCCAACTTGATTATCTACTCCAAACAGGATCATCCTAGGCGTTAGTTTAATTCTTATATCAAGAGTGTTATTAATAAAATCTTCTATACTTTGAATCAAGGTATATAACTGAGGGCAAGTAGCAAACATATGGATAATGTCAGCAGCTGCTGCATTACACCGTGGACAAGTAACTCCAGTGGACCCTCCCCACTTAGCTAGCCTCGCTGGGGTGTAATACAGCGAGTATAGCGTCTTATAATGTTGCGATTGCAAGGGTCCAGAGCGCAGGATGGTACATCCCAAGTTTAAAGAATCTTGAAAACTTCCTGCATCCTCTCCCAACTTTCCAGCCCACTTAGTGCTAACTTTCTCCAGATCATCCAGCTTTCCTTTGGTTAGTATTGCATAAAAAGATCTAATTGTGCAATCCCCTCCTGTTTTTATCTTTTCCAAAAGATCATTTTTATTAAACCCCTCCCTGCCGCCTTTCTTGTGCAATAAAAAACTCCGTACCTGCAGGTATTTAAAGAAGTCCTTTCTCTATCTATTAGAGCTTCCTGTTGAAGCTAATTTAGTAACTATTTTAGGATGGAGCTGGCAGCTTGCCGGCGCCATCCTAAAATAGTTACAACATGCCCTTCCTGTGAGCCCAAAAACAATCGTGAGCGTCGTCGAGGCAGGTGTGCCTTCTTCACAAATCTACCGTGGAAAATCAGCTGTGATGCTGGATAGAGGCTTTTGCATCCTTGACTTTCACGAGCACAATACCCGTGCTGTTTCTGTGACCAGGAGCTTATTTCTCTTCATCTGCTGAACTGATCTTTCTCTGACCTTTTATACACACAAGAAGCATGTGTGAACTCGCATGGTAGCCCTGCCCGTTTGGCCCCGCCCACACACTCGCGGTTTGCACCGTCTTCCCGCCATTCACCCACTATGATGGACAGCTCACTCAAGGGACCCCTGCGCCCTTCGGGGCGATTGCATAGTAACACACACATGGTCGCTCGAACTAGTTGATGCTCAAATTCAGTGACTCATTCATTAGCCCAAAAACAATCGTGAGCGTCGTCGAGGCTGGACAGGTGTGCCTTCTTCCCAACTCTACCGTGGAAAATCAGCTGTGATGCTGGATAGAGGCTTTTGCATCCTTGACTCTCACGAGCGCAATACCCGTGCTGTTTCTGTGACCAGGAGCTTATTTCTCTTCATCTGCGGAACTGATCTTTCTCTGACCTTTTATACACACAAGAAGCATGTGTGAACTCGCATGGTAGCCCTGCCCGTTTGGCCCCGCCCACACACTCGCGGTTTGCACCGTCTTCCCGCCATTCACCCACTATGATGGACAGCTCACTCAAGGGACCCCTGCGCCCTTCGGGGCGATTGCATAGTAACACACACATGGTCGCTCGAACTAGTTGATGCTCAAATTCAGTGACTCATTCATTAGCCCAAAAACAATCGTGAGCGGCGTCGAGGCTGGACAGGTGTGCCTTCTTCCCAACTCTACCGTGGAAAATCAGCTGTGATGCTGGATAGAAGCCTTTGCATCCTTGACTTTCACAAGCACAATACCCGTGCTGTTCTTGTGACCAGGGGTTTCTTTCTCTTCATCTGCTGAACTGATCTTTCTCAGACCTTTTATACACACAAGAAGCATGTTGAACTCGCATGGTAGCCCTGCCCGTTTGGCCCCGCCCACACACTCGCGGTTTGCACCGTCTGCCCGCCATTCACCCACTATGATGGACAGCTTACTCAAGGGACCCTTGCGCCCGTCGGGGCGATTGCATAGTAACACACAAATGGTCGCTCGAACTAGTTGATGCTCAAATTCAGTGACTGCACTCGCATGGAAGCCCCGCCCCAAGTCCGCGGATCCGCAAATCCGCAAAATCCGCGGATTTTGCGGATGATCCACGATCCGCAAATCCGCAAATCGTGGATCCGCAAAATCCGCCCATGCTTACATACCATCAGCATAGACTTCATCGTGGGGTTACCAACTGATCAGGGTTGTAATGCTATACTGGTGGTGGTGGATAGCCTCACAAAGATGGGGCATTTAATTCCCTGCCGTAACCTTCCCACAGCTAGCCAGACCGCCCAGTTGTTGCTGACCCACATGGTGAGATTGCACGGGATTCCTCGAGTTATCATCTCGGACCGAGGACCTCAGTTTGTAGCTCGTTTTTGGCACATGTGGTGTAGGGCCATGCATACGGAGGATGCTTTGTCCACAAGTTTCCATCCGCAAACGGATGGACAAACGGAGAGGATGAACCATACTCTGAAGAAATATTTACGATGCTACGCAAAGGAGGCAGAACAGTCTTGGGTTTCCATGTTGTGGCTGGCAGAATTGTCCTACAACAATGCGTGGCATTGCTCGATCAAAGAAGCACCTTTTCGGGCCAATACCGGATATCATGCCAATACTCTGCCGGTGGTGATTCCAGGTGAGGTCCAGAATCATCCAACTGTGGCTGCTCATATGAAGGCTCTTCATCGCATCCATGGCGCCATTCGGAAGTCGCTGGATCAGGCCAAAGTCTTCTATAAAAAATGGGCTGATAAGCACCGTCAGGAGGGACCGGAATATAAGGTGGGAGACAGAGTCTGGCTCTCCACTCGGAAAATTCGTTTTCGATACCACTGTATTTTTCACCCTCGTTTCATTGGTCCCTATGCCATTGTTCGTAGGGTCAATCCAGTGGCATACAAACTCAAGTTGCCGGCTTTGTTGCGGATCCATCCAGTGTTCCACTGTAGCCTGTTGAAACCTGCGGGGAGGGCCCGGGTCATGGCGGCTCCTCCGGTGCAGAGAGATGGTCAGTTGGAATACGAGGTCCGCAGGATCCTGGATTCTAGGTACCGCCAGGGGAGATTGTGGTTCCTGATCTCCTGGAAGGGGTACCAAGCGGAGGATGATTCATGGAAGCCTAGTGCTGCGGTTCATGCTCCTGTGGAAGTCCGGAGATTTTTTATGCAGCATCCGGGGAAGCCTGGAGCTAGGAGGCACCTGGGAGGAGGGCATACTGTCAGGGTCCGACGTGTGCCTACCCAATGTTGAACTCGGGAACTACATCTCCCAGATTTCCTGAGGACTAAAGGAGTGGGGGAGAGGCCATATAGCCAGGAAAGGTGCTGGGTGTGTGCACGTGATTTTGTCTTGCTGGGACATTGAGTTACACGGACGTTTTGTTCCTCCGTGTTTTTCCTGTTGGGGTTGAGAGCACCTGCACCTTTGTAGAGGTAATCCCGTGGCTGTGGGATTACGATTGTTGGAGTTCTGCCGGTGTCCAGTGCGAAGGCGGAACACTGTGTTAGTGATCGGTGAGGGAGACGTTGGAGACATCTTCCTCCCGAGGCAGATTTTCAGGAGTCTTGGCAGCGCCAAGGTGAGAGACGCAGGATTTGCCCCCTCTCACGTTGGAACGTGTGTAACCCGGTGCGAGAGACGCCGGATTGCACCCTCTCGCGTCGGAGCGTGTGGGATCCGGTTTGAGAGACGCTGGATTGCACCCTCTCGGCTGGTTTTCCGTTTCAGCGGATACAAGGGCTTTGAGTTGATACGAGAGACGCAGGATTGCACCCTCTCGTGATCGGAGTCCCTTTTTCAAGTCCTCTGAGAATACTTTGGGTTAATTTCTGGTACGGGAGACGCAGGATTGCACCCTTCTGTGACCGAAGTCGCAACAGAGGGAACTTCAACTTCTGTCTTTAGTAAGAGAACCTCGTTCCTCATGATTTCTTTTGTACTGTTTTGCTGTTCCAGTTACATGACATCAGATTGATACTATGATATCATACGATCCAATTCTGAAGGGCTTCCTGTCCGGGTGTAGTTACAGTCAGAATCCACTAGATTTTTGCACTTGAACTATTACTTTGTTTTTTTACTTCTTGTTTATCAGTCGGAAAAAACGTATCCTGTTGGTTAGACTGTCAGAATTCCAGGGGTGAGACCGTATGGTATGTAGAAGAGGCATATGGGTTTTTCTAGGAACCAGTAAAAGAAGAATAGGGATAACAGGTGTTTTTTGTATTTTTAGGAATCCTGTTCCATGCACGGGAGAAGACATCTCATCCTATCATTTCGGTTAAAAGAAGGGGGTTAAAGTCTGAGACTTATCAGGTAGGGGTTGAGTCTATAGAGCTATAAGGCAGAGAAGTGTGAGGGCCTTGTATTAACATATGGCACTTTGTTTTTACAGGCATCCCTTCTTCAGCGGTTCCCGTTCCGGCGTTTTTTCCCTCACCTGCTTACTACCGTGCTCTGTAAGTTGTTATATTCAGAGTGCGGGGAAAGCTGGAGGTGGACCCCTATTAGCATCACCCTGATTCTGAGGAGCCGTTGGACCGTGACAGGCGCCGCCAACTTGTCTTTGTCAGCTCCACTCTCCTGGTGCGCTGATTGGGGTACAATAGGAGTACTTGGCCCTGGGCCTGGCACCGTGCTTGGGGCAGCTATAATCTTTGCCGCCATCCTCTGCGCCTCTGCTAATGGGTCCTCTCCTATCTCCTTTGTGCCCACTGAAGGTGGTAACATTCCCACTTTCCTAACCAAGGGAGAACTGCCGCTATCTGAGTTGCTAATTCCTGTGGAACCTGATTAACTGGTGCTGGTGCTAATCCCGGGGTGGGGACCACGGTGTTTGGGGCAGGAACCCCCGGGGATGGCATGGGGCTAGGTGGGGGCACCACTGGAGCTATGATTGGTAACACCGGGATTGATGCTGGTGGCGCCGCACTTGGTACAGGCATAGGCGGGGAAAGGGTAGGGGTCACAGGGATATTCGCTGGTGCCATTGGAACCCCTGAGGGGACCTACCCTGACGGGATGTCCCCTACTGGCTGCCTTGGTGAGGGGTCTTGGTTCTACGCTTTCCTGGTTCTAACCTGCTTAGGGAGTGGGTCCAATTCCCCTCTGGGTTTTGGGGGCACTATTGTACGCTTGGGCCTGCCCCCTGGGCCACTATGGCCATCAACCTTCTGTCTGAGCTCCGCCAAGCTATGCCCCTTTCGCTCTACCTTCCCCCATCTCCTATCCATTGTCGCCATCCTACGCATCATGGATTCCAACATATGTTCCATGCGGGAATGCTACGCACCCCGTTTGCTAGCCATAATTTGTGAGTCAACAATTTGGAAGATAACTGACACCTGACTCTGTAATAACACCACAAGCACAATGCTATTTCTTGTTGCCTAACTGAGAACCTATCCAGGTCCTTACCTGCACATGATGGGGGTACACAGGCTGGCCATAAGCACCACGCAACTGGGACCGCGCCACACCAGCTACCCTGGGTGTTGGGCGAGCGAACTCTAGCCCGGAGGCCATGAGAAGCAGTAAAGTGCAGGCCTGCCTGTGTTCACTTTGAGCGATGACAACTGCCCTGTTCTTTTGTTGTTCCGTTCTGCAGAGCACTCCTTGTGTACTCCTATGATGCAAAAACAAGATTAACAGACACACAAGCAGTAGGCTTATTTGTATCCAATGCTTTATGTAACGCAAAAAACCTGACCCGAAGGTATCTGAGCACTTTACATGTGCATCAGTAACAACACACAAGGACACTTTCAAAGGCACAGGGAGATTAAGTGATTTGTCTAGAATCACCGGATTTGGAGGCGACCTTCTTTCTCTGTATTTAAAACATTCAAAGTTGTTGCAGTGATCTGCCCCCACAATTTCCCCCCAAACCATGGGCCTCCACTCCCTGAATTTGCAAGATTAATTCAGTACCCGAGCTGGCTCCAATAGAAACCTGCCCTCTGAAAGTATGATTGCCCCCAGCTGCCTTATGTGCCACCTAAAGTTTTGCGGATGCCTACTTCGCACCATTATTCTCAAACTGCCGGCTTTTTTCGGATGCTCCCTCACATGCGCAGAGGGCCCGTTTATTTTGTGAATGCTACAGAATTCCCGTCTATTTGCGCAATCCTTTTACCAGTTATGAGCCCACAAGCGCACCACCAGATCCAATGCAGGAGTCTAACGCGGGAAACACGTGTTCCAATTCGCTCAAACCAATGGGACACATTCGAGCGTACTAAAACCGCTCCTGCCCCCCCACCAAAGCCGGCACGCTAGCACCCCAACCGTACCTTAAAGGCTCATGTGCACCTTACCTCGGATCGCCGAATCGACCGCTCCCGACCTCGCGCTTGACGCAAACAGGACCTGCAGCGGAGATAAAAAACGGAAAAACACTGATGGCCCTGTGAAGTCGGTTCACGCTCCTCACAAAAGAAACAAGGCCCGCCGACACCACAGAGACAAGTTCACACCGGACGTAGCCCTTTCCACCGGTGCCGCTACTTCAATCGACTCGCTTCTGTCTCCGATAACCTGCAGTAAAGAAAAACGAGAAAAAGATGACAGCCTCCTACGAGGCTGAGGTAGGGCAGGCCTGGGAGCGCGGGAACAAGAGAACGCCTCCTGCGCTCCTCGGCTTTTTTAAACCCCCAGTGAGGCCAGACCAGTTCTAACTAGCCTGACTCCCAGCTCCCCCTTGACCCGGAAGTGATCCATTCGCTTCCGGGTCACCTGGTAGCCTTATCACCAATCAAAAGTGAGGCGCGCTCACCGCGTCACGATGAAGCTGTGGGGCGTGCCGCACCATGGACTGTAGGCGAGGGGGAAGGGGGGTGCCCCCCGTTCCAGCGGCGGCCGATACCAGCCCCCGCCTTTCTCTTCTGTAGCCTGACATCAAGGAGGATCAGGTTTTACAAACTGATCATTACTTTCTATGACACAAAAGAATTGCCCCTTGCATAAATGTGGCAGCTTATGATCTAGTCTCAAATTCACCTGTTGTAGATTACATAATTTTGCACCTAGGATTGCAGGAGTTTACCCTCTGACAATGCTTTCAAGAATCACAGGCTCATAATTGTCCCCATATATTATTAGATCACAACAGTTTTGTCCAGACTAACATGTTTTTGATTAAAAGATGCAACAACAAATGCATTGCAGTACAAGTTTCAAAAAATGCACTTGATAAAGAGGAGCAAATGGAGCCAGTCAACTTTGAAACATTAGAATTTATCTTAAGCAGTTTAAACATAATTCTTGCTGCCGCAATTTTTATTGTCTAAAATCAGTATGTGACTTTCTTTCCGAAACCCACTGCACTAGTACAAAACAAAAACGGTTTTGGCCACAGTAACTGATGTTCTGTCATTGTCTTCCATCAAAGGTGAAGTTGGGCAAAAAAAGAAATCATACGTGATAATCCCTTATTGTTTTAACCTGCGATTCCACAGAAAAGGCAGGACCCAGAAAAATTCCAAAGTTTTTACTTAAACGAACACTGGGAGTAAAAAAAGGAAAAGAATAATGGCTAACCGTAAATCTACAAATAGACACTGACCAAATGTAGGGACACAGGTGGTACACAACATTCGGATGTACAAAACTTGACCTCGAGGAGGAAAAAGTACTGGCAAAGTCAATAGGTTTCACCTTGGATTGGTTTTGTCAATGTTTTTATAAAAGATATGACGCAGCAATCACTTCGTCTTGTAGC
The DNA here is from genome assembly GCF_964263255.1 of Lissotriton vulgaris. Classification (NCBI taxonomy): domain Eukaryota; kingdom Metazoa; phylum Chordata; class Amphibia; order Caudata; family Salamandridae; genus Lissotriton; species Lissotriton vulgaris. The sequence continues at coordinate 361,086 of NW_028249431.1, forward strand.
CACATGCTCCATACATGCCTACAAAATAACACAATTATGTATTTATTAGCTATTTGGGATTACAGATTCAGTAAATAAAAAAAAAGGGAGCACGAAAGCATGTTTTTCTAACGCACCAGGCGGGGAACAAAACAGAGAGCTGGGGTGGGGGAGATGGAAGCAACAAAACACAAGGCAAGGGCGAGAAAAAGCAACTGAAGAGGAATCAATGGAGGAAGTTCAGGAGGGCAAGCGCATCATGGAGGAGGCAGGAGAAACACAATTGCGACAAACAGCAGCACAGTCAATGTGGAAGGAACTACACGAGGGAGACAGCTGGAAAACACGGGCACCTGTAGTGCTAGAAAATCAAGCAGAGAAAGCACGGAAGCAAACCAATCAAAAGAGATGGCAATTACACTGTGCTTAAAGGGACAAACACATGATTGACAAGCTGGGGCATGGATAAGAAGTAGGCAAACGAGAGTTGCAGGCAAGCTAACCAATCGTGGGTTCCAAACCCCTCCTATAAATTCTTGGTAAGCCCACAATATGTCTCGCAACAGACAGCACATGCACGGTCATCACTATTTTCTCTTCTAGGAGAGAAGCAAACAAATGGACTTCTGTAGACTTTCCATTATGTTCCTTGTCAATAGTGTCAAATGAGGCAGATTTTGAGCTTTTTGCAGGAACGTAATTGTGAGCACAGTACAGGAAGCATTAGGGTCTCATCTCGTTCTTTCTCCTTTGCTAATTCACCATCAATCTTTGTTCACATATTTGTACAAAATGCATTTTGTCATAACAATTGATAAAATATGGGGTGGAAAATGCAATTAGCCATCAATAAATTAAATTAAATTAATATTTTACCGATATAAACCATATAAAACGTACCGATAGGCTCATGTAGCTAAATTTATTTTCATTGAAAAAAAATCTGTATTATTTTACCTAATTTAGATAATACATTTAAAACCTTTATCTAGAATTGTTCTCATCAATTTGACACTACAAAACCTTATATATAGGGGCTCGCCATGACATCCACTTCCTAACTTACCCAGTCAAAGATCTTTATTCGCTACATTTCTGTAGCAGAAAGCACAGAAAAAGAAAGGAAAATTACATTCAAAAGCCTTTCCCAACAATTAATACCCCTTCCCACCCAAATCAAAGATTAATTTAAGGAATCATTACAATAAAATCACATTAAAAAAAAGACTTCCACTTAGTGACCCAAAGCGTTGCATTGCAAGATGTCTTTAAATTCCATATACAACTGCACAGTCTTTCAGCATATTGAACATCTCCTTATTTTAAACATTTCCTTATTTTAAAAACACGCCATATAAAAAGCGCTATGGAATAACAAACCAGCGGACAGTGTAATTGTTGCAAAAACAACAGTGTTGGTATACACTGACTAAACATGAAAACCTTAAAAAGTGCCAAAATAAAATCTTTTCTAGGACCATCAAAAAAGGGGCAAAACAATAGGGAATGGTTTTTGAATATAAAATTGTCTTTTTATCTGTGCTTTTATGCTACAGAAATGTAGCGAATAAAGATGTTTGACTAACTTACTCTGTAAATTATGTGAGCTTAGCAACTTCTTTAAATCAACAGCCTTATGATTAAATAGCTCCCGCCTGAAAACTTTATTTGCAGGCTGATAGCCATAATTTATTTTCAGACATTGCTGTTCTACTTGATAGTAATGCATACTTTCTATAGGCAGCAACAGAATCCTATGTTGAGCTTACAATCCTGTAGAGGCATCACTAAGATATTTGTGATGTAATCTTTCTGCGAATAGATGGATTTTATCAGCCAGTGGTGGCTCACCTTTAGATATCTAGCACTGTGGGCCCAACAGATTCCCTGAGGTGTGACAGAGGGATTATTGCCTAATTGCCATCATATTTTTTATCAGTTGCCTTTCTATTCAAAGTAGTTGTTAACCTTTTATCATTACGCTCCACTTAAACATCCAAAAATGTCAGCTTTGTCCTACTCATGGTCAATGTAAATTTAATATCCTTTCAGCCTAATTGCCATCACTTGAAGTGCCTCATCGTGGGGTATCTGCATGTATAATGAGGTGACGCTGGTTAGCAGCAGGTGAATAACTAAGGAATGGTACCGTAAGGTTAAGGATGATCTAACTAAGTCTACTCAAGGGGTTATTTTGGGAATATTAGAACAGGGTTCGACGGAGGATTTTTGAATCGGGAAGAGTTTGAATATTTGTCTAAAAAGTTCCCAAGGATCCCAGTCTTATATTTTTTACCCAAAGAACATAAGAGATTGGATAATCCCCCGGGCAGGCCAATAGAGTCCGGGAGTGATTCTCTATTAGAGCCCATTTCCAAATACATGGCTTTTTCCTCAAACCCTTCTTGACCGAGGAACCTTCTTATGTGCGGGACACGGCTGATTTTATCAATAAGATTGAAGGCCATTCATTTGATGAGTTGACCCAATGGATGGTGTCGTTTGACGTCACCTCATTATACACGCAGATACCCCAAGCTGAGACACTTCAAGTGATTGAGGCCTACTTGGAAGAAATACCTAGTCCCCATAGGGTACCGGTAATCAAAAGAGAATGGACACTGGTATCCGCAAAAAACCAATAGTTTTTTTGTATCGAAAACCCTCATAGACTTCCTGGGAAATGTCAAAGCGGTATATCTTTTCTCCGCCCCATCAGGAGTCTTGGCATAGTCATTGGGTCTACGATTGACGTGCAAAATGCCTGCCTCACCCGAGGCTACTTCTGATATTTGCAGAAGTGTCCAGAGATGAAAAAGGGAAGTTTAAAAAAGTAATGGCTAGATCAAAAAAATGAAAAACTTTAATGAGTGCAAAGAAATAGCCACTCTTAATAAAAAACAATAGTGATATATGAGTAGCTGAGTTATGGGGCTACTATATCATTCCAGAGGTGTCGACATGTTTCAGCTCTCGGGGCCCACAGGGGTCAAGGGAGCTTTCGTCAGGACAAAAACAAACACAAAACAAAATATAATCGCTATGTCTAACGCACACACCTTATGTGTGAGTTACATTCTAGATACGCTGGAATTTCCAAGCTGTAAAGAAAGAAAAACCGACAAATACTACTATCAGTTGATGCAGTAGTAAAGCTTGGCAAGCATAAGCAAACAATGATCGAGCATTAATGCTAGTAAGGACTAACCTTAATTTTGAGGTTAATCATTAAATAAAAACACAAAGAGGGAATAGGAGAAACAAAGAGGGCTGGTCAGGGAGTGGTCATATGAGACTGCCCATGATGTTATGTTGGACAGCAGACTCGGTAATAGATAGACTTAAAAGCTCTCGGTTGTGAATAGTTTAACCATTAAGCTATCAAGGGGAAGGGTTATGATGGAAACTGGTGACTGCAATATAAGTGTTGTTTCCACCGTGAACTCGCGTACTAAATTTTTCTCATAGAGTCAGGAAAAAAGGGATCCAAGAATTATCTTAACCCAGTTTGAAAAACGTTACAACGTTCCTTCACGTTACAGTCGTCAGCAGCCTGTCTCGTGCATGCACTAATGTTTCTAGTTTAAACATACATATCACAATCTGTCGGTACGGCCCTAGTTCTACCTATGGTGGTTTAATTCTCATAGTCATGTTATTAGTGAAGTGCTTAATAGCCGATGAACAGATTTTCCGTTCCGCCCCATGCACGACCCAAAATGTTACCTTGTTCAATCCACAGTCGGACTTCAGCGGGGAGTCAGGGTCGCGGCTGGAATTTGTACTAGGTGGAAGACAGAGGCGTCTCTCGTTAGTTATGAGCGCTAGTCTTACCTTATGTCTTGATGCGGATGATGTAAACGCCATTCTTACCCATGCGGCGTGTCTCTAGCGCCTTGTGCTGACTCTGCCCCCGGTTATGGGCGGGTCTAAGGTCACTGCTCTTTTATCGTGGTCATAGGCACTGAAAAGAGACTAGTATTTCAACAGTAAGATGGTGGACAATTGTAAGATAAACTGAAGGTATTACCATAACTATACCCAAAAGGGCGGTTTATATTTCTAAGCTCATAAATCAATGTCATAGGGTTGTTGATGATTTGTAACCTGATGGAGAGCTGGGGAAAATCGTCAAATTTGAGCAGTATCTAGTAATACTCTGTTACGTATGGGTGTTTTCGATTCCTTTAGTATGTTTGTTACGTAGGCAAATGTTTACATATATTCATCTTGTATAGTTTGGCTAGAAGATGACAAATTAAGATACAGTTTATATCACTTCTACATCATCAGTACAGTTGGTGCCACGGAATATGATCATTCATTCCTATTTCATCAGTACCAACTGATGTACAGTTGTTTTTGTGCAAGAATGTGACCCTTTCTGCACAAAAACAACCTCATCTCATTGCAGGCACTCTTACGCCATGGTGCACGGGTGCCTGTGTTGGTGTTAGGCAGTGTAAGAGGACTACAATGCACCGTATAGCATAGATACCAGGGGCCTCATTTATGAAAAGTGACGCATCGCTGTGTGAAAACAGCGATGCGTCACTTTTCACTGTGCACTCCTTGCGACACAAATGATGCATCATATTTAATGTATGACGCATCATGTCGCAACTTACAGATACGTCAGTATTTCTGACGTATCTGTAAGCGCCAAAGTGACGCATTGCTGGAGTGTGTCACAAAAGTGGGGAAAGCCCCAACTGAAAGGGCTTGCGTCAGTCTTACGCCTGCTATGAGGCAGGCGCAAGATTTTGACGCAACAGCATCCTAAAAGTGACACAGTGAAATCTCATGGATTACGAGGCTTTTTGCGGGGGAATGCCCCCTCTGCATACATTATACCTGACGCAGGTATAATGTGGCGCAGGGGTTTAAAAAGTGACGCATCACTTTTTAAATATGGCGCAACAAGGCGCATATTTTACGCCTCTGGTGCGTCACAAAAAGTGACGCACCGGCGGCGCAAAACTGACGAAAGGCCTCAAAAATAAGGGCCCAGGCATTCCTGCCCTTGTCTTTTGACACAGGGTAGCATAGTAAATGAGGCCCTAATGGTGTTATATTCAGATGGACACGGGTGGGGGTCATTCACCTGCTCCTTACTGAATAATATAACATTGTAGGGGTGGTCAATCCTGCCAAAGGCATAGTACCTTATGAACCCATTAAAATTGTGAGTTACACCAGATTCATTTATGGCCATATATTCTAAGGCACCTGAAACTTGATGCTTTAAGCATGCTTATCACTGCTTTTCTGCACTCTTTGCCTGACTATGTTAAGGTAGTGCTGTTGTTGTGTGGACATTGATAGCTCCCAAGTGTCCCCATGGCAAAGGTCTCCCTTTTAGTCAGTTCTGACCTTTTAACAGGCATCACATTGTTTTCTGGGACTTCTATTTTGCCATTAACATGGTAAGAAGGACCTCACAAATCTCATCTGTAAAGTGCTATTGGGGTAAAGTACCAGGATTAGCTGAAGGTATTGCACATAACAATGGGACACTGTAGGATCGGCACCACAGGAGACAATTAAACCCGTAAATCACCTGAGAAGCTTATTTGAAGATAGATGTACAAAGAGCAACCCACCACTCTCATCCAGCGAGTAAGTTCTGATTGAAGCATATCGAAACTACAACACTGTATGACACGCAGAACCCTAGCAGCTCTGAGCTGTACTGACCGATGTGCAAATACTACAGATATATTGTACTTATTAATTTTGTAGGTATGTGAAAAGTCTTGTGTCATGTTTTCATCACTATCCCATGTGCATGGTGACAGCACTCCTTTCACAAGTACCTTCAACTACACCTTGAATTGAATTTCTAAAGCCTGGGGTATTTGGCAGTGGATCAGCTATAAATACTGGCTTGTTAGAAAAGGGGGCAAATGTATCAAAGGTTTTATCAACTCTGTGTCTGTGGCGCAAATGCGTACAATCTACTTCCCTTCAGAAAAAAATTAAAAACTGTGTTGTACAAACAAGCATGGAGCAGATCTTAGTGGCATTGCCGATTTCAAGTGAATGTAACATCTTATCACGTAACATCTCTCACGTAAATTTGGACAGACAGCGCTTAGAGACCCCTGAGGTTATAACGCGCCATACAAATTAAATAAATAAATAAATAAATAAATACATATTGGCCAACATTCTTGTGAGCCAGCCATTCCACAAATAAGTGAAAGAATGAAACAGCCTAAATATCAAATATGATTGTAATATTCCCAGATGACTCTGTACAGTGTATAAAATATTTAGATCAGACCTAAAACATTCTTCCAAACACTGCACCTTCATTCAAAGCACAAAAAAGTAGAATTGCAGAATAAAAGCATATTAATCTTAGACCAGTTTTTCTTGCTGCTACCTTGCATAATAAAGTTATTTTCTGTTGGCCCCTTCAGGATGAAATAAGAGTGGTTCATGCTCTCTCACTTTCCTTTCTTTGACAGCCACTTTAGTTTGTGGTTGTGCAGGTGTTTATCTATGTTTAAATGTTTAGACTGGTGAGGGCATTTACCTTTTGGTGGGATGTTATCAGTTATTATAGATGTATACCTAAAACAGGATCGCCTACTTATATTGTCCTGTGGGCTGGTTGTAGTCTGTCTGTTGAACATTGACCATGGATATTACTATTTTCAAATAATTGAATTAATTTTTACCAGCCTCCACTTAGCTCACACCCCTGGAGGCACATCATGTATTATTTCCCATTTTTTAAAATGTATTTCCACATGTTTTACTAAAGGGATTGGAACTGCATTTTGGGTCATGGTTATTATTATTTCTAAACATTTAATCAATTTTTCTAGCCTTCTCATGGTTCCCACAGAGGTCACATAGGCCCTGAATGGACAACAGGTGTTGGATCCACGTGTTTGTTCGTTTGGATTGGGCCATCTGGGCCAATTTATTATATAGTTTAATCAAGGTAATTGATGTCTGTAAGTCTCCCCCTTTGGTCTCATAGGGGTCCCATGGGCCTGGTCAAACATCAGGTATTTATCATATGTTTATATTTCTAACATATTTGATACAACTAACAAAATAATTAATTTATATGTTGGTATGTTTTCGTTATGATGACATGTTGTATTAATTAAAATAGCCAAGTCCGGCAGTCTTTATTTCTTATTTGTTATTGCCCACAATTGGACAAGGCTAAGACAGAGTAGAGAGAAGACTGTGAATTAGCTGACACCAGTGTCTAGAGAATTCTCAGCTAAAGGCTACTGCTCCTGCTGACCAACAAGATGGGAAGAAGATGGCTCCTAGGAAACAGGCTCCTGCCAAGAAATCGGTCAATGACGAGAAGTGTGTTGCCACCTTAGGCATCAAGCCCTTTTTCATTTTCTGTCTAGGTGTGCAGTGCAGCGTACCCACTCTACCCTTTTTTGGCAGGATGAATCAGCAACGCTACCACCACCACCAAACCCAAAGCAGATGTCTTTCAGTGACATGGCCGAGACCAGTGAATCATAAATGGAATTGTCCTAGCAAACCAAATCTTTCCCAGAAACCCAAGAGGAGCAAGGGTCTGCTAAACCTGATCTCTCTGAAGGAAGAGTATAGCCTAAAGTTGAGCTTGCAGCACAGAAGGATTTTGTGGCTGCTCTTGCGTTGGACAATTTTTGTTTCCTATTTGCTCTGAGAAAAAAAGATGATTCCCCCATCTTCCCCAAACTCCAATTGAAATGAAGAAGACAAGAAGTTAATGCCCAAATTCTGCCACAGGAGACAAGTCAAAAAGAAGTTTCCAGGAAGTGAGGAAGATAAATTAGTAATTGTTCATGTCGAGAGTGGCATTGAGGAAATGCAGATCACTTCTTTTCAGGCTGCTCCTGCAGCACCACCACCTTCTTCCATCTTCTAAAAGGTCAACAATTAAGCACCAACAACAACCCCTACACACCTGCACGCTGTCCTAAGGCAAAATGCTGGACCTGTCAGTCTTGTGGTGGTCTTCTCCCCAATTATTAGTCTTCCTCCTCCATTTTTCTGACTTCGATTTTGTTGGACATAGGACCCTGAGCACTTGACTATTGCTGACCAGTGCTAAAGTACATGTGCTCTCTCCAGTAAACATAGTAATATTGGCACATACCCAATAGGCATGTTTATTTTACTTGTAAGTCCCTAGCCTAGTATAGTGCAATATATGTGCCCAGGGGCTGTAAATGAAATGCTAATAGTGGGCCTGCAGCACTGATTGTGCCACCCATTTAAGAAGCCTTTTTAAAGATGGCTCAGGCCTGCCATTGCAGAGCCTGTGTGTGAAGTTTTAAACTTTAATTTCGACCTGCCACAATAGACCTTTTAAAGCAAAAAGAACAGAAGATAGACTGAATGCTGAACAAATGAACCAGTCACCCTGTCACAGATCTGGGTTTAATCCATTGTTTTTTAGCTCACCACGCAACCTCAGTTTGGAAACAGACATATGTAAATCAGTCTTGATCCTGCTACCCATGGGAACAGTCCAGCCCAAACTGTCAGCCAGGTCCTCCCTGGACCGGAAACAAGCATCCTGCTTCTGACTTCAAGGTATCACCCCTCATTAGCCAGGCTAGCTTGAATCCAGTGACACACATACCACGTTACCCATTTCTGGGCATATCCTTCCCACTTATGGTGACAAAAGAAAAAAGAACAGATGATGGATGGAATACTGAACAAATGAAACATTCGACCCCAGTCACAGATTTGCATTTATTGCATTTTTTTAGCTCACCAGGACACCCTTGTTTGGACCCAGCCATACGCAAATGCAAAACAATATTGACCCTGCTCGCATTGGGAACAGTCCAGCCCGAACTGCCAGGCCAGGTCCTCCCAGGACTGGAAACAACCATCCTTGGACTGATTTCGGGCATCAACCCATATCAGCCAGGCTAGCTTGAATCTAGTGGCACAGTAAGCACGGGACCCACATCTGGGCATACCCTTCCCACTTTTGGTGGCTAAAGTAAAAAAGAACAGATGATGGATGGAATGCTGAACAAATCAAACATTCCCAGTCACAGATCTACATTGAATCCATTGTTCTTTTAGCTCATCTCACCACCCTAGTTTTTATCCAGCCATATGCAAATGCAAATCAGTCTTGACCCTGCTTCCCATTGGAACAGTCCAGCCCAAACTGCCAGGCCAGGTCCTTGATGTACCGGTAGAGCATCCTGGGGCTGGTTTCCGGTTGTCACCCCTCATCAGCCAGGCTAGCTTGAATTCAGTGGAACAGTGAGCATTGGACCCACGCCTGGGCATACCCTTCCCAGTTGGGGAAACAAAAGCAAAAATAAAAGATGATGGACGGAATGCTGAACAAATCAAATGCTCATCCCCAGTCACACATCTGGGTTTATTGCATCATTATTTGTGCTCAAAGCGCCACCCCTGTTTGGACCCAGCCACATGAAAACCAGTCTTGACCCTGCTCCCCACGGGAACAGTCAAGCCCAACTGTCAGGCCAGGTCCTCCCTGTACCGGAAACAACCATGCTGGCGCCGGTGTCAGGGTATCACCCCTCATCAGCCAGACTAGCTTGTTTCCAGTGCCACATCTAGGCATACCCTTCCCACTTAGGGAGACAAAGAGAATAGATAATGGATGGCATGCTGAACAAATCAAACATACACCGCCAGTCACAGATCTGGGTTTAATCCATTCAAATAGATCTTTTGCCAGGCTCAAACCTTTCATTTGAATACATGTAAGTCACCCCAATGTAGGCCCTGAAAAAACCCAGAGGGCAGGGCGCAGTGTGTTTAAAAATCAGGAAATGTACTTTTAAGTTTTACGTGTCCTGGTAGTAAAAAAATCTTAAATTCGCTTTTCACTATTGCAAGGCCTATTTTTCCTATAGTATAACACTGGGTTTACCTCATTTCATTTTTAGGTGTAATTTCTAAATGGGAAGATATGACTGGATCAAATGTAGTGTCTCTGGAATCCAAATTTAAAATCCTAACTTATGGTGAAGTTGGATTTTAAATTACGATTCTGCAAATGCCACTTTTAGAAAGTCGAAAAAAAACAATGGATGGACAGAATGCAGAACAATGTCATACATTCACCCCAGTACAGAGATCTGGGCCTAAATCCATATGGCCTCATTTATGAAAAGTGAGGCATCGCTGCGAGAAAACAGAAATGCGTCACTTTTCATTGCGCCCTCCTTGCGGCACCAATGATGTGTCATATTTACAGTATGATGTATCATATCGCAAGGAGTTACAGATACGTCAGTAATTCTGACGTATCTGTAGGTGCAAAAATGACGCATTGCTGGAGTGTGTCATAAAAGTGACGCAAATCCAGCAATGGGTCATTATACATGGGAAAGTGTCATGTTGAAATGTGATTGCGTCAGTCTTGCGCCTGCCATGAGGCAGGCGTAAGATATTGACGCATTTGAATCCTAGAAGTGACGCAGTGAAATTTCATAGATTTCACGGCATCACTTCTGGGAGGCTTACTTGCGGCAGAACGCCCACTCTGCATACATTTTACCTGGCACAGGTATAATTTGGCGCAGGGGTTTACAAAGAGACGCATCTACCTAGATGCGTCACTTTGTAAATATGACGCAACTTGGCACATTTTTTACCCTGCTGGTTTAAAAGCATTTTTTTACCCTGCTGGTGTGCTCTGCTTTCAGGAAATGCAGGTCCAGTCTTTCTCACCTACGCAAGAGGGCAGCAGGTCTGCACAGCAAAGCAGGAGTTCAGTAGAGTAGCAATCCAGCAGAGTGGCAGAGTGGCAGTCCAGCAGGGTGGCAGTCCTTCAAAGGCACAGCAGTCCTTTTTCCTGGCAAAGGCACAACTGTGTGTAAAAGAAGGACCTCGGACCCCACCATTTCAGTACACTTCTGGACCTGTGGAAACTTTGCCAAGTGGCATCAGAACAGGGCTGGCTTTAACACTGGTGGTGCCCTGTGCAAAAATGTTTGTCAGTGCCTCTCCAATGACCATCTCTGCCACGGATTCCCTTACTAGCACCCTTTAACAGTGCCCCTCAAGTCTCCATAACCACTGTCTCTAGAATAATTTAGTATTATAACCCCACTAATGCCAGTGTAAGGTACCTGAGCACTTTATATAACACACATTGCACAGAGACAAGCATATGTGTGTTAATCAGTGTATAGGAAATGTAACATCAGACAGGACTAGAAGGTGTAGTGTAGGAGTGAAGTGTCATCGATAGTGGTAGGCAATACAATTTGAGTCCTTATTCTGGGAAAGTACAAATTCAGAATTTGAAACGTTGCATCATTGTTAGAGGTTCGCTTTAATTAGAAGAATTATTTTGTACCCAAATTAACTCTTTTGACAAGATCAGGATAATGAAAGACTGTGCAAAAAATATACAGCTCTAACACATACCTTGCAGCTCACAAGCAGCTCTTTGATGACAGTTAATAGCTCAATGTTCTATATTAGGATTTTGACATAAACGACAAGTAACAAAAGGAGCGCTCTTACAGAAGCAGTAACCCACTGACCTATTTACATTACATGCACTTTTTATCTGCATGGTACACATTCTTAGCAGCAGGCATCTTAATCATCTGCACTACCTTAGAATGAGTAAAAACTTCCACTAGACAAACCTCCGGTCTCTTTCCAGGAAGACGATTAATCATCGGAGGTATCTCGACATTGTAATTGAAGCCTAAAAATTGCTGGAGGCCAGGAACTCAGCAGCAGGTGCTTTTAAAATTATAATATACTTGCAAAAATGATGCCCCCATCCCAAGTCACCGTCCAGTGCAGTGGCACAGATCGCACTTCCCTAGAGCCAGGCCTTGCTCACAAGCCGCGTTAATGGGATGCTTGACATCAACGCAACAGGAACTCACACCGACGCTTAGCTTTGGCTGTGCAGCGATTCTTCGATCTGGATCCATGCAATGCTCCACAACATGGGTTCAAGGTACTCTGTTCAGAGGGACTGTGTCACCGTTACCGGCACATGGTCTATCACAATTTGACTGAACTTGTGACTTTGTCCCAGTCATCGTGACCAGAGATCCCAAATTAGCGCTATTGCTTTTTTGGTGCTATTTTCACTATAAACTTTCAAATTCAATATCTCCAGTTTTACTTATTGGATTTTTGTCGTTTTGGTCATGTTTTATTTATTAAAACTTTATTTGTCTAAACCTGTTGTTGGCTCTTTTTATGGTGTGTTTTTGCTCAAATACTTTACTCATTGCCTCTGAGTTAAGCCTGACTGCTCTGCACCAAGGTGAGCAATGGATAATTTGTCGTTTGCTTGTCCAAATAAGGACCACTGTGCAGATTGCAGTTTGCTGCAGAGAGTTGTGGGAAGGCAAGCAAACATTATAGTACCAATGGCCATTTGGCCCAGGTGAAAAACCAACAGGCAATACTGTGTCAGCAGAACTTAAGAAAGTAGGACATTGGGGAGAAGAGAGATTAACCTGAACAGGCAGGAGGAAGGAGGTGCTGATGATGAGGATGCCATCACCATTAGAAGCTGTCTTGTCACTCACAGTGTGTTCTTATTGCTAGCTCAAACTCAGCTGGGCACAAGGTAAAGGGGGATTCTACTATCTAGACATATAAGCCAGTTATCAAGCTTCAGATAATGGGATTCATTGCTGATGCAATGAAGAAGAACAATATGCAGTCATCCATCTATATCAGTCCACATATCCATACAAATGCTCTTCATGCTTCTTCATGGCCATCTATGTCTAGAGTGTGCCAGACTGAAAGAAAAGCCTGACACACAACAGGCTCTGAACACACTTTAAAACAGCATACTTACATTTTTTAGCTCCACTTTGTGTTGCATATAACGTTTTGATCAATTAATGTTAGGACAATGTGAGCATGTTTTACAAAATAGAAACTAAAACATTGCTACAGAGAATTATTTTTTAAGATGTAGCATACATGAAATGGACATTATATTCTCTGTATATTCTTGCATGGGACAGTGACCTCAAATCACGACTATTGCAACTAGCAAAGTAGCAATACAACATGAATCCAAGGCTGACAGGCTGACAATGATTTCTATATAATGTGTAGGAGTAGGAGCTAAGGTGTGCTCAGTGAGCAAAAGATTGTGCACATTTCTTTCAAAGCTCATTTGATTTCTGTCTGAAGAAGTAAACTTAGTACTTGAAAGTGAGCAAATAAAGTACTATGGTAACCCAGTAAAGATATTGTTTTTTGCTTTCATCGGATGAATGCTATTTATCTACTCTTTAGCTTACACTTGTCATAGAACCTGGACTCAGATTATGACACCTGCCACATTCCACCGCATCCAAATGAGCTACTGAAAAAAAATGCACAAGTTGACAGCGACACCTTCTTCCTCAGCAAATGCAAAAGAGAACACTTGGTACCAAGAGGACTAGTAATCGAACACCCACAGACGTTTCCCTACAACTCAAGATATTGACAACAGTTGTGCATCTGGACCTCTGGCAGTTTAAACAATTACCGAATATGTGTCTGCTGCAATCATAGAAGGTTGATACAAGAAGCAGTCAGCACAGTTGCAGGCCCGGAAGAATGCACACAATGGACCTATGAGAAGGACAACAACCATTTGCAGGAGGAATCCTGAAGTCTCGTACGTGTAGCCGGAGAAAAAAGTCATACTTCTGACATTCCACTGTAAACATCCATTTGGGGAACAGAAAGCCCAAACAATAAAAGGACTGCGTTGTTATATTTTCAGACCATCCCCCAACACAGACGGAAGTATAATACTGTCCTAAGCAGTTCCCAAATTTTGTTCATCTAAACCAGTAGACAAAACAGACCTTAGGAATGATCTAAATGCCTTTTTAAGACGACTTTGCTTCAATTAATGTATCGAAAACTAACCAGAACATCACTAAATCTGTAGGAGTCTATGAAAGTAAAAAGAAACAAAAATTCACCTGAACTCCAGAAACAAACAGGGTGTTGTTGACTGAAACACGACCCACACATTGAAGGTTCCAGCTACAAGGTCACATCTGTCATTTAGTCAAACAAGTCATACAGTGATGTAACCTAAAAAACAAGGGATAGAAGAACCATCATGTCATGAATAACAACAGCAGGATAAACAAAACAGCAGACAATAAAGGAGCAGTTGTCACAGTGAATATATCCAGAAAGAACACAGCCACAAGAAGATTTGAGATACTATACCATCTTGCAGGAAGACCGACTTAAGCAATACAAAAGAGAACTTAAAAGAAATATAAAAAGACTGCTGAATGACAGGTTTTACATGCTCCCGAAGAAGACGCACATATAAAACAACCCTGGCCACTCAATCATCTCTTGATCCTGTACACCAAGATCACTTTTGTCTAATTACAAAACATTTCGAACAGATTTGTAAGAAAGACTCCGGGCTACTTCGAGAACACCACAGATCTACAAAACAAACTCAATTCTATTGGCCCTCTTCCAACTGGAGCATTAAAGGCGACCATGTATGGAGTCACTGTACACCAATATTCCACAATAGGATGGGACAAACCCTTGCCAAAATTAATATGTTGCTGATTCATCGAGACCCACAAGAATTTCACTTTTGGAAATTACATTAGCTCCTATTAGTATGGCTAAGAGGGCCAGGCGGCTCCTCAATATGCAAACCTGTTCCTGATATAATTGGAGAATGGCTTCCTTGCTACCTATTATTATAGACTGTGAGAAAATGGGTGGTTGGTTCAGGGGGATGTGAGCCCTTCTCAGACAACTGTCACGATTCTTGTCCGGGTGAACCACCAATGTCAGTAAATTAATCTGTGCTTAACCGTCTGGTAGCTTTGCAGAAAAGCAGTCAGACTTAACATAAAGGCAATGTGCAAAGAATGTATGCAGTATAGAAATAGCTTTTAAGTGAAAACACAACACAAGAAATATCCCACACCAATTTAGGCAAGAATAGAGTAAAATTAAATACATTATTTGATACCAAAACAACAAACATCTAATCAGTAGAACCAGAGATATGTAATTTCAAAAATGTAAGGTAAGTATAGTACATAAAAGCACAACACGCCACTTGTGACCATCTGTTCACGCGAGACTGGGTGAAAGCCACACGTTGACGCTGATTGTGATGGAGCAAGGGCTAGATGCAGGGACCAGGTTTGCTCAACTGAAAAAGTTAGCTTCTCAAAGTCTGGCATGGAGAGATCCATTTGCGATGGAGGAGACTGTAAGGTGCAGGGAGAGCATTGCAGATGGCCATTGCTGTAGAACAAAGAGCAGGATAGTCATTGTTATAGTGCGAATATCCAGTCCAACGTCATGGAGGGTCATTGCTAGAGCGTCGCGTTGGTGTTCACTGCGGGATGTTTATGCTGTAGCATGAATTGCAGATCTTGCATTGCCGGTCATCTCTAGTGGTTGCTGTAGTGCAAAGCACTGGGTTCACTGGTGCTTCGAGTAGGTGGTCAAGGCAGGGGGCAAGATCTTGGTGTGAACAGGCCCGTTTGAGTTTTCATAGAGGCCAAAGCATCAGTATTTCTTCTTTTGTTCCAGTAGGAGCTCTCACCTCTTGAGGATCAGGAACTCACTCCAGCAGAGACCATCAGGGCTCAGACAGGTCCAGGCAGGTCCAGTTGAGAAGGTCAGATGAGCAGTTGCAGACATGCCTCTGGAGTCTGTTGTGTGCCTGTAGCTCAGAAGAGGAGGCCAGATGGCTAACCCTTGAAGTCACTCATGTAGACAGGAATAAAGGAAGCAGGTCCAGACTTCCTTCCCAGACAGCTGATGCAAGCCTCAAGCAGCAGGGCAGCCCTCTGATAGCAGAGCAGTCCTTCTTCTGTAGTGTCCACTGGTCCAGGAGTGAACTGAAAGGCAGGTAGAAGAGTCCTAGTTGTATGCCTGGTGTTTCTAGATTTTCCTGCCTCCCTGCCCTGGTTCCAGGATGTCTGATGTCACAATGGCCTAGTTAAAGGTATTTGTGTGCTGAGGCAGGTCTCTTTGAAGTGCAAGGGTGACAGGTGATAGCTCCACCCATATCATCAACTCAGGATGGCCCATCCTGCCAACACTCAGTCCCTCTATTGTGGGGATATCTGGGAGGAATACACAAAAGCCAACTGCCAACTACACCTAGTCATACAACCCAGGAAACATGCTGCAGGCACTAATTAAAATCCGACTTTACCACCAAGTAGGGTTTTAAATTATGATTCATTTGAGTGTAAATATAACACTTCTACCTGCCCCCAATCAAAAGTTATCACTTATTAAATGTAATATTGTAACCCAATGTTATCCTATGGGAGACATAGGGCTTACAGGAGTGTAAAACAGTTTTTTCACTACAAGGACATGTAAAACCTAAAAGTACATGTCTAACGTAAATACATAGCACCATTCCCTATGGGCTGTGTAGGGCCTACCTTAGGGGTGACATATGTATTAAAAAGGAAGATTTAGGCCTCGCAAGAGGTTTATTTTGCCAGGTTGAAATGACAAGTTAAAACTGCATACAGGCTGCAATTGCAGACTTAAGACATATATAAAAAAGGCTAACTAAGTGGATGGAACAATTAATGCTGCAGGACTACTGGTAGTATCTAATGTTCAGGCCCTGGGTACACACAGTACCACATTGCTAGGGTCATATAAGAGTATTAAATATGCCAATTAGGTGTAAGTTGACTTTACCATAGTTTAGGGAGAGTCCACACAAACTTTTGCACTGGTTAGCACTGCAAAGAGTCCTACATCCAACAAAAATGAATTCAGAAAGCAGGAGGGGTGAAGACAAAAAGTCTGTTGGTGAGCCTGCATAGAGTGCCACGTTCAACACAGACCATTGAGATACCTGAGCTATATAGATGAATTTCTTTTGATTTGGGCCTTTGGAGATCAGGACCTCTCATAGTAATACAGAAGATTTCATCAATTTCAGACAACCATCAATTTTAACCCTGTTTACACTTCAGAAAGAGAATATTTCTTGGACGCCACAATCACAATAAAGACCACTAGCTTCCTAACACAGAATACCACAAACTAACAGAGAGAGATAGCTATCTGAAGTGTGACAGTTTCACCCAAAACATTAAACATGCCACAATATTCATCCAGGCTTATGATACAACTGGAAATGCTCTGATACATTACAGTAGAGTGAAACCATAAAGGATCTGAGATCTGACATTGATACATCATGGGTACAACCTGTAAGGAATGAGCCATAATTCAGCTAACATCACAGAAATATATTTTATGAACCATCGTTTGAGAACACAGGTGATTTATGGAAAGGGACATGCCTAAACTACAGCTCCCAGAGACATCTGCAATGAACAGAATAAGGGTCTATATTGTTGGCTGGAAGTTGTGCGGAACAGACCAATCTAATAGGAGCAAGAACAAGATCACTAACTTGCTTGTGCACTCAAAGCTACTAGTTCCAGGGCAGGCATGTACAGGTGGTATGGAAAATTGTCAAATTGGAATGGAAATGGCAGGTAAACAGACAGGCTGGAAAGGACTGGAATTCTGAAATGCTACACCCTCATCAAAATGCTCTGCATCACATATGATTTTTCTGTTGTTTTGCACAAAATGTGCCATGCATGCATTTGGATGCAGACTACTGTAAAGGAAAAAAAGCAAATTTGACTTAGGCTTAGGCAAAAGCCAGTTTGGTCAATGGAAAATGAGTTGTTTTCTTCCATGAAACTGGGATACTTCATAAAGGCTGCTCAGTTCTCCAAAGGAATGACTATTCAATATCATTGGTACTTTGTTATGTTGGATCAAGGTTTTTTATCTTGATGATCTGCGTGATTTATGAGATCTTATCTTGATGATCTGCTTGATTTATGGGGTCTCGGTAGATGTTTAAGGTTATAGACTATATTGAGGTTGATTTTTGCTGGGATTGGAGCATATGTGTAAGGCAGGACTTCCTTGAAGGCTTCAGGTTGGCAGCGGTTCTTCAGGGAACCTGTTGGGATTCTGGCCCTGACCAATTTAATAAATTGGGAATTGTTGATTTGTATAAAGGGGTCACATTCAGCACATATTGTTGTTCATGTTCTGTGGGGAGGCTTTTTGGACATCTTGCTTCTAAGGGAGTGTTCTTGATTTGTAGCATTAGAGATATGGTGGTTTGTGATAGCATCACAGATTGCCAAAGCATATGGGATTTTAGTGCTCGTAAGATAACAAATGCAGCACTGCCTAATATAATATAGCTTAGAACAAGACACAGATCATGTGATAGGACACCATAAAATACATACAACATATGTGTTAAACCTGCCAGGTTTAGGATGGTCTTCTCCCAAACATTTTACCTTCAAACCTACTATTTTGCTGCATTCATTCTTGTTGGCAATAAGACTTCGTGCACTTTACCACTATTAACCAGTGCTAAAGTGCTTGCGCTCATTCCCTAAAACATGATACAATTGGCTTCCACCTGATTGACATATTTTATTTACTTATGAGACCCTAGTAAAGTGGTATACCATACACCCAGGGCTGATACATTGAAACCTACAAGTGGGACAGCAGCACTTATTGTGCCTCCCACTTAAATAGCCCCTTAAAACATGTCTCGGGCCTGCCATTGCAGACTGTTAGCAGTTTTAAACTGCCAATTCGCCTTTGCAAAACAAACCCCTCTGCCAACCCTAAAAGTCCTTTGTTAATGCCTATAAGTGACCCCTAAGGAAGCACCTACACAGCCATGGGGCAGAGTGCAGTGTAATAAAAAGATGGGCATGTACTTTTAAGTTTTATATGTCTTAGTAGTGAAAAACTACTAAATTTTGTTTTTGACTACTGTGAGACCTACCTCTTCTATAGGTTAACATTGGGTTACTTTATTCCACTTAATAAGTGCCAACCTTTGACTGGGAGCAGGTAGGAAACTCGTAGTTGGTGTCTTAGATGTTGTAATTTAAATTCCTCTTTAATTGCAAAGTTGGATTTTTAATCAGAATTTTGAAAATGGCACTTTTAGAAAGGTGGTATTTTCCTGTTTTCTGTGGTGTCTACAGCCTGTTCCTGGGTCACATGACTGGATGTGAGTGGAAGTTGGCAGTTGTGTATTCCTCCCAGACAGCCACAAAATAGAGGGATTGGGTGGCCTGGATGGTCCATCTCTGACAGGATGGGGAGCAGAGCTGGGAACAGCCCTATTTGCAAGTCAATAGAGTGTGCCCTGCCTTTATACAAATAACTTCAAACTAGCCTTTTATGCCTGTGACATGGCTAGAACCATGGTAGGAGGGAGGAAATGTCAAGCACTTTTGAAAGGGGAACTTCTAGAAACTTCTTCTACTTCAAAGGAGGCAACAGGTATAGAAATAGGACACTGAGACCTACTCTTCAGTTCTCTTTTTGAACCTGCAGAAGGGCTCCCGCTATGTTCTTCTCTGTAGCAGCAAATCCTGTTCAGCGACTCCTCACAGAAGGAGTATCCGGCCTTGTGGAGCCCTTGTCGGTTACAGCCTGCAGCTTCATCCCGCTGAAAAAGTGATTAAAGGCCTTATTTACATCTATGCGGATGGGTTACACTGTCACAACAGTGATGGATATACCATCCGCCTAAATTTAAATACCATTATATCCTATGGGGTTTATATTTTGACAGATGGAGTATCCGTCACCATTGAGTCAGAGTAACCCATCCTCCATGATCTAAATCAGGCCCTTAGTCCGATTGAAGGAGCCTTCACCATGACTGAACCCAGAAACTCCCTGACAAGAATGCCCCCTTCTCAAACATTGTTATCTGATTTACCCCACTAAGCTTCACCTTCTCAGACTATTTTTCTTGACATTTTTCCAAGACCAAAGGGAAACAGAGGCCTGGCACAATCCACTTTGTATATCCGAACTGCGCTCTATCTCGGTCAGCCATAACTTTCGACTTTGCCCCAGTCTCGCGCAACGAGATGTCCGCAATCGACGCTGTGATCATTTAGCCAGTTTGTACCTTAAAATTGAAAAGTTCTGAACGCTGATGCTACTGATTGAACTTTTGTTGTGTTGGTGTCAAATAACTTATTAAAATTTAGTCTAATTTTCTAAATTGGTGAGTAGGAAATTTGGTCTCTAGTTGGCAGAGGTATGCATCATGTCCAAGTAAGGACCACAGTCCTAATCAGGGTAAGTCACAACACACCCTAAATTATCCTATGCTCCTCCTCTTGTAGCTTGGCACAGAGCAGTTAGGCTTAACTTAAGAGGCAATGTATATTTTTGTAATACTTAAATCATTAACACATCAAAAACATCACAAATAGACGGCACATCAGGGTAGAAAAAAGATTAAGATTTTTTAGATAAAGCAAGATTAAAATGACAAACATCCATCCAGTGGAAGTTGAGATGTGATTTTTTATAGTTTGAATGCAAAAATAGCGCTTAGAAGCAAAGAGTTAATTGGTCACACTGGAAAGGAACAAAGTTTAGGCCACCCATGATGGTAGCGCATGCCAGCTACAGGACCTACACAGGGCCTGCTGTGTCAAGGTTAAACGTTGACACAGCACAAAATGTGTTGATGATCCTCACTCGGTGAGGGTGCCACACCTGAGTTATCCATTCAATTGATTTGAATCATAAGGTCAGTAAGCAAAGAGTCGGTTCTGAAGTGCAGTTGTTGCGTATGCTATGCGCTGGATTTCACCATACTTCTCCACACTGTGGCGATGATACATCAGTTCTGAAGCAGCGGTTTTGGATGCGATGCAGTGGTTCCGAGTGTGATGCACCTGGCCGGTTCCCACAACATCGGTGAGGAGTCGATTCTTCTCTCGCTGCAGAGGATGCATCGGTTCTGCTGGAGCAGACCCATAGGTCTACTTCCAAGAGTCCAGGACTGGGGTGGCACCACTTGGCCGGATAACTCACAAGCAGATGAGCCCAATTGTTGGAACAGTAGGGTTCTAAGTCTTGTGTATCCCTGAGACATAGGTAACAGGTTGCAAGCCAGAAAGTCCTTGGAGTCACTCTGGGTTCAAGTGATGCATGTCCAGTCCTTCTCACCCAGGCAGGGGAACAGCACAGCAGGGCAGCTCAGCAAGGCAAGAGCACCGAAACACAGCAGTCCAGCAGAGTGGCAGTCCTTTCAGCAGCACAGCAGTTCTCCTTTCTGTCAGTTTAGTCACAGGTCCAGATGTACACTGATGTGTACCAAAGCTAAGTAGTACATTTTTTACATAGTATATCTAATAGTACTTATCTAGATATATCTATGAGTTAGAACACTTGTATATCTATTAACATGTCAAATTATTGTAAAATCCTCATAAATATTATAAACACATCAGAATTGCAGAGTTACATATATCCAAACACAAATTCTAGATCAGTATTTACCAGTACATCCATAGGAGACCTAGTCACAACAATACAATGTCAAAATAACAGACACAGTAAAAGAATAACTCTATCCCCAGTGATAATGAACTTAGTCGTTATTAATCTTAATCTTAATTATGTGGGACTTCGGTTTATTTGTTCTATTTTTCACTGCTCTCTCTCATATTGAGAGTCTATGTTTTGGTTGAGAGAGGACGGTACCTGCTGTCTCTCTGCTCTTTATTGATTTACTGACGTTTTTGGTTTGTTTATACTAGAGACTATGTACGGGAGTGGGCTATACTAATGTTCCTCTGATTGAGCGTTTGGAGCCCTTATTGTTGATGGCGACTCCGGCTAAGCTGTCGAGACTTGTTTTGAACATTTGCGAGTGCCTTTCTATAAGTGTGACCTAATACACACGCACTACTCGACAGGACTACATTTTCTATTATGTTGTGTGGTCGATACATAAACCAGTTATATGTAAGAGCGTAAGGGAACTTTCAAGTACGAAGTTTGAGTCGGGTGACTTGTACTGATACTTATAAAGTCTATTTTATGCATTAATTTACCAACATATGTTATTTGTATACACTATTTTCTTCTTCTTTGCACCACAGATTACCTAGTAATATAGAGTTTATTTACCATATGAAGCCACTACAGCGGCTGTATATACTCTTGAAGCACATCAAAACTATTTTCAGGTTACTATTTTACACACTATTTATTATCCTATTGCGTATCATCATAGATTTTGAGCACTTACTGGGCTTTTATTAATATCTGCATGTGGATGTCTCACTAAATAATTTGAGAGACTGAGGGACTGATTAGATGGATACGTATTTTTGGGTTCCTCCCAATTGCAATATTAGTTTTGGGCGTTCCTGTCCTCCACAGGATATCTATGACTTTTCAGACTGTAATTATTATTTGTTGCACACCTTGGAGATGGTGTGCCTAATGAGTTTTAAACAGGACAGGGATACACAATAGATTGAGTACGTGATACGCCTGATTATGATGGATGGGTGCCTTTTCTGATACACTTTGATCGGCCTGGTTTAGTTCGTAATACTTTTACTTTTACTTTGTCTCTTCATCACACTAGTGACTACTTACTGAAACTTGGATATACTCCCATATGATTTCAATTTGAGCATATGGATTTTGGGCCTGATTCACAGAATTAACTTAAGACAAAATCCTAAACTTACTACTTTTGGCATTCACACAATGCACTTACTACTTATGGTATTCACAGAATGCACTTACTACTTTTGGTATTCACAGAATGGATTTACGACTACTAACTTCACGTCTGCACTCGGGCTGGAAATTCCAGCCCGGAGGCGGAGCTTCCGGCTCGGAGGTGGGGATTTAGCCATGGCTGAAATCTCTACCTCTGGCCCAGAAGCTCTGCCTCTGGGGTGAAAGCCTCACCTCCAAGCCAGAAGCTCCACCTTCAAGCCAGAAACTCCGCCTCCGGGCCGGAATTTCCGGCCCGAGTGTGGACGTAAAGTTAGTAGTTGACTTTTCTGTGTGCTCGGATTGGAGTTTTGATGCTAATCATAGAACAACATGACAAAAGATGTAGCATAACATAATAAATATGCAGTACTTTGTATTTAAATGAGGCTCCCAGATTTCCATTGTTACAGATTTTTGCAGAAATATACAGACAGAAAACAATCTTTTTTCCTGTCTGTAGTTATTTTTAAGTATGGAAAACTGCAGATCAATTGGACTTCATTAGGATACTTTCTCTACTGTCAATCATTGGTGGTTTGTCAGTAGCTATGCAGATTGACAAGTAGGGAAGTGAAAAAAAGGAAAAATGATTTAGGGCCAGATGTAGACCAATTTTAGCATGCCCAAATGGGTAGTGACCCGTTTGCACATGCTTAAGTTGGTATGGCCACGTACCAACACAATTTTGCCAGTCGAAAATGAATTGCGACTCGCAAAAAAGTGTTTAGAGACTCACTATTTGGAAGGGCGTTCCCTTCCAAATAGTGACTCTCTAACCCATATATGAATGTTTTGCAACCGCAATTGTGGTCGCAATACACTCGCAAATTAACACCCTCTTCAAGAGGGTAGTAATGCAGTCACAATTTGGAAGGGGTCTCCAGGGGACCCCTTTCACTTTGTGACTGTCTCTAAAAATATTTTTTAAGGGCTGGCAGTGGTCCCTGGGACCACTACTTGCCCTTAAAAAATGAACAGATAATGTTTAATTTTGTATTTAATAAATGCCATACAACTGGGAGCCCCATATATAATACAATGGGATATAGTACCACCTGCCATACATCATAAGGATATTACAAGCCTCTGAGGAGTGAACACACGGAGTAGCTTTATAAGGTTATGAAACTCTGAGATGTTGTGCAAT
This sequence comes from Lissotriton vulgaris, assembly GCF_964263255.1. Taxonomy (NCBI): domain Eukaryota; kingdom Metazoa; phylum Chordata; class Amphibia; order Caudata; family Salamandridae; genus Lissotriton; species Lissotriton vulgaris. The sequence goes on from NW_028249431.1 coordinate 384,829, forward strand.
ATCCTTAAAATGTACAATGAGTGAATTCCATCATACTAAATAGGAAGTTAATCACTGGTGTGATTATCATTTTTGGGGTCTCTACTCTTTATTGCCTTCATTTTAGAGAGTGTTCTTGTTCATTATGTCTGGATGATCCAATCAGGTCCATATGCCCAGGTGTTGAATGTTCTTTGGTTTCAAATGTAGGCCTGTGTATCCGGTACACAAAGGAAAGCACAATGAGTTTAGAGGTACATCTTCATTTTCTTCCTTTTGGACAATAGCCAGAGAAGCTGTAGAATGTATAAATGATTTCCAGCAAAGCTGGATTAGCTGTTTCTGCTTCTTTGGTTAACATCAAGAGTCGGCAGCATTTGCTGCTGTTTTAAGCATGCCAAAATTAAACGTAAAGGCTTTGATGCTTTGATAGGTAATAGCGAGTAAGAAAAGTTCCACCACCTCCAAAACGTATTCTTCCCCTTATGGAGTACCCCAGGGCTCAATCCTTAGCCCCCTCCTTTTTAATCTTTATGTCACTCCCTTGCCTCATATCGCTAAACGTTCTGGTTTGACTTTTGACCTACGCCGACGACTCACAAATCGTCTTTTCCCTATCTCAATCTGACCAGGCCTCCACTTCCCCCCTTCAAGTAGGTCTCAGGGAGATATCCGATTGGATGAATCTCAACCTACTAAAACTAAATGGTGGGAAGACTGAAGTCCTGGTCCTTGGGCAAAAACTCGACCTTTGGAGTTCTAGGCATTGGCCATCTGTGATGGGTTCACTTCCATCTCCTTCAGAGCATGTGCGCAACGTGGGTGTGATTATAGATAATGGACTAACTATGAAATGTCAGGCCAATAAAGGGGCAGCCACTTGTTTCACCATCCTGCGCTGGCTAAGGAAAATCTTATGGATGCTGTCGTCCGACACCCAGAGGTCCGTAATGAACGCCTTGGTGACCTCCCGGTTGGACTATGGTAACATACTCTACCTGGGGGCAACCAAGGCTCTCACGCGACGGCTGCAACTAGTTCAAAATGCCGCCGCACGTCTGCTCTGTGGATGTCGAAAAACTGACCACATCACCGAACGCCTCAGTGAGCTACACTGGCTTAGAGTTGAGAGTCGAGTGAAATTCAAGGCATTGAGTTACATGCACAAGATCAAGACTGGGATTGCCCCCACTTACATACAGTCTCTTGTTAAGATTTACATCCCTTCTCGCTCTCTCCGCTCCTCTTCACACAATTTATTTTGTGTGCCTAAATATAGACTATCTAGAATGGGTGGCAGTTCCTTCTCGTTTTTAGGCCCCAGACTCTGGAATTCCTTCCCCCTTGACATTCGAGCTGAGAACTGCTATGCTCGCTTCCGTAGAGCCATCAAAACCTGGCTCTTTAATCAAACACTTTTATTCGTTAGTGCCTTGTTGCTTTCTGCCTTTTTTAGCGCCAGTTAACCCTTTGGGGTAGCTGTCGCACTTTATAAACCTAATAAATAGATAAATAAAGGTAGGGGTGAGAAAGAGCATTCTTGTCGAGTACCATGTTGTAGCTCAACAAGGTCTGACAGGCTTTCATTACTTCTAAATATTGCTGTTAGGCAAGCACATAAATCCATAGTCCATTTAGTATATTGGTGCAGTAGATCATATTGGTGAAGCAGTGCCCAAAGTTAAGGCCATGATACCTTATCAAAGGTCTTCTCACCATTAAGGACAATGGCCGCTGATGGCGAATCAGAGTGATGTGGCAAAAGGTGTGGGCGTTGTCACTGGCAAGTTTGCCTTTGATAAACTCTAATTGTGAGGTGTGGATTCGTTTTGTTATTTTCTCTAATTTCCCAGCACTATTGTATGTGTTTTTGCTTCCATATTGATTAACAATATCGGGCTGTAACTTTTTTTAGGTCATAGTGCTTTTTCCCCTGTTTAGGTATTAGGTATGACAACGATTGTCACTTCTGCGGCAGTACTGGTGACCTTGAAGATGAAATGTTTGAGGGTAGCTTCAAGTGGCTTAATGATCATTTTAGAGAATGTCTTCTAGAAGCTGATTGGGAATGAGTCTGGACCTGGGGCTTTGCCAATTGGATTTGTCAATTGGAATTGACGAGATCACTTCCATATTATCGTTTTCCACCAGAGATTTGTTTGTCTGTCTTTATCAAAGGTTTTATTAAGCTTCATGTTTCCCATGAATTGGAGTTGTTGGCTGTATAGAGTATTGTAAAGAAATTCCTGAAGACTCTCACTATTTAATTATGCTTAGTTTGAAGAGATGTCCTTAATGTTTGAGATTACAGAGCTATTCTTTTTTAATTTTAGGTGAGAAGAGAGAGTTTTCCCTGGTTTGTTTAGATTACATAGTTTTTTGGTTTTCTGTGCTTTGATCCATAAGTGAGCTCTTTTCCTGACAAATTGGTTGTATTTAAGACATTTGAGGGTGTTTAAATGTTAGAATTTTTTGGCTTGCAAATGCTGTTGTTCTGTTGCTTGGATTTCGATGGATAAGCTACCTAATTTAATTTTGATTTCTCTATTTCTCCTTGACTTGCAGCTTATAATTTGGCCTCTGGTGTAGCACTTTAAAGCAGTCCAGACAATGACCAGTGAAATGTATGAGTTTGTATTGTCTTGTATATGTCTTTTTCTATTTCCTTTATATCAGTTTGATTCTTGAGTATTTTGGGATTCATACTCAAGATTTTTTGAGCAGTCATAGGGTCATTTTGTAATGTCAGAGTGATGCATGTACAATCCAAGATCTATTTCATTCTCTGCACTTGATCGGAGTCTACGAGTAAGTAACCAATAGGAGAGTTTCTTTGTTGAGGCGATAAATTCATTACCATTTGGATTGTGTAGTCTCTAAGCGTCAATAAGATTGTGGGTGAAGCATAGGTTGCACATCTGTTTATGAGCCTAGGATGGTCTGAATTTTGATATCTATTGTCTATCTAATGTACCATCCAGGGTACGTTGGAATCAACGCTGGGTATGATAGACGGTACAAAAGGGGGTGGTGATAGAGGCATCATGAGGGAGATGTAATAGTTTTATGTTTATGGATTGCCAAAATTGCAGAAAATCAGTGTTGGGTGCACACACATTTATGGCATACGGATTCCATTATTAAGTCTGGTAATGAGCGATCTACCCTCGTTTTCATGCTCAGACATCATAACTGATTCGCCACAGTATCTGAATACTAATGTGATTACTCCATTTTTTTACTGATTGTGTCCAAGGAGGTCCTGATCTCCTTGGACACAATCCTGACCTCATGTTTAAAGCCTCACAATAACCAGTATTGTTACTTGGAGAAATACTCTTTCATGATTTGAACTACAGATCGGTCCTAATATTGTGTTGTGTCTACTGCATGGTGTATATAATCACACAGGTTGTTTACATACGATATGAGTATATGCAAATATACTACATATGCAAGCACTAAATCTGTAATTATAATTAAAATTACGGCAGACATTATATCACACTCTGACCATTCGCTGCAGTAAACAAGGTAAGCTGTATATTTCAGTGAGTAACAAATCATTTGTCATTGTAGGAATACAACTAGAGTTTTATGCTGTTTTGAGAAGTTTTACTTCTATGCTCCAGTGGGGGCCTATGTGGAGCTTCAAAGTGCTACGGTTAACAGGAAAAAGGTGTGACATGTGATCTTATTCTAAAGTTGCTTGTCATGTATATTTGAATAGCCATCATATCTTAATTTTGTTGACACACATTAATGTTTGTGAGCAATAATTTGTATAACCTACACATTAACTTTTCTAATTTTTGTGCAATCATACTTAAAGGCTTTTTTGTTGGCAATTATTCGTCAACTGACTGCCAAGCTATTCTGGGGGCAGCCCCATGGCACAGGCTGAGGATACAAGACATACCTGCTAGAAGCTTCTTCTTTTTAAGGATGCTTTGCCATCTTCTACGAGCACACACAAAACCAAGATTTAGTATAAGAACCACAACTAGGTCGACTGACATCACAGTAATTTCCTCCGAAATTAAACTTATGTTGATGTGCAAATGGAAGATAATTGTATATTTTTCCATCTGCCAATTTATACAGAGTACACAATTACAACTATCACTATAAATTTACTAAGAAGTGGATCCAGAAACATCTTAATATTTATTTATTGGTTTTAAAGTTTTGCACATCACCTTCAGATCATCTCAGAGCTCAGTGGATAAGCAAGTATCTATCCATTTATTTATTTTTTTAAATCTTTTTTATTAAATTTTGAAAAGATATGTTAACAGACTTCAGTTACAGAAATGCATTATCATCTTAAGAGAGTTGCCACCATACCCATGAATATAATAGCAGAATACCATATAAAGACAATATCTCCGTTCAAGGGACAGGGTGCCGCCCTGCCAAGTACCACAATACATACCCTTCAATGTTCATGCTATCTTAATCCAGATCTATCAATCTTATAGGCAGCTATTTATTACTTGTCCCCCATTCTTCATTTCACATCTGCGCGCTCAGGTCTTGTATTATAAATGAGGTACAAGCCCAGGCCCATGCCCCAATAAACAACTATCAACAGTATTTGGCCATTAATCGATCCTCTAGGTGGCAATTTACAAGCGGCCTCACTGTTAATCCCAACTATCAGAGGCCCTATAGTACAATTATTAAAGAGACAATCCTAGGCAGCAGTAGGAATTCTCCACATAAGCAGATTCTTGTCTGCACATGAACAATAAAGGAAACTTACCAAAAACAACTAAAAAACAATAACTAACTGCCAGGAGTCTGTGCGGTTCAATAGCAAAAAAGGAACAAAATGACCACGATATATACAGATGGGGTAGTAGGTGGAGGAAAGGGAGGAGGGGCAGGCAGGGGCCTCAGGAAGGGTGTCCCGGGAAGGGGGCCAAACTACACCACAGCCCAGAGCGAGCAGGACGCATACACGGGGCAGCCTCTTTGTGTGTCTTTATTCTGTATCCTCAGTCCCACCCCCTGCGTGTCCCGCTCCACCTCATGACGAGTGTCCCACGATTTGGCTATGTCACCCCAAGGCTCTGCGTATGTTTTACGCCGCTTAGTGATCTTATCTTCAGAGATAAGTACTTGTTCCTCTGCTCTGACCTAACATGTCATGTCTGCTTCCCACGTGATAACTAGTGGCGGACTCTTGGGCCCTTATTTATGAGGCCTTGCGTCAGCTTTGCGCCGCCGGTGCGTCACTTTTTGTGACGCACCAGCGGCGTAAAAAATGCGCCTTGTTGTGCCATATTTAAAAAGTGATGCATCTAGGTAGATGCGTCACTTTTTAAACCCCTGCGCCACATTATACCTGCATCAGGTATGATGTATGCAGAGGGGGAGTTTCCCCGCAAAAAGCCTCGTAATAGTGACACAGTGAAATCTATGAGATTTCACTGCGTCACTTTTAGGATGCTTTTGCGTCAAAATCTTGCGCCTGCCTCACAGCGGCGTAAGACTGACGCAAGCCCTTTCACATGGGGCTTTCCCCATGTGAAAGGACGCATTGCTGGAGTTGCGTCACTTTTGTGACACACTCCAGCAATGCCTCACTTTTGCGCTTACAGATACGTCAGAAATACTGACGTATCTGTAAGTCCTTGCGACATAATACGTCATACATTAAATATGACGCATCATTGGTGTCGCAAGGAGTGCGCAGTGAAAAGTGACGCATCGCTGTTTTCACGCAGCGATGCGTCACTTTTCATAAATGAGGCCTTTGGCTTTTTAATGAAGCACAATTCTCCTCTTGGCCAGGAGGAAGGCCAGATCTACAAATCTATGCCCTAAATATATTTGACAGTCACAGGTGCCCATGTCAGAGATGCCGGAAGGCTCAATAGTCTAGGCATGGGGGGGTGCAGTGGGAACACAAATGTTTTTTTCCCATTCACCCATAGGCCAGACTGAGCTGCAAACTTCTCTAGAATGTCCAGTACTTGATGGACTCCTAAGGTCCCATCCCACAAATAGATCAATACATCATCCACATAAAGAAAGATGATGTGGGGGATCCAGTTGAGCGTTACCCCCAGCCTGTTGCATTCCTTCTGCAGTCTTGCACCCAAAGGCTCCATGGCCGGAACAAAAAGTAAAGGCGACAAGGGACAACCCTGCCTGGTTCCCCTATAAATGGGATAGGCCGCCGAAACAGTAGACCCCGTTCGCAGAAGTGCATGGGTTCTCCACAGAGCAAGTGGATCCACTGCAACCACCTATTCCCCATCTCTAAGATGCCCATCACAGCAAGTAGAAAATCCCAGTGTACAGTGTCAAAAGCTTTTTCTAAATCAAACGCCATAACTACTGCATCAGGATAATCGTGCGGTGCCGGATGTAACATAACATAATACAATTCTTGAAGATTACGGTGTGTGGAGCGTGAGGGGATAAACCCACACTGATCTGTGTATACCAGTCGGCACATGTGGGGTAAAAGTAGTGCTAGTGCCTTACTTAAAATTTTTAGATCCATATTTGACATGGACAGTGGTTTGAATTCCGTCAATTTGGGATGAGCCAATTAAGATTTTGGCAGGGGGATCACTAACGCTTCCCGGAGTGACGGCGGCAGGCGCACATCATTGAGCACGGTGGCATACATCTGTTCCAAACGCGGGGCCAGTATGTCCATAAAAGTACTATAACATTCGTCTGGGAGGCCATCTGGCCCAGGTGTCTTCCCTCTGGCCATCTCCCCAATAGCTGCTCGTATCTCGCCTGCTTTAATAGGTAAAGCCAACAGGTCCTGGACATCTTGATCTACCTGAACCAGTTGTTGCTCCTCTAAATATGTCTGTAATTGCTCTCCCAGAGTCGGTCCCGGGGAACCATACAACGATTCATAGTAGTCTTTGAATGCGACATTGATTAATCTCAGGGAGGAGAGAACACAACCCTGAAAATCTGTGATACTCACCACAGGGGAACCTCTACTCTTGGGCCTAATTAACCAAGCAAGGAGTCTCCTAGCACTGCCCCCCTCTCTGTGCTGTGTGGTCTGATACTTTTTAAAATCAAGACCTCTCAGTTTGTCCCAAGTAGCATTATAAAGGCTTCTCACCTCCGGTAATTTCTCCAGATCTCGAATCGTCCCCACCGATCCTCTATCAAGGGTGAGGATCTGGGCCTCCAAGTCCGTATATTACTGAGTGATCAGTCATCGAGTGCCTACAGTCTTGCCCAGGTAATGCCCTTGTGTCACCACCTTAAATGCCTCCCATTCCACTAGCGGAGAGCTGGTGGTTCCCTGGTTGACTTAGAAATAAGCAGATAAGGCCTCAGGAAGCCCTTGGGAGAAGCCTTCATCATCCAGCACCGACTGCTCCAGCCGCCAACGTGGGATCGAGGCCCATAAGCAAACGGCTGTGGTCAGAAAGGGACCGGCCGAGGTATTCAGCGCCGGTCATCATGGGTACCAAAGTTGCAGAACAAAAAAACATGTCCAAACATGTGTGTAAATCATAAAGATGTGAATAGTAGGAATATTCCCCACACCTTTCGTTGTGTAATCGCCACACCTCATGAAGGTCCCAACCCATTGCCCATGACCGCAGTCCCTTAGCGGTGGCAGCAGCCGTTTCACCCCGCAGAGGACGGGTGGACCTATCCTGCTGAATATCAAAAACACAGTTAAAATCACCACCCAACACTAAGGTCTCGTAGGGGAACCCCGCCAACACCCCAGATAACCTATCCAGGAATGGAAGTTGCTCCCGATTAGGGCCAGAGATACTGCCCAAAGTGATCTCCCTACCTTTCAGAGTGCCCGTGACCACCACATACTGCCCCTCTGGGTCTAGTACCTTCTGTGTTAGCTGAAAGGGCACCCCCAGCTTAATCCATATCAGCCCTCCCCGGGAAAAGGCCGAGTAGGTCGTAGCAAAGAGCTGGCCCCGCCATCGGCATTTCAGGTGTGACACCTCTCCATCAGTGAGAGGGTTCTCCTGTTAGAAAACCACTTGTGCTCCCCTTTTCTTAATATAATTGAAAACGTTATAACGCTTCGCTGGTGTCCCCATGCTTCTGATATTCCAGGTCATAACCTTAACCCCCTCAGCTCCACCCATGTACACAGCCATCGGATCTGCCGGAAGGCCCCCCTGCCCCACCACCCCCCACCCACACTCAAACTGCCCTCCTGGCAGAGAGCAACACAATCCCTCAAAACAACACTCTGTCCCAAGAGCGGTCTGACAACGGTTAGCTGCCTAAACATACCAGCAAATTGCACAGCGAAAACTCACACCAGTACGGGAAGATCCAAGGCCAACTACACTAGGACCTGTGGGGGGCGTAGCGTGGCAAAAAAACAACCAATCGTCTGAAACACTGTCAGTACTAAGCAATAGCCATCCTAGGCCGTTCCAACCCCCACCTGGGGACATCCACCCAGAGAGCCACCCTCTTCCCAGATAACCCTCAACATCCCGCAATGACATATGCGCACCCAAGACAGTTTCCCGCCTCAGCGATTAATAAAGGATATAAGTCTAAAACACAACCAGGCAGGGGAAAGGATGAAAGGAGAAAGCCGTCTGTTCATCTTCTAGACACCCAGCTCTAAAAGTCATTTGATAGCTGCGGAGTCGCAACGGCCATGTTATCTCCTGTGACCTGTGATGCATATAATTCAGTCCCTTCCTCGCCATACTTTGCTTCAGAATCTGTCTCTACTGAGGATGCCCCAGATCTCCCCATGAGGGACACAGCCTCGAACATTGCAGCTCTCTCCATTACCGTTCTGAATGGGCTCGGCTTCTTGAATTCTGTTTTCTTCTGGTGTTTCTGGAGCCTCCTCCCCGGACTTTCCACTCCAGGCGGCCACCTTTCCGGCCTAGGCCGTGAAGGATCCTTCGAGTGGTTAGACTCAATCCAGTCCCAGGCTGTTTTCGGGTCCTCGAAGAAGTGGGTTGTCCCATTAAGCATGATCTTGAGCCAAGACCAGGAACATCAGGGAGTATTGTATCCCTTCTGTCCGCAGAGCCTTTTTAACTTCTAGGAAGGAGGAGCGACGCCTCTAAACCTCCAACGTATAATCGGGGAACAATGTCACTCTACTCTTGTCTACTAGAAAAGGACTAGCCTCTCGGGCTTTCCTGAGAAGCAAATCTCGGATATGGAACAGCCTAGCCACCACAGCACGAGGCGGCTTGCCCAGCACCGGGGGTCGGGCAGGCACACGGTGAGCTCTTTCCAAAGTGTAGAAGGAAGAAAGGCCCCGAGGTGCTACAACGTCCCTCAAACAGGTTTCCAAGAAGGCAACCATGTCCTGCCCCTCCACTCCCTTCGGAAGGCCCACCACCCGGACGTTGTTTTGCCTGTTGCGCCCTTCAGCATCCTCTGCCCGCTTCTCCAAGTGACTGACCTTAGAGGCCAGCTCTCCCACCTGGGCCGATAGCGCCTGTTGGACTGGTTTGAGAGCCTCCTGTAATGATTCCATCCGTTTTACTCTCTCTGACAGCCTAGTATGTTCGGCGTGCAACAATCCAAATCCAACCGCCACCGTGCTAATGTCCTGGTGTAGGGTGGCCTTGTTATCCGCTATGGTCCCGAGGATTTTGGCCAGTTGTTGATGAAGCTGCACCTCCGCCTGTTCCTCCCCCGCATCTTTTGAGGAGGAGTCCACCTTGCCGTCCTCCAGGTCGGGGGACCGATCTGCTTCCCCCGCGGCTTCCCCTTAGCTGAAGTCTCTCCTTCCTCTGCCCCCGTCCTGGTGTGGCGGGCCTTAGATGCGCATCCACTATGCCCTGCCCAGCTGGAACCCACCAGTACAGGGTCGCACACCGTCAGGTAGGACTCACTAATACCCCTCTGCTGTCCGCTGCCGAGGCCAGAGCCCAGTAAAGTCTGCTCCACACCACAATCAGAGCCAACGACAACAGGCCACGTGCAGATCCTGCTGTGGAGCTCACTCGGGCTCCGTGCCCTGGCCCCTCTCTGCTTCCCCGGCACCAAGCTCCAGCAGCCAAGGGGAGCCCATCCGCACCAGTCCTGGATCATCCTAGCCGGCACCTCCTATTCAGGCAGTACAGGTAGTACACCAGAGTCCCAGGACCTCCCCAGGGTCCATTGCCTGTGTAGTCCGTTCTCTAGGTGGGTGCCCTCCATAAGCCCTTTCACCTCAAGGCCAGGCCACCACAAGGGCCACCATGTCCCATCCGATGGCAGTGTAGCTCCACAGAGGATCAATCTCTGATCCGCCTGACAACGCACTGACTTTCAGCTCCCGCTTGGCCTCCTCTGGCAGTCACACAGTCTCGCCACAATGTACGAAGCAGCACAGCCCCTCTCATCCAGGTGGGGGGCCACCACAATCAAGCAGCCAAATTATAGTGTGCGAAGGAAACAAACTGCCTCGTAAAGTGCGCACCTCGTCAAGCCTGTGTGCCCCTATTCACTGCCTGCTACCACCACTCCATTTCTTCCTGTTCTCGGGGCAGGCCTCCATCCATCTACCGTGCCTCTGCTCAGGGGTGGGAGGGAGAACCCATCCGATGCACCGCTTCCACTGCTGTGTTGTCAATAGGAGGTTGCACGGCCAAGCAAGCCAGCGCATACCAGCAGGACTTGGCCGCCCCATCACACCTACGGTCCTCTCCTATACCACCACCTCCTCACAACCAGTGCAGGGGGCGGCTGCCAGGCTCTGCAGGATCGAGTCTCTGCCACAAAGTGCCCCGCGCCACCTGTATGGAACCAAGCGCCCAGACAGCCGTAATTACCCTTCGCGGTAAGACCATGCAGTGATGGCGGCCATTGCCTCCCGTAGGGTCAGCAGTGCATACGGCCTTTCTTCCACCCAGATATCTTCCAGTGAGCACCTCCCCCGGGCCCGCGGCATCCCAGTCCGTCCCCCAAGCCTGCTTCCAAAACCTCCTCCTAACTTCCCTGCCGCACACTTGAGGGTCTGGCAGCAGCTCTGTTTAGTGCATTGACCAGGAACAGACCCCAGTCCCCGTTGTCCCAGGGAGAGATCTCAGGCCTGCAGTTGGCGGCCGGGTCTCCGGGAGCCCCCTCCGTCTATCTCAGTGCTGCAGATCAGTCGCGCTCCGCCGTGACACAGCTCGCCGCTCCTCCTCCGGCCACCATTGTCTTACAGCCTCGCCTGGCCCGTCTCATCTCCGCCTCAGAACCAGACGTGCAGGCTCCACAAGGATGTCGTAGACGCTTCAGGCGTTCCCTCAACTGAGGCCCCAGGAGAGCGCCCCTGGGTCCGAGCCGAAGCACCTCTTCATCATGATAAATTACCTGGCTGGCTCGGAGCTCTCGGCTCACCCGTCTGCCATCGGTGGCTTCGTAGCCACATCCCCTGAAAGCATCTATCCATTATAGAGAAGCAAGGGGTGGTTACGAACTATTCGGGGGAGTTTATGGATCCTGGGTGATATTCTTTGGCTTCATTTTAGTCATAAGCAACCTGGAACACTGGATTACTTTTGTTTTCCAGCTCGTCTTAAAGTGCATGAAGTTCAGACCGGAAACAGTAGGAACACAGTGGCCTCAGCCACATATGTTCCGACATCGCAAGTGTAACCATGCTTGCCTTAACCACACACATGCCTTACCCACATATATACGTGGTTAAGGCATACGTCCAGTCTAGTTGCTGGCTGGCTGGCTGGCTGGCAGAAGCAGGAAGAAGAATGTTTTGGGAGAGGACATGACACGATGCTGTGAGGAAAGTGGGGTTCTGGGGGTAGGATTAGTTTGTGTGAGTTGGTTGGCAGTTTTGAGAGATGGGGTTGGGGTCATTTTTAGGGCTTGGGGGTGGCTGGAGTTTTAGGGCCTAGGATAAGGGACAGGAAAGGTGCACTTTTCAGGCTGAGGGGGCAGTTGGACTGGGGCAGGGGGGTAGTGGGGTTAGGTTTAAGGGAGTAGGCCTAGTTTTAGGGCTCAGGGATGGGGCTGGGGTCATATTAGTTTTTAAGGGGCTTAGTTTTAGGTCACAGGGCAGGGAACAGGAGAAGGCCAGGTTTCAGGCCTAGGGAGCAGATGGGCAGGAGCAGAGGGGAGGTGGAGGCAGGTTTTAGGTGTAGGGCTGCTGGTTTTACAACTTAGGGAGGGGGGAAGGGGTCATGGTAGTTTTTTAGGGCTGGGGGTCTCTGAGTTAAGGATCAGAATAGGGGTCGGGTAGTTTATAGGGTGGGTATAATAGACTGCAGGAGGGCCACATTTTAGGGTTCAGGTCAGACGGGCAGGAGTGTGATCTTTACCACACATGTCCCTTCACCAATCATGTCTAAACAAGCACAGCCCCAGTGCTATGCACCAAACACATATAGATTAGAGTGAAAACACCTACATACACTTGGGTACACCATTAGTTAGTGTACTCCAATGATTGGCCTGACCTCCCCTATAAGGCCGTAGTACATAATAGGACAGGGGAGAAAAACTACCTTTAAGTCCCTAAAATATTCTAGGGCATGTCAGTTTAGAGGCCAGAAGTCCTTTCCGCACTTGCATGCGTGCACTGCTGAGGCCTGAGGTCAGTTTAAAGGGTTCTGCGGCCTAGGAATGCCGGAGCAGGGGGTAGGGGGTCGTAAACCATGAGCTTCAAAGGGCCAGGGGAACAGACAGATAAAGCCAGGTCCATCTATGCCACCCCCTCTGAACCTAGCTCGATGGCAGGTGTAAGGAAGGAATGTGCAGATGCCAAGGGGAGGGAGACTATGGAGATGAGCCATCCTGGAGGTTAGTTTCACCAGTTCTTGCCTCTCTGCTAAGACTTCAGATGTATTGACTTTTGGAGAAACAGTGCTTTCAGGGAGACCATTGTGCCACACTTTGGAGGAAAATGTCATGCTCTGGGGTATTGTTATGCTCTGGGGTGTAGCCCTGCACCTCATTGGACAGGAGTGCCCTCCTGTGTGGCCCAGAGAACATTGAATAAGTATCTGAGAGAGGCAGCACATCTAAGATCTGCTGCTTGAGACTACAGGGGAAGAAGGGTCCAGTGGTAGTTTGATTTGCCCCAACGAGGCCCTGCACTCTGACGGACTGCGCCTGATGCACAATCTGAAACTACAGCCCTGTAAATCACACCTGCTTCAAATGGACTGAAGTGTGAACTGCCTGTAAGCTACAGGCTAACAGAGCTCACCTGGACCATCACCACTAGGAATCCCCAGCCTAGAGTGACTTCAGTGGATTTGTAAGGGTTTTTTCCAAGTGCATTGTGGGATTTGAAGTCCGAAACTTTCAAGGACCATATTGGAGCTTCCAGACACTTGTAGTAAGTTTTGGACACTTTGGGACCCTCAAAGGAACTTCAGGAAGATGATCCAGAATTTTTGAGAACGTTGGAGCCAATTTGAAAAAAAGGTTCATAAGTAGACCGACTCATCCAGGCCAGTCAAGTCGCCGATCCTCAACCGTGACCCAGCCTACCGTCCAGGTTCGTCTCAGTAAAAAGCTCCTGAGGTCCAACTTCCAGAGTTTGAGCAGGAATTGGTAGAAACCCAAGCCGATGAACCCTCACCGAATCTGGCCAGGTGAAGAACATCAAGGGATCCCGGGAGAAAAAGCTCTGTAAAAGTTTCTAAATCCAAGTGTAGAAAAGGTGAACGGGGCCAACCACGAGAGTCAAGCAGCCCACCTTCAACCACGAGCCAGCCTGGATCTCTGGTTCATCATGCTGGAAAGCTCCAGAGGTCTGACTTCCACAGGTTTGACCGGCAGCTCGTCACAAGGCAAGCCAGCAAACCCTCACCGAATCCGGACTGGTAGCGAGCCTCGAGGGACCCCAGGAGGAAAAGCTCCAGAAAAGTTTTAAAGTCAGAAGGTAAAAACTTTGACCGAGGCCTACCATGAGGAGTAGCCATGCAGGGCTCCATTGCTGTCGGCCTGAAACTTTGACTTTGTCCCTGTCTGCGTGATCAGATGTCTCAATAGCCAATATAGGTTTCTATGTGCTATATAGTGCTAAATCTATAAAAAATCCTATATCTGGTTATCTAAGTTGGATTTCTTTCGGTCTGGTGTCATTTTAAAGATAAAAATAGTTCCTAATTTTATAATTTTTGGGGGATTTTTATTGTATGTGGTGCCTTAATTATTTACTGAATAGGTGTTTTTAGGTGAGGCATAGCCAACCACCGAGAAAGATGGCCCCACACTATATCCGTCACCTCATCCGACATGTGACAAGTTGTCCTTGAGGCTACTAGTATCAGCAATTATGGGGGAAGTCCCTGGCAACTAACGCATTAGTAATCGGGGGTTGGAAACCAAAGATACGCCCCTGGCATGTAATAATGCTGTGCAACAATGGAGCTGTGACGGCCCAGTGGCGTGGGTGTGGAGGAACGATATAAACAGCAAGCGGAGTTGATTATGGGGGGTGCAAAGCAGCACTTAGTCTAACGGTGTGTGGCAGACGGAACGGATTTGGAAGAGTGCTGGACCCGGGGGCAGCCGGGCCCCAAGACACAGTTGTGTGTGAGAGTTGCCGACCGGCAAGAAAGGCTGCAACGCGGGCTGTGGCTGGGCTGGGTGGCGTAGTACTGAGCCTACAGACTGTGCCGGCGGCACTCTGGACTGCTGAAATCCGCACCTTGGCCCTGGTCTGATCTCTATGACTTGTGTGGCAGCTGTGGAATGGGGTGAGGGCGAGTGTGGAGTAGACCGTCCCCTTCTGAGCAGGAGGTGCGGCGGGGTGTGGGAGGTTATTCCAGTAGCAAAGAATACCCGGTGGGAGGCATATACTGTACAAGTGACGATAGTGGGATTGACGGTGTGGATACAGAGTTTGTGGCTGGTGTTCGAGGAGCATCCCCATTGCGCCTAAAAGCTGCAACATAAGGAGGCACACAGAGGAGTACTGCTGATCAGGGGCCATAACTGGTGAACGCTGCCTGGGACTCTGAGACGACCACGCAAAGGTGCCTATGGTTTGAAAGAGGGCCCTGAAACCCCGCCCCCCTTAATTGAAGTAAGGTGCACCAGCAATTGGCTTGGGTAAAGTGCAGGGTGTGGTGGGTAAAACCTTACAGGACGCAAAGAGCATTTTTCCTGTAGTAGGTGGTGGTGAGTAACCTGTTGGACCCTGGTGCCCGGGCACATATTGATGGCGTGATGGCAAGCCGGAAAGGAGGCCGTACGGTGGCGCAGATGAAGCTTGACAAATACACCCTGCATAAGGGAGTGGATGCAAAGGACAGGTGGATGAAGGCTGTGGTGCATCAGGCCAAGGACCAGCCTGAGCTGACCAAAATGACATCATGACAGCTATCACTATGGTCCAGATGTCCTTAGATGCCAGGATGGATAGCGTATCTTCCAAGGTATCCCTGATCAGGGCGGACATTCATAACATGAATGTGCAAATCAAGGAAGCAGAGGCCACATCGCTCGAGTTGACCAATGATTCGGCCCGTCTCAAAAAACAGGTTCAAGAACTTCAGGCCAGCACTAGTAGGATGGAAACGCAGCTGGATGATTATGAGGTGAGGGCCAGACACAATAACGTGAGAATTCTTGGAGTGCCTGAAGGTGCAGAAGGGCAGACGTTGGACTTGTTTATTGAAGACTTCATAACACAGCACTTACAGCCCAAAGGCTGGTCCCAATTATTTTCTGTCGAGGGTGCTCATAGGGTCCCGGGTGGTAGGCCAAGGCCTGGAGCGAAACCTAGACACACTGTAGCATGAATATTTAATTTTCGGGACAGGGATGTAATTTTACATATGGCGCGCTGCGCGCCCGCGGTTCACCCCGGTTCACCTTGACAACATTTTTCCCATTTTTCCCATATTTTACATTGAAAGTGCAAAAACAACGCCAAAGTTATTGAAGTTAAACATGCACAGCACGAAAAAGAACTCAAGTATGCACTGTTGTGTCCTGCCAAGCTGCGCATCCAAGCAGAGAGCAAGGCATGGTTTCTCAATAACTCGGAGGAAACATGGGACTAGTTGGATGGTCGGTGAGTGGCTGTCAACCGTCCCCACTGGGAGCTCCGTGGTCCAACAAGTAAACTTAAGCCAGGAAACTGAAGTGTGAATAAATCAGGTAGTGGCATGGATCGGAGCATTCAAGGAGGCAATGCTTGTGAGTAGAGAACTGCAACCACTAGAGGATTGGTATGGGTCTGGGGGGGTCACTCCATCAAGGACATGACACAGGCAGCAGCTGTCAATGGTACCTTAACCTGGGGTGTGTAAGACAATATTGAACAGGCTGGAGATGCTGAGGACTCCTATGTAGGTATCCTGAGTGAACTTCCATATATGTAACTTTACCTGGTCTAAGCGCGACAGGTGGTCGGTGTGTGGGCGGTTGGAGCAGGTGCCCCATGTTAGTTTAAATGAGTCATTATGGGTGACAGGCGCTCTGCAAATTGGGGTGGTGGGTAGTTGTAGGCCCACTGTGTAGTGCTGCAGGGAGTGGGGCATTTAGAAGGGTTTTTTGTTACAGTTTCTGTAAGATGTGTGCAATGTTTGTTTATGTTCCAGCTGAAGATTCACGACTTTGGATAGGCAGTAGGGATTCGTCCTGGGATGCGGGGGCTGGGGCGTGCAGTGTATGCATGTGAGCGGCAAATTGATCACTAACCGTTAATATGGCCAGCAAATCTGTGTCGACATTGAAATTCTTGTTGTGCAATGCTAATGGGCTTGGGAAAAAGATTAAGTGTACCACTGCCCTTCAGTACCTACGTAGACCTGCCCCCAATCTTGTTTTCCTTCAGGAGATGCACCTACGGGGACACCATTATCTGGCACTAAATCGGTGCAGGTACACACTACGGGCACATGCAGGTTTTATATCAGGCTCTAGGGGGGCTGCAATCCTGGTTAAAATACAGTTCAGTTCGCCCGTGGCTGGATCTGCATCAAAACACAGTAGGGCTGCTGTGACAGGGCCATTGCAATCATTTGCTTCTTTGTTGGGCTTGTCGGACTTGTGGAAATTAAATAATCCTTCCTGATGGCAATATACACATATATCTGTTGCTCAGGGTAGTGGTCCCGATTAGAATATATTTTTACACAGTGCACCAAAGCGGGACATATTTGATGTTGCCCACCACATGGTGAGAGGTATATCTGATCATTCCCCGGTGGAGATCCAGCTTCATGGACCTATTAAGGATTTCACCCCCCCCCTCCCCCGAATTGCACCCTGGCACCTCCAGGATAAGGACTTTCAAGATAAAATCAGGACACGCACTCAACAGTACTTCGTTGAGAGCACAGGGTCTGTTGGCTCTCAATGAGCACTTTGGGAAGCTTATGAAGTGGTGATTAGGGGCTACATTTAAGAGGAGGTGGGTATTAAAAGAAAACAAAGTCTTGTTAAATGTGATGAACTGGAACGGGAAATAGAGACAGCAGTCCGGAAACACGCTTGGTCACATTCTAAGATAGAGCTCAGCACAGAGCGCATTGCGCTCATTAGGAGCCTTTGCTGCCTGAAATTTTAAAATTTTCGTTTTGTGTTTATGAATGCTTGATTTTGTGTACATGATTTTTAAAATTGATCCGCTTACTTGCACGCAATAACACACGCAATAACGCGTTGGGGCGGCTGCTCCTGATAATCGAGAAGCCTACAGCTTCATTTTACCTGTTCCTTCACTGAGTGCCATAGCGGCAGACATCTTGGGTGGGGGCTGAGGCTCGGCACGGTCTAGTCGTCACAAGGACACTAGACCGGTACTTAAGACGACCATGCTCACGCGCAGCGGGTACGCGCTGCGGGATCGCCAGAGCATCGCCGGAGTCACGCCAGAGTCCAGCCCGTCTGCGCCCGTCCGCGCACGGGCGGGCTCGGGGGCTCGATCTCCTGACCGTCGTTATATATATACGGCGGAAGAGCTACGCTGTTTAGATAACGGTCAGTTGCTACTCGATTTAGGTGCTATTGCTAGGCTAAAAAGCCATGACATACTGCGGCCGTACAACAGAAGCTCTAGAACCCAATACCCGGTACTAAAGATAGCTAATCTGAATACTAGGTCCCTTCACAGTCATCATGTAGAGATCTATAACCTACTTCAGGATAGAGAACTCGATGTCCTGACACTCTCAGAAACCTGGATGGGTGAAAACTCCATGCCGGATATTATTGCTGCCCTCCCTAATGGCTATGACGCAATTTGGCAGAACCGTGCAGGGTCGGCTCGGGGGGGTGGGGTAGCGATTCTATTTAAAAAATCCTTATCTGTGGAAGAGATAATTTCAGAAACAGTGGACCTAGCTGATCTAGTAGGAATAAAGATTTCTTTCAACAATTCCTGCTGGGTGATTTTGTCAATCTACCGCCCACCCAACTCATCTCCACTCTTTAATGATTTATTCACACCTATTATATCAGATCTATGTACAAGGTACAAAAAAATTGTGATATTAGGAGATTTTAACTTGCATTGGGACAGCCCCCAATGGGACCTACCAACACGCCAATTGGACACTACCATGTCCGCTTTGAGTTTCAGTCAACTTGTGAAAGTACCCACACATATTAAGGGTCATACCCTTGACTTAGTATGGTCCACAGACCCAAATGTCCTTCTTAAGGATGTGGTTCCCTGCATCTGGACTGACCATTACCTAGTGATCTGTGAGGTAAACATAAAAGATCATTTAAAGCACCTACCCCGAGGTATTAGAAGGACCCGCAAATGGGCCGAGGTTGATTTAGAAAACCTGACCCCTGTGCTTCCGGAAATGACTCCTCTGACGAATTTTGATAGAAGCCTGGACGTAGAATATACAGTTCTAACTCAGAGCTTGAACACAGCTTTTGATCACATAGCACCAGAAAAAACTCAGTCAATTGAGGGCCCTGGTAAAGAGGCTCCATGGTTTACCCCATCACTAAGGGAACAAAAAAGGAAGCTCCGAGCTCGAGAGAGAATTTGGAGGAAAACCAAGCAGGATACTGCAAGGAACCAATATAAAGACTCACTCCACCTGTATAAAAAACGTATTTCACAAGCCAAGGCGGAGTACTATGAGTCTCGCCTACAGAAGGCTAGGAATATCCAGAAGGAGACTTTCCAAATCCTGTCGGAGCTGAGTAAAAAACAGGAGAACTCTGAGTCTCCTATAAACTCTAACACCTTTCAGGAATATTTTTTAGAAAAGGTAAAGACCATTATCCAGGACATCAAGAGTAGTGTGGTGAATGATGACACTATACAGCCTGAGGTTCAAAATCCTACTCACTGCTCCTTAGTACAGTTCCCTGAGTTGGACGAGCTGAGTCTAGAGCAGCTAATGGGGAAAACTAAATCTGGCTCCCCAGCGGACCCATGTCCCCCGAGTATCTTTCGTGTGGCACGCCCGCTACTGGAGGCTCGGATCATCTCTCTCCTAAATAGGTCCCTAGAAACAGGGTATTTACCCGGTGACCTTAAGGAGGCGAGAGTTAGAACTCTACTGAAGAAACCAGGCGCAGATCCGGCTGTCCTGAAGAACTATAGGCCGATCTCCCAGCTGCCTTTCCTTGCTAAGGTCCTAGAGCAACACGTGCTGAAGTCTTTATCACTGTACCTCGAATCCCATGGCTTACTGCATGAGCGACAGGCAGGGTTTCGAGCGCACCACAGCACCGAGCTAGTGATGCTCTCGTTGTTGGACGAACTGAGAGGCTTGGCTGACGGCAAAAAGCCGAGCGCCCTGATTTTACTAGATCTGTCAGCGGCGTTCGATACCGTCAGTCATGACCTGCTCCTGGGAAGGCTGGAGGCCTTTGGGATCAAAGGCTTGGCCCTCAAGTGGCTGCGATCCTTCCTTTTGGGAAGGACTCAGAGGATACAACTTGGGGAGTCAATATCTGAAGTGGGCCTCTTAGAGTGCGGAGTCCCACAGGGCTCCGCACTGTCCCCACTTCTGTTCAATCTTTATCTGCAGCCTTTGATTGCATCCCTGGCTGAGTTGGGCTGCAGAGCCTACAACTATGCTGACGATACTCAGCTAGTGCTGAGTATCGATAATACAGGGACAGCACAAACCCAAGCCCAAAATATCCTGAGGTACACCGTTGGCTGGATGACGAAAAACCTACTAAAGATCAACCCGGATAAGACCGAGGTATTGGTAATTCCATCTACCACCTCACCGTGGAGTGATCTGTACTGGCCTGCGGAGCTTGGATCAGCCCCAAAGCCTAGTGCCAACGTAAAGAGTCTGGGGATTAAATTAGACTGCGACCTGTCAATGTGCAGTCAAGTTTCCGCTGTTGTTGGAACTTGCACGAACATCATCAGACAACTGAGAAAGATAGCCCCCTTCCTTTCTCATTCGATGATGCGTTCAATTGTAGCAGCAACTGTCATCTCCCGGATCGACTATGGGAATTCCCTGTACCTTGGCCTCCCAAAAATGTCGATAAATAGACTCCAGGTCGTAATGAACGACGCCGCACGGCTAATTTTCAGAGTGCCCAGACGAACAAAGGCCTCCCCTCTTCTTCAAAATCTTCATTGGCTCCCTGTTAAGGAGAGGGTTGAATTCAAGAGCCTCTGTATAGCGCATAAGGCGATTTACGGCCATGCGCCGGCCTATATCAAAGCTCGCCTGGAAGTGTACAACCCGACAAGAGCACTCAGATCATCAGACGCTCAGTTACTGGTCTGCCCCCGCTACAAATTAGTGACTAAGGGAGGGAGAGCCTTCTCTGTCCTGGCCCCCCAATTATGGAACAAGCTGCCTGAGGGGCTACGCAGGGAGATAAATCTCCTGCGGTTCAGGAAATCTCTGAAAACCTTGCTGTTTAGAAGAGCCTTGACCACAGTGTAGTCCTGTAGCTGCATCTCTCTTAGGAGTGAACCAAGTTATTGTATGACATCGATTTCCAAGCGCCTAGAGGCCTGTAGGTGATTGGGCGCGCTATAAATCGAAATTAACAATAACAACAATAACAACAAGATGCTGGAGCGGGAACAGATAGGGAGCTGCTCCTGCGACTCTGCCTTAAGCAGAAGGAGCTGAGGGATTTAGGGGAGGAGGCGGAGTGCCAGCATGCGCTGGCCGCGCCAGAGGATTATACGACATTGTTCGAAAGCAAGTAAGTTAATTTTGTGGCTAGAGAGGCAAGATTGGGATAGGGACTGGGTTATGGAGCTCACCACAAGCACAGGTGGGTCTTTCTGCTCCGGGGCAGGCAACGCGGAGGAGTTTGCTACATACTATGAGAAGATTTATCAATCAGTATTCGCCAGGTCTCTCGATGAGTCTGCAGAATTGGTGGCAGAACTATCCTTGCCGACTGTAACATCGGAGGACACGGACGACATAGAGCGAGACTTAACGGTAGAGGAGGTAGAAGGGGCAATTAAGGACTTCCATTCGGGGAGGGCGGCCGGCCAAGATGGGCTGCCCGCTGAACTTTCTAAGTGCATGGCTTCTGTAGTGGCAAAGGACCCCGAGCCTTTGAAAACAGAACTGTCCGTAATAACCCCCCACCCACCACTTGTCTTGAGAAAGACCCACCGGGACCACCGATAGGGGCACCTCAGGGTCGAAACGTCGACGGTTGTCTTAGGTCCAGCATCACCAGGAGTCCATCAAGAAAAATAGGGATTCTTGGCTATAAATCAGTAGCTGACCACTAAAACATATGTATCTATTTTTGTATATCTGTAAATGAGTCCACTGTATATATCTTGCACTTTTGAGCACTTCACACAAATGTCACTGAATTGCACTATAACACACATCCAGATAGTCTTCTCATGTATTGTATGAAATCATTGAATGACGTAATTCAGATAAAGAAGAAACAATACCACTACTTGATCGTATGACGTATTTGTTAAAACATTGATTTCTGTTAGTTGTGTATTTCAGAGAGCCTTCACCCTAGAGTGCGTTAATAGGAAAGATCAAAGCAATTTTGTCTTATGCAACAGAACCACCTTTTTCTTTAACCATTAATTACCAAGGTTCTGAGGGACACAGGGTCACCCCTTCTCTTTATCTGCTCATAGTCAGCCATATTTTAATAGTTCATTTTTCAAATATAATTCATTGGTTATTTTTGTTTATTGCATTAGTATTACACAGTGTTAAAACTTAGGGGCCTATTTGGATGTCGGTCGGAAAGCTTTCCGACCAACATCAACGGTTTCAATTCCGACTGCCTAAATTCAACGTAGCTGATCGGAATTGAAACCAGGCGGTCATTCCGGCTGGCATCCGATGGGCTCAAAACGCCCATCGGCCAGTCGGAACAGACACGTAATCCCAATGCAATGGCGTTTCTGCCGTTGTGATTATGATGCTCGGTTTCCAACAGGCTTTCTATGCTGGGCTTTCTGACATGGGGAAACTGTCTGAAAGTGAGTTTGGGGGATCTAGCAGGGCCCCATTCTCCTGGTGGCCTCTGGTTAGACACCTTGGGGTGCCTGCCACGCAGTGCAGGGATGAACAGAATCTCCCATTTCTCTTTGGGAGCTTGTGCTACAGCCAGTTTACGGCCGCAGCACAAGCTCCCATAGAGAAATGGGAGTATGCGACCGCACCATGTGTGGTTGCATTGGGTAATTGCAGTCTCGAGATCGCTAACTGGTGGTCGTTCGGTCTGGAGACCGCGACAGTGTCAGTCTGAAGCAACCCCGACCAACAGCTTAATCAAGCCCTTAGCTATTACGGTGCAGCGTGGACATTGTTGAATGGTGCAGATATCTAGGAGAATTGCATTGTCAGCCCTGATATGGGCATTCAATTTGAGAGTGGGAATAGCTGCTTGACTAGTGCTGTGACAATGTTTTTTAATAAGGATGGGTGATCACTTTTAAGGATAGATCGTTGGTTTTGAGGTTGGTCCGAGAAGAAAAACAGTGGTAGAAACATTTCAAGTTAGAATGGGATTGAAGAGGGAAATCCAGCGTAAATTGGTGTGAACTCTTGATCTGCCCAACTCTTAGGTCTTTCACCTCATTTAGATTTATAGGGACTAGCAGTTTGCTGCTAATGAGCCTTCCAAGTTTCTTTCCCGATAATAAGTAGGAAGTTGTGAGCAGGGGAAAAACTATGAACTTCATTAGGAAAATGTGTCTAAAAAACTTTCAGCATGCTGGGATCATTGAATCTTGCCAGTGTGGTTTTACATGTTGGCTGTATGTATGTTCTTTATGCTTCCACATTTGCCTGTAATATTATCAAGGAAAGACAGAACTATTGCCTTCTGTAGGTGCTTCTGTAGGTGCTTCATAAACTGGCCCTTAACAAAGACAAAGTTACCTCTGTAGCTGCTAATTCTAATGAAAATATGTTAGCAATACTCCAGCATTCCTATTATACCTTTAGAGTTTAAAACGCAACTTTGAGGGTGCAAGGGTAGAATACACATTGAAATATCACAATAAAGCACAAATCCCATGGTGAAGATTGAAACGGCTTGCATCAATGTGTAGCCTTGCAAATTAGCAAAACAAAGACTTCCAGGCACATTTCAAGTCCCCTATATTTACTTCTATAAATTAGCAGCAGTCTAGACTATATATAGACAGAAATGTGGTGAAATTATGTCATTTGTACATTTTACCTTTTTTCTGGATACATAAAACATTTTACCATGTGAAGAACACCCTTGCACCGCCCCCCCCCCCCCTGTAATTCTCGAGGTTTTCGCAGCACTCTCTTATCTTAACTTGCACACTTTTTCCCAACATTTTTGGGGACTAAAGTAATTAGAAAGCTTTTGAGTAGCTACAAAGTGACCACTTTTGGATTTTCCGTCCATTCCCACTTTCGCCGCAATTAAAACATGGGAGTTTCTGCTTTAATTCTTCAATATTACCCATTAATTTTGGTTTATTAAATTTACCCTTAAATTTTCCTTAATTCTGTTGAACATTTTTATTTTCTAAAGCTGCAATTTGTTGTTCAGCTACTTTCACCTGTGCCCACATTGCTTTTTCTTTCAGCTTTTTCTGCTTAGCGTCTATCTCATCACTGCAGTATTTTGCTTTTCTCAGGATGTCATCAACTGAAAGTGATTGCCAACCAACTATTCCTGATCTGATCATCTCACCAATTTCAGGTCTCAAGCCATATACAAATCTGTAAATAAAATGGCTCATATCCTTCTCACTCAACTTCTCATAACCACTGTATTGTTTAAATACCAGCAGTAATCTTTCTTAGAAGGAATGTACTGACTCTTTTGGCTCTTGATTTGTTCTGTCAATTTTAAACCAATCTACTTCTTTTGGGGGAATCTTATTTTTCAGCCACACAATTACTTTATCATATAGAGTTATAACATCAGCTGAAGGTGCACCTGTTACTTTATCTCGGGTAGGTTCTTCTTTGGGCCAATCTATAGAAATTTTACATTCTGTCCAAAGATCTGAAGGAACAACGATGTCAAAGAATCCATCAAGATCAATCCACAGAACTTTTGAGACCTTAACAAATCTTTCTACCTGACGATACCATTCCACAGGTTTTTCTCTCAATTTGGGAAAATCATTTGTGAACAGTAAAATGTCCTGTCTTGACCAAGGAACATGAACATATCCTCCACCAGCTATTTCTCTCATAGAAAACTGAGTTGCAACTTCCCCTATTTCTCTTTTTTCATCCTCTCTTTTCTTTGTCCATTTCACTCTCCATTTGCTTAATTCACCAATTCTTTTTAGAAACACTATCAATTCTTTTATATGAGTTATCCTTTCTGTGGTGTTCATATTTTCAATATCTTTTTTCAGAGAAATCTTCTCTATAATGTTTCTGCAAATTTTTCTGTCTCATCGAATCTATGTCTAATTCAGCAGCTATTTCTTCAAACAAATCATATTTATTTTTAGTTTTCCATTGTATACTCTTACAAATAAACAACAATTCATCATCCTGATATAACTTCAAACTGTCAGGACCAATTGTGCCAATAATTAATTCCTCCAAATCTGCTTTCAATTTTGCGACATCAAGTAATTTTGATTCTGAAGACCCATTCATATTTCTTTCTCTTTCTGGAGTTCCAGAATCAGATTCTGCAACAACTGAAGATTGACCATTTGAAAAACTTTGATTAAAAGTTGTCTGGTATCTTTTTCTCTCTGTGAATTTCTGATAAATCTTAGCTACTTTCTGAATTTCTGCATTTAAAGGGACAGTTAGAGCTGAATGTTTAATTTCTTTTTGATCAAAAACTGGAACAACAGGTCCAATTGTTACTGGTACCGTTAATGCTTCCATGCCTTTGGTTAACTGCTGTATTAATTCTTCTTTTGATCGAAGATATTCTGAAATATCCCTAGTATCCTCAAGTCTTTCTGTTCTTATTACGTTTCTTGGAATCTCATTTCTCTGAACTGGAGTTTCAGGATAATTTCTACTTTCTCCAGATGTACTAGAATTAGTTCTTGTTTCTACTCTCTCAGGAATTTTTGCATTATTCTGATTTAATCTAAATGGAGTTTCACCAGACGTTTCCCTAGGAGGAGCACTTGGAGAAGTTCCTTGAAGAATTCTCGGGGTAGACCATGAACAAACTGGTTGATAAGGTGGCGGTTGTTTTGATTTTGTAATGTAAATCTCTTCTAAAACTGGATCTTCTAATTCACTATCTTCACCAATATTATTTCTCTTTGCAGAACTCTTTTGACCAGATTCTTCACTTAATCTTGCTGGGTATAAACCATTACACATGTCTGCCTGTCTCCAATGAAGCATTCTATCTTCATGAGTTTCTCTGTTAATATTCACTCTAGTACCTCTTGTTACACCTCTGTTCTCCCTTTCTAAATCAAACATCTCATCTTCCCATTCAGCTAAAGCCTCAAATTGTGTAGGTCTGGGTTTCGGTACGAGAGACCTAATTTTTTCTCCCAAGTTTTTCATCACCTTCATGTTAAACGACCCATCTTCCGGCCAAGCCAATACACCATCATCTTTGGTATATTCCATCCAATTCTCCATCCAAAGAACAGTATGATAACCAAATTCACCTTCCATATAGGCTGCGGGTGTTTTATACTTATGAAGTCATTTTCCACCATGCGTTTCAATTTTCTTGTCAGTTTTGAAAATATTTTTCAATTTCTGAAACCATGAAGGCTTCTTTTCATCGTATGAGTAATAGTAACTCATGTTTTAAACAAATCCGCTTACTACGAAAAGATCGTAAATATTTTCTTGTGGTTCCACTACTTCAGCCAATATGTGCGCGAAACTCACCAACTAGCCAATCAGATTAAACCATGTCACTATTCTGTTCAGCGAATAAAATTGCTAAATTTTAGAATGAACCAATCAGGTACAAGCTGCAAGTCACATGAGCCAATCAGTGCACGAACACTGTGATGTATGCTAGCCAATCACAGCGCAAACCTAGTGATGTATGCTGCCGCTGCAGCTTCACTGTCTCCGATTCACTCCTTGAACTAACCCCTCCTTTACAAAATATTTTTCACAGCGCCATATTTTACAAATTTTTCAATGAAATTCAGTTAGTAACTTCACATAAACAAACCATTTGTCTGTTTCGCAAAAATAAAGAGATAGCTTTTACAATCATTTAAGTATCCTTTCGCGTGAAATAGACAACGCTATTTTCACAAAATATTTTACACGCAATGCAATCATACAAAAAAATCCCTAATCATTCATACGTGATATTTTTGGTAGGACTCTAACCCGCCAATAAAAATCCTCACTTGCCAATAAGAAACAATGCTTTCTTACCCTTCACTCAAGCTTGGATAAATTCTACTACTCTTTTCACAGTAAGTTTTAAAACAGGACAGTTGTCCCTATACTCGAAAGCTACGATTTCATAGACAATCCTCACTATACATTCAACCTATCACACCTAAAGATCCCTAAACTTGTGCTGTACGTCCACAACACTAGTGTTATATATCAATACCAACATTTTGAAACAGAACAAATGAACTGTGTAACCTCACTTGTCACACTACTCCTGTCGGCACAGTAGGAATTTTCTCACTGCTGGAAAAGTCCTTTTGACTACATATAACAACTGGACAAACTTAACATGTTTTAGACATGTATCCTATGTTTCTACATGTGGCATGTCAGTTACCATAGTAACCGTAACTCTGCTACCAGATAATTGATCCAGCGGGCCTGCAGAAATTCTGTCTCAAAAGTACTACACTACACCATTATACTCACCATTAATCATAGACTCTTCACAAGGCCCATAAATGACTGAGACAAGAATTGGCCAACTGAATCATGTGACCTAATTAATCGGAAACTATTCATGTTTATATATGGAAACCTTTAATTAAGTCACCTAGGTAATGAATCAACTGATGGTAACTAGACTCAGAATAAACAAGACCAGCTTGTCATTTCAAAATCTATTTTATTAACTTTATTTTCAAATAAAGAGCATTTCAATAAAGAAATCTTTTTAATTTAGGATTTAATAAGCAATCATTTATTACGTAAAGGCACATTAGACTGTCAGTTCAAAACGAATTAGCATGAAAAGTATTTAAGCAGAAAGAATCTCATTCCATAAACCTATTTCCCTGACTAAACTTATTAGAACCTAAAAGAAAAGACATAAGTTC